>NC_089824.1:118387303-118698457 GCF_035046505.1 Tiliqua scincoides | reverse complement strand
TACTCTTTTTATCAGCTGCTTAGGATAATCGGCATGAACAGAACTTACAGATTTTTGGGAGATCTAAATCTTTGAAACTAAAAGTGTACAGAACTGTAAACCAAACTGTTTTTTTAAACTGTCAACAGTTATTGCTGGGTCATACATAAAGGCAATATTAAGCTTAAGCCTAAACTTGTAGTTTTTTTCAGCTGCTTCAAGGTCTTGCCATTCACGGTGCCGGTGGCCTCAAACTGGCGACCTTCGGATGTTATCTTCAGGCAAACGGAGGCTCAACCCTCTAGACCAGACCTCCTGCCCATGGGACATGGGGCCAGGACAATGGTTGATTGGGGTTAGAGCAGTGGATACCAAACCCCAGGCTGGATCCAATGCCCATGACAACCCTTCCCCCTTTGTGAATGGAACTTACCATTCCACCAGGCAGTCTCCTGTCTGAGTCTTCGAAAACCCCCAAACGTCACAATGGCCAGCCATTTCTGTATTCCATCACCCCAGCAGGCTTTGCACCCAGATTATTTAGCAGAAGTTTGAGGGCAACCAGAGCCACAGATAAGAGGCTGCCCGGCAGAACAGTAAGCTCTGTTTGCGTTGGGGAAGGGTTTTTCGGCACACAGCAGCCTCCAGTTTGGAGCCCACTTGGGGTAGAGTAACAAAATCTGATGGGTCAAGTGCAGAGTGTAGTAGAATCTGGAGCATATCTGATTTGCTGAGCTTGGACATGAAGCACTATAAAGTGAACAAAGGAATCTTTCTAATTCTGAGTCTTAGTAAGCCAGGCCCATTCTGTTCACGTGTACACAAATTGGGTGAAAGCCACCAACATTAAGTTAATGGCTGGATAAAACATAAGAAGAACTGGAAATATTGCACATTTCTCATTCAAATACTATTCAATTTTGCAAAGCACTTGAAAATGTTTTTATTCTGCTGGCCCTCTTAAGGGATATACTGATCTTAACTTATGAGATTCACAGCCCAATCTTGAACTGCCTGGTGCGTGGGGCGGCAGCAGCGCTGAAAATGGCTGCCGCCACATCCTGCACACTCCAGGCAGCCACTGGTGACTCCTCAAGAGAAGAGGACTTTTGTTCCCTTCCCCCAGGAAAAACAAGTAGCCCCACAATGGGGCTACTTGATTCTACAGTGACCCAAAGGTCGGTATCGAATCAAGAGCCTCTATGTTGGAGGTCCTACCTCCCTCCTGCCCCACTCCCCCCCCCAGAATGGCTCCTCTCCACTTCTCCCCACCTTCCCTCTGCCTCCCCCCTCCCCAGATCGCCTTCTCCCCACCTCTCCCCATACTGCTCAGTGGTCTATGTGACCGCCAAGTGACAGAGCTCAGGCGCTTGCCCAGAACTGGACTAGCACCATTGGAGCACCAGCGCTAGGGCCCACAAACGTGCCTTGTGGCACATTTGTGACACCGCTGGCACGCCAAGCTCAGGATTGGGCTCACATTTCACTATTTGCTGTCAGTTCACATAATGATTTGAATGTTGCCTCTTAACTAGTTAAGAAGTTAACTTAAGAAGTTCTTAGCAGCTTCTTTCTACAATAGTGGGCTTCCATTGAAAGGCTTAACTGTAAACAGTTTTTTTGCAAGCTCTTAAGCTCTGTGTGAGGCAGCAGTCATGTTGCTTTATGTACTGGGACATACAGTACAAGAAAGAATGCAAAAGAGGCTTCTAATTGTGAAGATGTTCAATGTGTAAGACCCTTTGACAGGGTAGGGACATGTTCTGAATTCAGGAGCAAAATCAAGGTATGCATCACATACACAAAAAACTTGTCTGGATGAGGGGAAAGACAGGGCTAGTCTACCATCCTTCCGTGTGGCACTTAGTTCTTATGCTATCTCAGAGCCCAATAACTATGCATGTCTACTCAGAATTGGGGCTTGCACCCAGATAAATGTAGATAGGATTGCAGCCTCATTCTCACTTATCTTCAATTACTGTTACAAGTTGATCTAAGGCTGTCATCCTATACATACATACTTAGGAGTAGGTTCCACTGAACTCAGCTAGATTTATCCCCGAGTAGACATGCTATGAAGTCCACACCTGAGGGTGAAGGAGGGGTGGCAGCAGTCAACTTACCCCAGAGCAAAAGAAGACACTGAGAGCTGGAGATTGCACAAACTGTTTAATCTGGGGATATTCTTTACATTCATCAGGGCCTTGTTACACCACAAGGGTCCTGGTATATAGTCCTCAACGGGAGTTTCACCTCCGTGCAGATATAACAAGGTTCACCTTCATTCAGGGCACACCCTGCTGATTGGCTCTCTGGCTGCTCAGTCTGGCTTCCAGGAACCCCCTCAGACCTTCAGCACTCTGTTCTGGTCAAGGTGTGCCTCCCCTGGAATGAAGGGAGCAGTTGCCCCCACTAGGGCCTCTTTTGGCACCACAGGAACAAGTAGAGGTAAGGGATTACTTACTCTTTCCCCCAGCCAATTCTTCCCAGCCAGAGCCCCAGGAGGAGCAGCCTCTCTCTATGCCTCCCAGGCTCCTTATGAAGCAAAGTAGCTGGCCCAGCCAGCTCCACTCTTTCCAGCCATGTAACTGTCTGGAGATCCCATGAGGGGCCCTACTCTCTGGGAGATGCTCTGCCTGGGAGCCCAGTCCAGGCAGTACTTGCAATTTACTCCCAAGGAGAGGGGGGATTTGCTGCATGGGTAACAGCCTATCCTATGGGCACACAGCCACACTAGACGCTGTTCCAGAACCACTATTCAGAGCGCGATACCATAGTCTTTCGAGACTGAAGGTTGCCAACAACCAACCAACCTGTATTGAATCAAAACCAAAGGGTTGGTTTCATTTTTACGCAATTTATTTTAAAATTAAATGTTGGGCAATTAACATATAGATAAGACTGAACCTCCATATTCTCCCATGTTTATTGTTTTTACTGAAACTTACAAATGTGCATTATACAGTAGTTTTGGACACAAATTAAATTCAACTCTTTGAACTGATGAGACCACCACGGGACCTTGGTATTGTGCAAGCTTAGACTTCCATAGCAAAAATTTGACTACAGTTTTTATTCTTGGTTTTTCATTTCATAAATGATATAAACCACCTTGTATGACCTCTGAAAATGTATTCCATATTGCACCTTCACTTGGTACTTTAGTAATTACATCACAGGTCATTAGTTTTTAGAATACTCTATTTTGCTTTCCTGCTGCTTGTATTATTACAGTTAAAGAGTAACAGCACACCCATTTTGCTTCTGAAAAAAGATGCATTTGAAATAAAATGACCGGAATAATTTTTATGGGTATGACATGCAACATTACCTAGATCAGGACTATTTTCACATGACTTGTGACCAACCATGCCAAACACAGCCCACCAGCAAATTATTATGGCCAATTAAGTACTTGTCACATCTCTCCCACCCTGACCTTTTTTGCAGCCTCAGACAGGCAAAAAAAACCCTAGAAGGACAATGTGATTTCTTTCCTTTATATTATTTATTGTAGTATGAAACTTTTTAAATAAAAATCTATATCCCCCCAAGAAATCTATATTTCCCTTGTAGGCTACCATTGAAGACTGCTGTTATAACTTCAGCTTGTGGGCTACAAGCTGCACTCTTATCATGCGATAAGAATTGCCAGCTGATCGATTTTTGGCCAGGCCAACCAGGTGTGTAATTTAAAAAATAAGTGCAACTTGCCACTTAGTGCAACAATAAGTGCAACTTGCCACTTATAAAATAAGTGGCACTTGCAATTAAAAAATAAGTGCAACTTGAGAAGCAGGAAAGCCAGGAAACTGACAGTTTTCCCAGCTAATCATACAGACCCCCCACATCTGACACAAGAAACAGAGACGGGCAAACACTCTTTCTCATGTACACACAAACAAAAAGCATTTCCCTGTGTAATTTCCCTCCTTGATAGCTTCTCATCTGATTCTAGTGAGCTGTAAGTTTTTCCCAGAATCCCATCCTGGGTGAAATCTGTTCCCAGACACTCACTCCCACTCCCAGCCTTTCATTGTGGGGTGAGGAAGGAGAATTAATGTCCTGGGCTATCGGACATTATAACGGAACTTTTGCACTTGTTGTGCTAAACTCCATAGAGTTACACAAATAAAATGCAGCCGGACAGTACACCCAGGTGCAAATACACCCGGACACTTCCGGGTGGAAGGAAATTAAATTGCCAGCCAGAATTCGGCAAGCACTCCCTGGGTTTTTTAAAGCAATCCCCTCTGTTACTACCGCACCTGCTCCTGTGTATGCACGCGCAGGCGCGCACTAGCGCAAGTGCACGTGTTCTTGCCCCGCCCCACCCAGTTGCCCGCCCCACCCAGGATATTTATTGGTTCAAAAGCTCCAGGAGTGTTACTGTTCCTTTGCAAGCGGAAGCTCTTCCAGGGCTAATTCCTTGCCTGGGTGAGATGGAGCCTTTCTGCAGTGTTTTGGGCTGTCTTGAAACGGAGACACCATCGAAAGAGCGTGTATTGGAATTGCGGAAGATCTGGCAAGGAGCTAGATCAGCCGTGGCTCCTCTAAGGGTAAGGCTTGGGCATTCAGCAGAGAGTGCTGCACAGGTGCAGCCACTTGAAGGCAATAGGGCCCTCAGGGATATAACAGGCACCCGAGAAAGGGAGAGTTGGGTGTGGGTAGTAGAAAAGCTTGAGGAAGGGGGATTAATGGACTGATGTGTGAATGGATTTTGGAAGCTGCTGGAGGATAAACTACTGGAGACTCTTCTACTTCTTTTTCCCCTGGTCTAACCTTATTTCATAAAAGACTCCAGCTCCTAGGTTTATCAAATGATTTGATAGGAGGACTACCCATGTCTGCGGCTTACAATCTTATTCGGACCTGACTATTTGATATACAGAAACAGGGTTTGCAAGCTGCAGCCCGTAAGTCTTGTTTGCCTCTATATACTGGTCTTTCATGGTCTTCTGATTTGGGTTCAAGTTATCTATCGTTCATGTGTTCATCTCAGATTCATAGAGCCTTTACACTGGGTAGGTTTACTATCTTACCTACAAATGTACTAAGAGCAAGATTTAATAGACCATTGGACAGTCCCCAGTCATGTTCTTGTGACTTGACCTCAAAAGAGTCCTTGATCCATGTACTTTTGTACTGTACCCACTATATTGATTTACGCCATCAATTCCTATATCTATTCCTGGAAAACTTTCATGGTTCAGATACAGACTTGGTCCGGTACTTGTTGGACGGGAGAAATGAATGCCGCTCATCAAATGTAGCAAAACATATATTTAAGGCACTGTCAAGGCGTAAATTCCTCTGTATTTCTTTGTTCAATGATTGCTGGCTACTTTGAATGTTTTAATTCTGTATTCCTGTTGGATTGTTTATGCCAATAAAGGTAGAATGAATGAATGAATGAATGTTTGTGTGTAGATGAGAGAGAGTGTTTGCATGTCTCTGCTTCTTGTGTCAGATGTGGGGGGTCTATATGAGCAAACTGTGTATCTGTAAATGCTTTCTAGAATGTTTTCTATATGTTTAATTTTCACTATAGGCACTTATGGGCTTCCCATCGGAGCTCAGTGCTTAACTTGGCTAAGCTTTCATTGTCAGCAATTGCACGATTTTATCATACCCAGGGCAACAGCAGCCCTGGAGGTTTTCAAAGCCAAGACTGTTACTCAAGTTTTAAATGGTGTTCCGGTCTGGTTCAAGGCACTAAATCTAGCTATGGAGCGTATTCAATCTATTTTCCTTAGGAAAATTTTAGGCATGCTGAGATGTGTCCCTTACTCCATTTTATGTCTTGAGAGAGGTCTTATCAGGTTGAACACAATGGCATGGCTAAGATTTGCAAAGTTTTGGCTTGGTATCCTTTTCAATGTGGTTAATGGCAGTCTGATGTTCCAATTGGTATCAGACTCAGTCCTGCCTTGTGGGAACACCATTTTACACACCAAGTTAAAGTCAATTTGTCTCAATATTGAGGTCTGGGTATGTTGTGTCAAACAGCAGCATATAGAGTTGTCAGGGAGAGAATCATGGATATTGAATGTCAAGAGCTAATGAGTTTGGCCAACACCTCCTGCTCCTATTGCACTTTCATGTACCCGTCCAGTTAGGCAGGATGCCATTTTATTTATTGTAGTAAATATAGAATGTACAGGCGCTGAGCTTTGAGATGCCTTTGCATATTTGGCAATCTGGCAGGCACACCTGTGACTGCGCAAACGCTTTGTTATCTATGTTTAGTGTTGAAAAGCCAGTGCCCTGGAAAATAGTGGAAAGTTATAGAAAGAGCTAGCCTTGAAAATGTTATGAAGAAATCATATCTATGGAATGTGTTTGTGGTTAAGCTAGAGAGCCGGTGGATTACAGCCTGTATGAATGTCAACATCCTCTTAGAAATTTCCCTATTACGTAGCCTTATATCATGTGTTTTGAGACTTAATAAAAAGCTGGGTCAGGAGCTGGGAGACACTTCACTTCTCCCTTGACTTCATTCCTGCTCCTGCTTCCAGCACTTTCAACCTCTCTGAAACCTGTGTCTGTTTAATTCTTGCCATGGCTTCTCTGCCACACCAAAGCAGCATCTTAAGCTGCTCCTCAAGTAGCACCAAAATGCTACAATTTATCCCAGCTGTATAATCAGCAGTTAAGAAGAGCCTTCATGCTGGCAAGACATAATGCCCTTCCTTCAGCCCTTCTATGGGGCCTTTAAAGGGATACCTTTCCACAAGGCTCTGTCCTTGTGATCTGAACCATTTGGAATCAGTTGAACATATCCTTTTGTTTTGTCCCTTGCATAAGACTCAAGAAAGCAAAGTAAGCCACAAATCAGAAACAACTTATGTCCATCCTAGCGCACTTCCAGTGATGGGCAGAGGCAGATGTGCTACAAGCACTTTTGTCAGTAGAGAAGGGAGAAACTCTTATCAACATCTCTTGTTTTGTCGACACAGTCATAAGTACGCGGGAAATGAGACTGGAAGCTTAACCCTGTATGAGATCAGCTAATGGGGGCACTATTGGATTTTTCCTGTGTGTGTGACATGCATTTATGGATTATGGAGCCATCTTCTGATCTTATATAAATTTGAATTTTATTCGTATATTGTTTTGATGTATGTATATGCCAATAAAGGTTACAACAACAACAACAACAACATGTTTAATTCCTTGAGCGTATCATGCATATGTATGGCTTGACCTGTAGTTCTGTGGCAGTGGCATACCCAAGGGGGCAAATGGCCTTGGCCCCAGGCTTGGGGTGGCAGCACTGCAACCTGGTCTATCCCACCAATTATACTGGTGCAATCCAGAACTGCGCTGACAGTGGCTGCACTCCCTACTGGGCCATTGGCCATGGCTCCCCATTAGGCTACAATTGTATACATTCTATAGGGTGGTGAGTTTCTCATGAAGATTCCACAGCTCCCAGTTGGTGTCCATGGCTCTCAGGGGAGCTTCCCAAGTTCACAGTTTGGCATCACTGTCATAACATAATGGCTCTGAAGGTGAGGGGAAGGACCCACTTTACACAAGTGTTCAGGTACCCAAAAATCATAGCACTTTACTCCTCTCCTGGGAATGCCACTGATTCATGGTGGGGTACTCAGAACACAGAAAGAGCAGCTCACTCAGGAAAGCAAAGCAAACCACAGATCAGTGTTGGTCCTCGAGAGGACCACCACCCCACATTTGCCATCCAGATTAATTACAGTGACATTGTCACTGCCTCATTTCCCCCTTTTGAACAAAAGGGGGCAGAAAAGTGGTGGCCCAGGTTCTGATGGATCTTTTCTTGGTGGGCTGATATGCATGCATGGTTGGTGGCAGGCTTTAAGCACGTACAACAACTGCATACTTTAGAATGATAAAGTATTTTTTTTAATAAAGTCTACCATCAGACTTACTACTAGATTCTCAAAAATTTCAATAACACTGAATAAATACTTCACTGTTTATCTTAATTTCCTGTCTGCTTGGAAAACACCAGAGGGTGAATGTCTATAGGTAATTTCGTTGAGGGAGAATGTCTGTGGAATGCTAAAGTAGTGAAATATTGCTAGAGTAAGCACCTTTGACACCCTAGAAAAGGCATATTGCACACACTGAATACAGCTTTTGCTGTATAATTTTTAACTCATACTGACTAAGCAAAAGGTCACAGGACCTAGAGGGTCTCAGTTGCTCAACATTTAGTCTACGGACTCTCAAAGGCTGAAGAGCAAGGTCATCAAAATGATGTATAAAATACTTCCTTTAGATAACTTTGCACCAGATAAAAAAGCATTGAGATAACTGGGGGGGGCGCACGTATCCATTGATCCCATATCTACAGATTCAGTTATCTGCAGATCAAGTCTGCAGCCCCCCCTGCACACACACTCACCCCCACAGCGCCCCCTCCAGAGGTGAGAGGAGCTCGGGTCCATCAGTCTTCTCTGCCAGGCGCAGCCTGAGCCCCAGAGGTAAAAAAAAGGTCACTTCTGGTTTTTCCCTCAGTGGTTTCCCCAGGCTTCCCAATGCCTTAAAAACATGAAGAAACCAGAAGTGACTTTTTTTACCTCTAGGTCTCAGGCTGAGCCCATTAGAGGCCACTGGTGGATATGCATGGTCTCTGCTGGGCTCAGAGGCCCCTCCAGTGGCAAGGGAAGCAGAGCTCCCCTCGCCTCCAAAGGGTGGGGGAAGGCATTTGCCCATATCTGAGGTTTCACTTAATTGAGGGAGGTTCCAGAATGGAACCCCCATGGATACAGGGTCACGCCTGTACATGTGAGAAAACATTTAAATCTATGAAATGCTGACCACTTTTTTTCCTGTCCCATTGCCAGGCACTTAGGACTTGGGGCCCAATCCTATCCAATTTTCCAGTGCAGCCATGCCAATGGGGCATGCACTGCATCCTGTGGTGGAGGGGCAGTCTTAGAGGCCTCCTCAAGGTAAGGGAACATGCTGGAAAGTTGGATAGGATTGGGTCCTTAGTGAACTATAAATATTAGATCATGCTTGCGTATCTAACAGAAAGCTGAATGAATAATCATTTCAAATTGTGCACATACGTGAATTAGCTTAGAGCAGGGGTTCCCAAACCCCGGCCGGCGGGCCACTTGCGGCCCACTGCGGGTCCCCATCTGGCCCCAGGGGGTCCCCCCACCTCCAATGGGCACTCGGCCCTCACCTCAGCCATGCTGGCCCACCTTGCTCTCCCTTGCTGCTGCTGAGCTCAGTGGCAGCAAAGGAAAGATGAGCGTGCAGGGCCTTTTATAGTGGGAAGGTAACTTGCAGGTCTTGAGTTACTTCCCACTATAAAAGGCCCTGCGTGCTTGCCTGCTAGTCTCTTCTTTCTCTTCTTCTCTGCTAGTCTCTTCTTTCTTGCCGCTGGGCTGTGCTGTGCTGGGATCAGCTCCATTTGGCTTGGCTCCCCTCCCCTCCCCTCCTGCAAGCTGAGCCAAGGAAGAGAGAGAGAAAGAGAGAGAGAGATCTCCAGGGAGGGGAGCCCAGCCCAGTTTGCAGCACGTCTCCCTCCAGAGGGAGGGAGGGCTGGTTGGCTGGCAGGCAGGCCGGCCGGCCGGCCAGGCAGGCAGGCAGCAGCAGCAGCAGCACATGGGCAGGCAGGTAGGCATGCAGCTGGGTAAGCAGGCAGGCAGCCCAAGCAAGGGAAGGAGGGAGAGCGAGGGGGCAGGTGAGCAGGCATGAAGATCCCCCCTTATTAGGGTGAATGGGAACATAAACTGGCATGAAGATCCCGCCCCCCTCTTATTAGGGTGGTTGATTAAGGAAGCAGATAATTTGATTAAATTTTTATGGGGTACGATCCATTTTCCACTTGCAAGAGCAACAGCATTTAGTTTATGGAGGATTAGATCTGGAGTAACAAGTGGTGGGAATCTGGTAGTTTATCTTATAATGTCTCTCAGGCAATGAAACTTACTGGACCTGATTATTTATGTGAAATTTATGGAAGTGTAAAAAAGTGGAATATAAATTCTGACATGTTGAAAGAAATTGGAGTTTCTGTGAAAATAACAAAAAAGAAAACATATCAATATATATTAGAAAAATGTTATTTTGAACCAGAATTAGAAAAAAAGAAAGTAAGAACTAATTTATGTAACTATTTAAGAGAACCAGATTATCCGATAGAATGGTACTCTGTTTTTAAAATATTCCATCTGTGGGACTTGAGATGGCGGTTATACCACCAAGTTTATGGAGTTTTAGCAGCCAGACCATGGCTGGCAGCCAATGATCAAACTTGTACTTGGAGAGCATGTCGAAGACAAACAGTTACAACAGGACAACCTCATACAGAAACAATAGAACATTTTGTTAGTAATTGTATTACAGCAAAAGAAACTTGGACAAAATTAGCAGAAAAAATGGACTGGCCAGATTTGGCCAAACAGAACTGGGAAAATATTGTTTCAGGACAAAACGAAACAATCTTTCAAAGGACCAAGAAAGAAGACTACAAAGAAAAGGAAAAGGAATGAAAGACAACCAACTGTGATAAACTATTGGAGTATTCCCTGGTCAACAGTACGTCTAATAAATTTAATTGTACTATTAGCATTAACGTTTCAAAAAAGCAGAGAAATTAAAATTGGAAAAGAAAGTAAAATAAGTAGTAGAAAAGCTTGAGGAAGGGGAAAGGCAGTATATAAATACCTGTATTATTACACTATTAAAAATGCTTCTGCTTGGATATCCATTAAAGCTATGTTTCTCTTGTTTTCAAAAAATGCCTTCTAGCAGATTATTTAACATAATGGAACAAATATGCTTTCAATATCAGGTCAAACAGTCAGCTTCTTAAATCTACAAGTTTTTTTTCCAGAGTAAATGATTACCTTTGCTACATCTTTATTGAAATCTTAAGCTTTGCTTCAGGCTGGAAACTGTTCAGTCAGGCCATTATAGTTTCAAACAACCTGTTTCCTGAGTATATTTCTCCAGATTTTATTGGACTGCAAAGGAACAGGTAAAATCTGAAAAGACAGATAGGTCAGGGTGTGGAGATTCCTCACAGAAGTACAGTTCCAGCATTTCCTGAGTAGAGGAAATAACATTTAAAACCAGTTTAAGTCTGCACTGAAGATTTTTCTGAAGTCTCAACATATTCTTGTGTAGTTTTTCACATAAGACATCAGTCGATAGATGTAGGTTCATCCATTCTTCCCAGAACGAGCACATATGTTAGGTTGCAGATACATGCATACGAAAAATTTCCCTTTCTGCATTTTTTTTAAGTCCCCAGGTTTGTTTGAATTGACAGTTTATTGAATTCTCAGATACATACAACACCAAAACCAAATGAAAGAGAGTACAAACTTGTGTGCCAAGTTTGAACAGCAAGAGCATGTACAAAGGTGTTTTATGTGAGTGCCACACAATTGTGGAACTAACCCTCTTCCCTAATAGGTCTGTCAAAATCTGAATCTGAATACTTTCCATAAGACCCATAAAGTTTTTCTCTCTGAGATAGTGTCCGATATTTGTGTGTCCGATGGTATTGGCAGGGTTGGACCAAGATTGTTTGAGTCAGTGTGCCAAATGCTGATCTCGGCTGGTGATGTGCTAGCCTCTGCCACTCTCCAAATTAAAAAAGGATGACATGAAAGAAGAAGAATGGAGGAAAGCAGAGTGGGGACCTAGAGCAGGGGTGTCAAACATGTTTCATACAGTGGGCTAAATCCATGGCGTAGTTCCATTGTGCCATACAGTACCACATGGTACCAAATGGTACTTCAGATCTCCTTGGAGGAGGGGTGGCAGATCCTCCTGCTCGCCTCCCCTGAAGTGATTCTCAGCAAAGTCGCTCCAAGTGACTACGCCAAATGACTGCTGTAAAGGCTATGGGCTGGTCCTTCTGTCCGCAGCACAGACAGAAGCTGTGGCCACTGGGAGTGAGGTCAGCTATGCCAAGAATCACTGGGAGAGGGGTGCCTCTAAGCAGTCACACCCATGGTGTGCCCTTTCAGCAGCGCCACTTCTACCAGGATGCTGGGAGGGAGAGACAGAAGTAGGCCTCAGAGGGCAAGGAATGCTACCGTGGAGGGGGAAAACCAAGAGGGGTGAGAGAGGCAGACTCTGCCAAGGCCCTAATCATCACAGCCTAACTATCATGCAGGCTGCCATTTTGGTAGAGCCACTTCTGCCAAGCTACCAATTTGCAGAGCACCTCTCTGCTGCTGAGCTGCAAATTATGCTTTGGAGAAGTGGCTCTGCTGAAAGGGTGGTATGCATGATAAGTGGGCCCTCCCATATCTTGAAAATACGATCAAGATTTGTGTATTATGTCATTTGCAGTGAAGGGCTGCTGGCGCGCCTCCCTGGCGTGCTAGTAGTGATTGCCAGGCTTTCCCCGCCTGTCAGCCGGCAGCAGGGCTTTGCTGCCAGCTGATTGGCTGGCTAGCCAAAGGGGGGGTGGGACAGATGAGCTTTTCCAGCACGCGTGCACTGGGGTTAGCTCAGTTCGTTCCTGGGAAGCGACCCGAGTGGTCACTTCCTCGGGAACGAGTGGGGAGGCTGCCCTATGACGGGGCTTGGAGCGCCGTGAGTCACGCTTCCAAGCTCCCGCCTTGCCCCGGTGGTCCCCCATAATGGGTAGCAGGCAATGGGAGCCTCTTCAGGCCAGAGCTGCAGGCCCGGCCAGCCACGCGCCCAGCGCTGCGGTTGGAGGCTTTGGCCTCCACTCGCCTTGCAGGCAACGGCTGTGGAGGCAGGCTCGCAGGCCGTGCTCCCTGCGCTGCCTCCGCGCACCTGTGGGTGGCGGCGGCTTGGCGGGACTGCTCGGCCGTGCCCCCAGCATAGTAGCTGGGGGCTATGGGCTCCGCGCACCTTCCGGGCAGTGGCGACTGGGGCATGCCCGGTCAGCCGCGCTCCCCACGCTGTGGCTGGTGGGCTGCTGGCTCCACATGCCTGCGGGCTGCGGCAGTGGCGGCGGGCCCGCTCAGCCACGCCCCCAGCATGGCAGCTGGGGCTACAGGCTCCGTGCGCCTTACGGGCGGCGGCGGCGGCTGAGTCTCACCCGCACAGTCGCACGCCCCGTGTGGCAGCCACGGGCTCCGTACGCCGTAAAGGCGGCGGAGGCCTTCCCAGCCCCTCAGGCTGGGGGGTGCCCGGTGCGGCTGCTGCAAGGTAGGTTGCAGCCATTTTAGGGTGGCCGTGTGGCGCGGAGGGCTGTAAGGGCCCAGTGCCATTTTGTTACGCACCCCCACTGCCTGAGCAGCTACTGCTAGGCAAGGGCCTGGCCTGGTTAGTACTTGGCTGAGAGAACGCCTGGGAATTCTGGGTGTTGTAGGCTTATACCACAGACTTCAAGATTACAGTTGCCAACCATTTTAAGCCTGCTAAGGGGGGTGATTGGGGGAAAACACAAGTGCTCATCCCCAATGCCCAGCTTCACATATTACCTGGGGAGGAAAGGGCGCAGTGGTCAGGTGGTAAGGTCGCCAAAAGACCTGTTGCTGCCCCCCAACCCCTCCTTTTTTCCCATCAGAAGATTAGGAGCAGATGGCAGAGTGGCGGTGGCGCTGGTGAGCTTTTGTCCCTAACACAAGAGAAGCAAGCGAGCTCCCCATATTATATTGAGACATGTTTGGAGTTTATCCAGGCCCCTTCTTCCTTACCACCACTAGCAAACACCTTTGTGTGATTATTCTGATCTATTTCACCTCATGCTTAATCATTAGGCCCTGTTCCTGGGCCAAATGCTCATGATCACCTGACTTGTGCAGGATGTCAGATTTACATTTCCTCAGGAAACGCCCTTGTTTTGAAGCCAGAAATGTCATTTTATTTGCATTAGGAGGGAAAACTGTTAGGCCCTTTCCCTCTTTGCATTTTTTGTGCTTACCGCTCCCCATTGGGAACTCAAATAGGTTATGATAAAACCAGCTCAAAGATATACTAGCACAAATCCACAAACCCTCTGCTTTAATAATATCCTTTTACATGAATCCCTGCAGTCTTCTTGCAAGGAAAGGGTTTCATTGACTTCTGGAGTAGTCTGTAACTGTCCAAGTCACTGCTCAACACCTTAGAGTCAAAATGTGTCTGGCATGTATTTAAATTTAACTCCAGAAGTAGTTCTCCAGAGAGGACTATCCACTTGGACAATGTGCGAGCTGCGTCTAAGTTGCATTTATTGTTAATCAAAGATCAATTTTGTCTTTACAATGTGCTGAATGCATTTGGTCTGTGACAGTGAAGATTTTATAAGGCTAGGGTCTTCGCAATTACTCCTCATAGGTGGGTGATGCTTAACAGGTATGGCCAGGCTGCTGCACATTTACCGGTGCGGAGCCTTGTGCACATAGGCACAAATGTAATGGCTGGCGGCTTTGCAAGTATTAACCCACCTTTGTGGGTTAACCCACAAGTTATTAACCCACCTAATGGGTTTCCCTGCCTCTCCTCATAGGGGAGTGAGGTCTTTGGTACCTTATTTAACAGGCAGGGTAGTGCTGCTGCACATTTAACAGGTGCAGTAGCCCTGTGCGGATAGGCACAAAAGGTAATGGCCTTTTCCAGGCTTGTGGTTGGAATTATCAACTCACCCACCTAATGGGTTCCCTGTCTCTACTCCTCATAAGGGGAGTGATGCCTTTAGTACCCCGTTAACAGGCAGGGTAGTGCTGCTGCACATTTGCCAGGGGCAGTAGCCCTGTGCAGATAGCCACAACTGAAGGGCCTTTTCCAAGGCTTGCGGTTTGGAATCTTTAGCTCACCTACCTAAGGGGTCCCTACCTTTATTCCTTGAGAGTAAGGGGAGTGATGACTTTAGTACCCGGTTTAACAGGCAGGGCAGTGCGCTGCTCATTTAACGGGTGCAGTAGCCTTGTGCAGATGGGCACAAATGTAATGGCCTTTCCCAAGGCTTGTGGTTGGAATTATTAACTCACTCACCTAATGGGTTCCATGTCTCTACTCCTCATAAGTGGAGTGATGCCTTTAATACCCTGTTAACAGGCAGGGTAGTGCTGCTGCACATTTGCCAGGTGCAGTAGCCCTGTGCAGATAGGCACAACTGTTTTAACAGGCAGGGTAGTGTTGCTGCACATTTAACAGGTGCAGTAGCCCTGGTTTGGAATCAATAACTCACCCACTTCCCTGCCTTTATTCCTCGAGCGTAAGGGGAGTGTTGGTGCCGTGAAGGCTCCATGTGCAGCACCATGTTGGTGTGTGCAGTGTGCAGCGCCATGTTGGCGTGATGTATAGGTTTGCAGCACCAGTGGGCGTGTGCCATGTAAGCTCTAGGTGCAGCACCATGATTGGCGTGATGTGTAGGTGCTGGACCAGGTCACCGACCATGGCTGGCCGTTTGGGGTATTAGCACAAGGTTAGAGGAATGTGTCATTCCTCTTTAATCTTGCTTTATTCTGGGTAGGTCAGTGAGCTTACCTCATGATGTGCCTCTTTTTTCCAACAAGTCCGCGAGGGAGGTGCCCAGCCAGGGTCTGGATCTGCGGACACTGGGGCACAGAAGCACGCCATGTCATCCAGTTTCGGCTCTCAGCTGGCGCTGGGTGATGTTGCTCACATTGACTGGCTGGCAATTTTCCCCCAGCCTTTTTGAATTCATTGCTCGCAACACCCTGCCGCAGGTAATTGTGGTCCACTTGGGCGAGAATGACTTGGGTCAGAGGACATCCATGTCCTTGAGGCTCCAGGCCCACAGGGACTTTGTTAGTCAGTTCCCCGGGATCGCTATCCTGTGGTCTGACATGCTGCCTAGGAGGGTCTGGTGGTGGGCACATTCTGTTGGCCCGCAAAAGGGTCAACGCTTACCTGGGCAGGGTCATCATGGAGCTCGGGGGAGCAGTTATCCATCATCCCGGAATTTGTTTTGGGGATTCTGCTCTTTACCGTGGCAATGGAGTACATCTTTCTCCTATGGGATATGGGCTCTTTTTAACAGATTTGCAACAGGGCTTGAAACTCTTTTTGGGTGCAGGGAAGGCCAAACGTTAGGCTGACCTCCCCTTGTGGCGGTAGAAGTGTGGGGTGGGTAGGCAGAAGACCTTCTCGGTGTCCAATCTAAGTTAGCAAGGACAGGGGTGAACCAGAACCGCTCCCAAGATGCTTGACCAGCTCGGAGAGGCAGGCTGGCTAGCCCCTTGTCTGAACTTGGGGGCCTTGCAGGGGTGACCTGAAGGCATAGCAGTTCAGCTGACTTACCTTCTTCGGGCGACGGTGAAAGGCAGGCTTAATAACAATCGGGTGGACACCCTATGACAGTGATGGCAAACCTTTTAGAGAACGAGTGCCCAAACCGCAACCCAAAACCCACTTTTTTTATCGCAAAGTGCCAACACGGCAATTTAACCTGAATACTGAGGTTTTAGTTTAGAAAAAACAACTCATACATTAACATCTTTTACCTACTATTACTTGTAAACTGTAATGAACTTTTCCTCTACAAATTTGTCCAATCCCTTCTTAAAGGCATCTAGGCAAGTTGTCATCACTGCTTCCTGTGGCAAAGAGTTCCACAGACTAATTACATGCTGGGTAAAGAAATATTGGCAGGGAGGGGGTGGCTGCAAGACCTTGCCACTGCTCATTTTCTCAAACAATAAAATATATATTTTTTAAAAACCCCACCCACAGAAGTGGGCTCTAAGGCTGCAATCCCAGCCACTCTTTCCTAGAAGTAAGCCTCATTTACTCTAATGGAGCTTACTTCTGAGTAGACACACACAGGAGCAGGCTCCAAGGTTGCAATCCCAGCCACTCTTTCCTGGGAGTAAGCCTGATCCACTGTAATGGGGTTTACTTCTGAGTAGACATGCACAGGAGCAGGCTCCAAGGCTGCAATCCCAGCCACCCTTTCCTGAGAGTAAGCCTGATCCACTGTAATGCGGCTTACTTCTGATTAGACATGCACAGGAGCAGGCTCTAAGGCTCTAATCCCAGTCACTCTTTCCTGGGAGTAAGCCTCATCCACTGAGGCTTACTTCTGAGTAGACACGCAGGATTTGTCTCTGGCTGCGCTGCTCACCCCCAGCTGCGCCTGTGCTGTGGAGGAAAAGCCTCTCCTGGTGCTGAGTGGGGAGCTGCTCAGGGAAAGGTGGGCTGCAAAGGCTCGCAATGGCTGAGGAGGAGGGCAGCTCAGGATTGGCTGGTGGTCAGCCAGTGAAGGGCCCTGAGCCATTCTAACAGAAAAAGCCAGAAGCCTGCTGGATGCTGATTGGCTGAGCTTGCTGGAGAGTTGGGGAAGGGAAAAACGGACCTGAAGCCTGCAGAGCGGGCAAAATTGAAAAGGGAAACAAACTCGGGGCAGGTGGGGGCAACGGAGTGAAAGGAGAGGAGGGCAGTGAGCTCAGGGGGCTGAGGGAAGCAGCCCACCCTCCCTCCCCACACACAGAGTCTCGGAGAGAGCCTCCATTTTCTTTAGAGCGACAGCAGCTTCAGCGCCCCTCTCCAGGCTGCCTGGCTCAGCGCGCGTGCCCCCAGAGACCACTCGGAGTGCCCTCTCTGGCACGCATGCCATAGGTTCGCCAACACTGCCCTATGAGATTGGGGGACATAGACAGCTGGGGCCGTTTCCCCCACTTAGAACCCCCCACTTGGGATGGGTATTGTTTACCCTGTTGTTGCCTTGTTGCTATCTTGTTGTAATTCAATAAAGTGGCCCATTTTAATTCCATACCTGTTGTTGGCTGTATTTATTTGGGGAGTGCATGGTAAGGCCTGCTGATGCGCTTCCCTGGCGCGCTAGCAGTGATTGCCAGGCTTTCCCTGCCTGTCAGCCAGCAGATGAGCTTTTCCAGCACGCGTGCGCTAGGGTTAGCTCAGTCCGTTCCTGGGAAGCGACCCCCGCCCACCCGCCCGCCCTGTAGCTAGTAAGTTCCTACTTGAGAATGAACTGCTTATTTCTGACCATCATCTGCTTACTGATGTCACTTTGGACCCTCGGCAAGAGCCATGAATGCTGTTCAGCCCATTGGCATAGCTGGCCAATGTGCCACCCGGGACACACTGGCCACTCCACCACCCCCTCCAATCCTGCCCCTCCCTCCAGCCCCAAAGTAATTGCAGTGATGTGATGACATCACCTCAATTCTGGACTGCCATGGAGGTGCCTCCTGCTTGCTGCCTTCACAGCAGTCATTCCCATGGTGAGAGAGCCCAATTTTTGCATAGGCCAGCTAAAGAGCTTCCACAGGCTATATTTGGCCTGTAGGCCTTATGTTTGATGCCCCCTCCCACTAGAACACCTCCAACACTCTAGCTCACCACACTTCCTATTCTGCTTCAGTCCCTCTTTTTCCAGTCCAAGGAGTGGTCGAAGAAAGAGGTTCTGTAGAGGCAAATGGGTGGCAGAGGTAGGCACGCCCTGAGGCAGCTGCCTGAATTGCCCTCATTGATCTGCAACCAAATTCCATGTGAATTGTGTGGGCTCAATGAAGGTTTTGAAGACATAGGGTAGGTACATGGTGGCCATTCAAATAACTGGCTTTTGTGAATAGAACAAACATATGCTCTTGGAACATATTGATTATGGACCAAAACTTGGAATGTAAAGTGAAGCTCAGTTTAAGAAAAAATGCTGGTGGAAGGCATGGCTGCATCAAACTTACACAAATGTGAATCAGGTCTGCTGCTCCTTGGACAGAGTTCCTTGGGTGAATATTCCAGACTAGTTGATGGTAAGGATAGGAAGAGAGGTATAGGTGCCTTGGGGAGATAAGGACTCAAGCCAATTTTCTGTTTTGATTTATTATCTAATATCCTAAACATAGCACGCCCCCTAGTGCCAACTGAAAGGTAAATCCTTCAGTAGGTTCAGCTCTTTCTGGGCCTGTTGCAACGCAATTATTTTGTCTTGACCGTCTGTGAAAAATGTGGCTTTGGAATGCAAAAATTAGTACCAATTTTGTGGGGCAAAAAAGTCTGTAAACAGGATACTAGCCCGCTTATGCTTGCAGACATGGTTTTGGACAATCCGCATTGAGTTTTCTGTGCCAGAGGCCTCTAAACCCTGTGGAACATTCTTCGACTTATGGAATGTTTCCATGTTCAGTAGAGTTGGCATCTCACAGGGCCTCTGCTTTTTTGTTAATATCTCACTATAATTAATTTGAAGACTTTCATGGTTTCCTGAATTTATTTTTTTTTTTTTTTGCACTTTGGTTGTGATAGAGGGATCAAGTTGCTTACATAACACAGGTATAGTGGTATGTGCTAGAACACCAGTGAGAAGGAACAAGGGGCAGTCACTAACATCCTTTTCTCCTTTGCCTCTCTTCCCCCCCCCATTGATGTATTTGCATACTACTTTGATAAACTGACTGCTATTACTTTTACAGAGCTTTCTTTCAAACAGCAAAAAGGAATAATACCTTTACTTGTGTCCCTGCTAACTGGGCAAAGAGGCACTTTTAAAAGTAGTGCCCTCTTATATCTAGTAGGAAGAGAGCAATTGTCCCCCTTATTCCCAGGATAACATATTTTCCAGCAGCTGCTGCTGCTGTCTCTTCTGTATTTTTTTTTTTTTTTTTTTAGATATGGTCCATGACCCCAAAGGGCTCAATTTTATTTATTTTTCTATGTAAATTGCTTTGTGAACTACTCTTGAAATACATACTGTTGAAATGCAGTATGTAAATATTCTTAATATTTCAGATCATGTTGTGATTTCACAGGGGCATGTTGGTTATTTTGAAAAATCAAAAATAACCCCAATGAATGCTTTTAACATACACTACACTACTTCTTTGCTACTTACTCCTGAAGATATTCAAGAAAAGACATTTGAATTTTGCTATGAACCTTATCCTTATATCTACCCCCACACGCTGAGATTGCTCTTCCCCCTCTATACTAAAACCTGAACTGCTGACCCATGAACAATTCCCATTTGCTATTACTGAGCAGCCATTGAGTACCCCTTACAAATCAAATGCTGTCAGTAAACAATGGTGGAAGGCAATGCTATCATGGTCCCAGTAGAGGTCCTATAGTGTTTAAGCAAAGGTATGTCTAACCTAAACATCAAAGGAATTCTACCCTAATCCTTACAATACTTGCAGGAGCTAATTGTCTCAAAAGTGGATAGTTCATGTTTTCTACATTATATAAGTCAGCTTTATTTTCCTTCTTCTTAGCAATTCTCAAGGAAAGTAAATCCGATATAGAATAAAAGTTAATACATTCATCCCTCTATTTACAAGCTCAATTTTTGCACCAATATCAGAAGATTCATAAATTGGGGCCTGAATTCTTATCTAACTTATTGCAACTGGTATAAAATGACAAAACATAGTCCACTATCAATTTTTCAAATGCAAATATGACATAATTTCCTTAAAAAAAACCATGACTCCTTTACAAGTTAAAATAAGTTTTTTAGTAAAGAATGAACTAACCATAACTGTAATTAACCCCAAAACACCTGATGTCTGAAGCCTTTGCACTTCGTGATGCAATCCATGATGCAATATGGGAATTATAGACATCTACAAAGAGTGAATCACTCACTAACAAAGGGATTTCATTGTAGTAAACATTTCCTTCACAAATTGAAGGTAGTAAAATATTTATGCTCCACTCCTATACACACTTCCTGTTATTATGCAACCTGATGGTGAATTGAATTGGGCTCTAAATAGGCTTCGGCTGCAATTCTATACCGTACACACTTTTCTGTGAGTAAGCACTATCGGACACAGTGAGACTTCTACTCATTCATAGGATTGTGCTGATAGTTTGTTAAAGCAAAAACAATTTTTAATTTAATGTTCATAAATGGAGGTATGGGTGGACTGTAAAAGAAGGCTATAGTTTCTTATAGCCCATTTGTTTACTGTGGAACACATTATGACAACAGAAGGCACTTCCACTGTCACAAAATGGCCACCAACAGCGCATTGGCAGCCTTTTTCAGAGCGCTGCTGCAAGATGTAGCAGTGCTCCATCTCCAGCACTGGACCCTGCTGCACATTGGGGGAGTGGGAGGTGGCCAGGAAGGGGACAAAACTGGGGGGGGGTGGAACAAGAGGCATGGAGGCTGTGGGAGGGGGTTGATTCAGCAGCAATGGTGTACACTGGATTGCAAATATTGCAATCTCTAGTATTGCAATCCCTAGTATTGCAAGCCTCCTCACTCCCTTTGTCTCCTCGAACATGCGGCAGTTATAGAGTTGGCACAGGTCCAAGGAGACCCATGGTTGAGCAGGAAGCTTATGGTGGGGTAAGTGGAAGAATTCCTTTTCCCCTTCAAAACCTCCCAATTCGTCTGCCTACTGGATACAGCAGGCTTGTTTTTTTGGCTGCATTGATGGATGGAAAGGATAGAACTGGGCTGTTATTCACTTGGAAATATACTATAATTAATGTGTGCTGTGTTCCCATATAATACAACTCTTAATAAGCTTTGTAACTTGCCTCTTGCACACTCAAAATGTTTATGGGTTTCCTGTGGAAAAGTGTTCATGTCTAACATTTTGTCATTCCACTTGATTGGTGAAGAACAATTAGCTCTCACTCAAGCTTCAATTGCCTGTGGTATTTAACACATAATGAATGTAAAATAGCTGGAAGCCAAAACTCTGGGAAACAGTAAATTTATTTATTTTCAGCTTTCATACCCTGCCCTTCTGCTAACAAGGCTGCCAGAGCAGCTTACATAAAATCAATGAGTAACATTATAACAGAAAAAGGTGTGGGGAGGTGAAAGCAATAGGCCTGGTGAGGATGCTTCTTCATTTTACTGGCTTTGGTTTCTCCTCACAGGACAAATAGTGCACTATGAACCTTATCAAAAGGATGGGTAGTGGTGGAATCAAATGCAAATCAACAGAACATAGAAGCTAAACTTCTGGTCAGCTCAGGAGAATGTTCCTTGCACCGTATCAATGAACATACAATAGCAATTGCCAACCATTTCCTTGACTTTTCACAGTGCAGCTGGTGGTTCCAGATGGAACATACATATCAATGCTTTAGCCTTGGTTCATACATTACTGATGGTGCCCTCTACAACATGCTGCCAACATCAGACCATGCAGGCATTGATTCATAGTCCATGAGTTGGATAAGATTAGTTTTACTATGCATTTGTGCTTGACATGGGGAAAAATTCTCCTGATCACCGACAGGACAATATGCTAAGTTCCCATTTCATGAACCTGTTCCATTCCAGAGGTCAGTCCAGAAGTCAGAACATACGTACCTTGAAACAACCTGCTCTTGCCAGCCCACTGCTATTGTGCATGCATGAAAGCACCACAAATAACGTACTGTAGCTGCATGAAAACGCTGATGCAGCTGTCCAGAACTCAGACAACTGTAAGTTGGGGAGCCAGTGTAGAGGTGACCAAGATATCACAGGGTGAGACAATATTCCCATGGGATCAGGTCTAGAAAGGATGTTAAGATTTAGTGGCTGCCACTGCTACTAAACCCACCCCTTTCCCAGACCCAATCCACCCATCCCCCACTCCATCACATCCTTTCCTATCCCCATTCTGCCCTCCCCCACCCATCCTGCCTCTCCTGCCACCTTACCTCCATCAGCAGCTTCTTCTGGCTTTGGCTCAGGCTTCCTGATGGTGCTCCTGCAGCATGTGAGCATGTGCACTGCCAAGCGCCTTTTACAGCTGGTGCTGACTGCATTATGGTAGTCAGCACCAGTAGAAAGCAGTTGCTGCCACCGGGCCACACAAGCAATACTGAGGATAGATAAAAGCATCCATTCTAGAGCAACAGGAAAGTTATAAAGAATCATATTTCCAACATAGCAAGGTATATTTGAATAACATTCCTTTTAGGAGATCAATGTGATGTCTCATCACAACTTTCTACAGCTTCCAGTCCTTCCACATTCAAATGACATCCTGGAAGCTAACTTTGGAATTCGGACTGGTGCGCAACAGGAATGTGGTTAACAACGTAGAAAATATCCAAAAAGGTTTGCGTGCAAGCAAAGGCAAACACAAATTGAATAAACACCAGATGGTGAATCATGGCTTGTATTACATAAGAACTGCCAACTACTAGAAACCACAGAGGATATGTGACATATACATTAATGCATCATCTGAAATATGTGCGGTTATGCACTATGAAAAGGGAAAGGTCCGACACACTGAGCTAAGCCACAAGACTAAGAAAATTAATGGCTACCACAACCCTGATGGTCCCAGTTCTCAAAGAACAATCTTCACTTTGCCTCACATAACGAACCTACCTACCTACCGGTGCATCTAAAAAGGAGGCAGCTGGTATTTCAAATATTTGCCAATTTTTTTTTCTCAGCTTGCTAGCTCACTATCCTCAAAACCTACTTACAAAGTTCAGATTTCATTCTTTAAAGGAGAGTGCTGCATCCCAAGAAATGCCATTCATTTCTTGTTTTGTATTTCAGTGTTCTTTCCTTCTTTTAGGAGTTCCTGTAGCCTGGAGACCCATTTACAGGTTCTCAGGATGCTGAGAAAAGAGGAGAAAGAGCAAGGAGAAAAATAGAGAATGGGCAGGAGCTATAGAATAGAAACAAATAATAAAACACTTGTTTTATTGCCACTAAATGAACCTGTTATGATGTTCATCTAGTGCATGCAGAGCAGGCAGGATGAAAGACAAGGGCATGATGAGAATCCAGCAGGTGAGGAAGCAGCCAGTTATCACATGTGTAGCACTGTGGCTGAGAGACTGAGCCATAAATCAGGACTTCCCAGTTCAAACCTTGTCTCTGCCATTAACTATTGCAAACAAGGAAGACTGAAGCTGAGAGTGCCCTGCCTAAGCAATGGCATTCCTGGAGAGGCAGCAAAACAAACACCAAGTTAAAGGCACCTGAAGAAACTTAGTGTTTTGTTCCCCTCCAGGAACATCAGTGTGCCTAAGACCACCAAGTGAGAATATAGTGAGGTGCAAATTTCACAGTGAGGAGCTCCTGATTCATTCTCTTAGGACCCAATAATATTTTGCTGGGCCTGTTTCTCATCATCATTTGTAAATAACACGGGTGTGTGTGAGAATCTCTGCAATACTGCAGCAAAGTGGTGGTGGGAACTTTAGCACTTAGCCTCTACTGAACTTACTGACCTGGTTGCACCCTACTGGTTTTCTTTTTAAGCTTTTATTGTCTACACTAGCTGCACCAATAATAAACCCTTCTTTCTGTGGCCATAGAAGTCCAGTTGGTTTCAGAGGATTTGAAGGAAATTTCCATATGAAAATAATCAAATTTTCATTTATAGACCAAGTTTGAATAAAGCACACATGCCTTGTGTTCCAAATGTAAACGGCAAGATGACTATCCCTGGAGGGGATTTTGGCATGGCACATTGTTATCAGAACATGGGTTGATGCTGGGAAAGGGTGACTGAAGAAGGAATGAGGAAACCCAGCCCATAAACCTCCCTACCCCAGGCCCAACCCTACTTGGCCCAGCCCTCTGCAGGTAACTGGCCAGTAATAATTAGATCATCAGGGCATCTTAAATACATATGGTTGCTCCTTTGGTTTTTTCTTCCTAGCAGAGCCTCTGTACTATCTTTAAACAAGAAAGTAGAACAAGCAGAAATCCAACTGGTGAAGCTTTTCCCATTCCTGTCTCTTACTAGGGGAAAATGGCACCTGCTGGGTATTTAAGAGCATAAGAGTACTGCCAAAAAAAGGCAATCCTTCAAGTGTCAATACCACAAGTAAATGATTTCTGAGCAATCACACAGCTGTCAATTTTTAAAAATGAAAATAGGAATACACAATTGACTTCCTTCACACCACACTTTGACTAAAGACTATTTATTTCACAGAATAATTAGGTGGATGGGGCATTTAGATTGAAACTGGAGCGATGAGATTTAAAAATGAATCACTGCTGGACAATGCCCTTTGAAAATTTCTGTATTTACAGAAATCACACATTTCAGAACTCACACACACAAAAATCACATTTCCTTCTCAACATCCATTTTATTTGTCATACAGCAACAGAATGTATGGTACAGTAGTAGTATATCTACGGAATGATGAGGTAAGAGGACAGTGCAATCTACATTTGCTGAAATTCTTACCTACACCACTATAAACTATAAGAACCCTATTCTACTTATCTCTCTCTCTCTCTCTCTCTCTCTCTCTCTCTCTCTCACACACACACACACACACACACACACACACCATGGGGATATGCCTTAAATATTCATTCATTTCAAATAATCCAAGATTTCTGTATTAAATAAAAGACAAGTCAAAAAGTCCTGAACTGAGTTTTTAAAATTCCACAGCCCTAGGCATTCATACTCAAAAGTAAGTCCCATTGCATTCAGTGGAGCTTACTCCCAAGAAAGTATGTATAGGATTGCAGCCAAAGACTATTAAGTTCTTCCTGAATCTAGAGACCAATTAATACTTTAAAAAGAAGCCTGCCTTCTAGTGGCCCTTTTGAGAATGTATTTCTCCTGGCATTCAGATTGTGAGAGTGTCCAGCTGTGAGCATCCTCAACACCTGCAGGTGTCACTGAATAAAGTTAAGATATTTCATCTAAAGAGATGGGGAAAGTACAGACTGAAGAAATACATCTGGCTAACCAAGTCATGCCCTCAAGTGCCCATGCTATCAAAAAAAGGATGTCTCTCAGACCACAGTTGTAAGGAAATGAGAAAGTATTGAAATAATGTTGAGTCATACTTCTGTAAAAGTCATGGAAAGTTTTAGAGCATCCTTCCTAAAGTAATTGTGAGAGTAAACAAGGTGAGGATGCTTTCCAAAGTAGAAATACAAAGAATTCTTTGGAGAAATTAATTCCATTTGTATGGAATGGAATTCCATGCTCAATACCATCCTGAGATTCTCTCAGTCACCCAGATACACAAGGAAGACAAGCAAATGCAGCTGCCTTTCTACCAGATTGAATAAATTGCCAGTATATTTGCCAGAATGAGAAAAGAGCCAAGGAACTGTTAGCATCAAAATAATCCATAATACAAGCTTTCGGCATGATCATTAATTCCATCATTACCTAATCAGAAAAATTCAGAATGGTTCTCACCCTCCTATATTGTCTGAACAGTATTATGTACTCCAGATGAACATTAAAGATCACCATTATATGGGAAATTTTAACTTCTGCTATATTTTTCCTAACCCCAACACTTAATCACTAGAATGACATATGATCAGGAACCAGCATATCAGAGCTAGAATGTATGTCCTTCAATTGCAGGTTTCACTTGCAACTATTCTAGGAGGTCAAAATAATCATAAATGCCTTTGGTTTGTTCTATTGGATGCTCTTGCACCTCTGACATTAATGGGGAAGCCACTTAAAAAGAAATCTTGATGCTAATCCCTTTGTTCTTGGCAGACTCTTGAGACTCTTTGTTCTTGGCAGTATTTGCTTCTATTAGTACAGCCACAAAAAATCAAAATTCCCCAAATCATTTCACCTTCAGCAAAAATCACCTTTACATTGTCAATCTAGCTTTGACTACAACTTCTCAAGCTGGAGATGCTCTAGAGTCAACTACAAAGTTCACTGGCCACTGAAGGCAGATTGGATAGTGGGACTGATATCTCACCCCCTTTACTTCAGTGTCTTTTAAGTAATGATATCTTACAGTGTGGGTGTGATAGAACATCCACTGAATCAGACTTGATCTTAACAGGCTTGGTTGCTTAGACTCTGTGAATGGTGATTGTGGAGTTACTTATCTGAGTAGGAGAAAAGGAAGTGAGAATCTGTTTTCAATTTTTTTCCCTCTGAATTCCCTCCCCCCTTTTTCCCTCTGAATCTGTTAACGAACAGAAAAGAACCAGGAATAGTAAGAAAGTGCTGGAATAAGCCAAGGAGAAAATAATATTTTAAAGTATTGTAATTGCACAGTAGGATAAACTGCTATGATAAAGAAAATGAAGAGCCTAGACTTTGGGAAGTCACTTGGAGCTACTGATTATTTTCCCAAACATTCGATGCATGTTGAAAATATTCATAGATCCAAGTATCTGATCCATGTATTTTTGGATCTGAACCAAGTAAATTCACCTTAGTCCAGCCTGGTGTGTGGACAGAACACCCTTACACAAATGTCAATCAAAGTAGCCACACTCTATAGGGTACAAAGGAAGACTATTTTATACTAGAATTCGTGCAACAATTATGAATTCAAAGCCAATAAGGTTACAGAACTGAACTCCAGGCCTGATCGGAAATGAGGCATCATTTATCTTGTCAAATGTTCAACAATAAACATTTATCAGAAGGGGGCAGTAACAATCTTTGAATGGCTCTTCACTTTCTGTGACCAAGTTCACTCATCTTTCCTACCCCTAACAATTCACATCCTGAATGGCAAACTAGGAAACAGAAAATACTTTAATGCAGTGGTTCTCAAATGTTTAACAGGACCCACTTTTTGGAATGGCGATCTGTCAGAACCCACCAGAAGTGATGTCATGACCGGAAGTGATGTCATCAGGCAGGAAAATTTTTAACTACCCTAGTCTGCAATCCTACCCACACTTATCCAAGAGTAAGACCAATTTACTATAATTTTTAAAAGCATATACATAGTAGCCTGTTAAAAGTGCAGGTCACCCAAATGCAGTCACATACCATGGTAGCATTAAGTCTAATATATTAAAAATAAAATATTGAAATGAATGGGGACCCACCTGAAATTGGCTCACAACCCACCTACTGGGTCCCGATCCACAGTTTGAAAAACACTGCTTTAATGCTTATAGAATACAAAGCACCAGTCTGTGCCCAGAACCTCAAGTAATAGATGAAGCTCTGCTGCAGTGCTTTTCTGTTGCCACTAGGCCTAACCTGCTGCATGAAAATTTCCCCAGTGACATAACTTGGGGCTCAGATACACATGACATAGAAATAGGACCATCTTTAGCAACCACTAGATTGGGATTTATGTTTTGATAGCCCTAGTTCTCAGATATTCAAGTTGCATCACTTACCCTGTACTTCCTCTACCTTAGCGCAACTCAGTTTAAGTACATGTAAATGATTTCTGTAATTGATTCTTCTTCCTCATCTTTCCTGGCACTGTTCCCCTCCCCTTCTTCCTCTTGTTTATTGTAGCTTGTGAGTCCTTGGGGCAGGGATCTGTCTTCTACTGTGTAATCATGTTTATATGGCGCTACAGAGAAACAGCCAAAGTGACCAGCGCCCAACACTGCCTCCTCCCATGTTCCCATTGTGCCCCCGTGCCCCCGTGCCCCCACTCCCACCCCCACTGCACAAGAGGTAGTCAGCCTGCTTCCTACCCCTTCACCTTTCTCTCTCTTCATGTGCTTCCTTTAAACAAAACAGGAAGTGTGGAACATACTGGGAATGGATGCCCCACACTTCCTTTTTGTTTAAAAGGTCTGTGCAAAGGAGGAGAAAAATAAGGAAGTAAGGGGCAGGCTTGCTGCTTTTGGATGTATTCCCAACTCATTTTAGCTTCATCTGTGGTAGGCTTCAGACAGATTTGGAGTGAAAATTACCCTCAGATTTTGCCCCTCCCCATAGTTTGTCACTTGGCACAAGCCATAGCAGTCTCCTCATCCTTAAGTAATCTCTGGCACTATATAAATCAAGAAATAAATAATGTTGATACATACATTTATGCATACAAATAATGTTATGTACTTTAAACATGTATTGAACACATAGGACATTAGTCACAATATACCTTCTGAAAATCAATATAGGGCTCAATGAAACCCACATTCTTCTGTTTCCAGCTGGCTCTTGGGCAGCCTAGGAACCTGTGCGCCATACTTCCTCTGTATATCTCCAGCCACCACCTACAAGCTGACAGCTCCACTGGGTTGAAGAAAGGCAGGCACTAACCTCCCATTGCAAGTAATGGTTGGTTGCACTGGAGGGCACTGGTGCACCAGGGCTGGCAAAGGAAGAAGAGGAAGGAAATCCCTTCTTTACAGGCACAACTCTAGAATAATGCCTAGATACTAGCATTATTCTAGCAAACTCAAGAGTCGCAGTGCACATCTGTGCTTCACTTTCCAATGGTGAATGAGAGAGAGAGAGAGAGAGAGAGAGAGAGAGAGAACACGAACTCACCATGAGTTCGTTCCAGGCTCCCCTTCCTGATAAGTCCACAGAGGGACACAGTTGTTAGGAAAATGAGAAAAAATGAGAAAAATGAGGGGGGGGAAAGGAGGAACAGGAAGACCATAGAAGGCATGCAGCAGTGCAAACATTAAAGGGGAATTGAAGGCCATAAGGAGATCAGGTGTGTTTCCCAGAAAGACCCAGAGTTCAGAAAGTGGGGGTTTAAGGATGAAGGGAAGGAAGAGGAAAAAAAGGAGATTAGTAGAAATGGCAAGGAGAAAGGTACCTGCAAATGGCAAGGAGAAAGGTACCTGCAATGTGGACCATGGTAAAAAGCTGTGGCTGGACAGCAGCACCGTGTAGCTTGAGCCAAGACAGACTACGAGATCACTTCAGTCACAAAACAACAAATCACACACAATAAATACAGGCAGAATCCTAAAACTTTAAGATACAAAACAGACAAACCACAAATCTACTGCAACTCTGACCGGAAAAGGGAAGATTACTAAAAGTTCCAAAAGAAATTTTTCCATGTGTAAAATATCTTGCCGGATTTTTGCAAGTGGCCACAAGAAAATTTGCACCCATAATAGCAATCTGAGAGGTGGTGCCCATCAGAAGCTTTTTAGAGGTGTCTATGTCAGAAAGGCCAGAAAGCCTTCCAGTCAGGGGAAAAAAATACCTTGGTCAAATTCCATCAGAAAAGAGGCGATTTAAGAATACGTGTCTGATGGTCTCTACCTCCCTGTTTCCACACAGGCAAACCTTCTCATTCATAGGTGTATTTTTATTACGCCTATCTGTCACAGCTGAGGGTAATGCTTTCCATCAAGCTAGAGTGAATACCATCCTGTGCCCTAGATGCTCCAACACAGAAAGGTAAGCAGCCAGGGCAACAACATATCTAGCACTCTCAGCTGAGTGAGATCACTTCACCCATGTGTAGTGCAGGAAGCTAGTCTCTCCCACCAAATATCTCCTCTTAGCCATTACTTCAGCAACTCAGAAGGGCTCACATTACTGAGGTCTACTGAGTGGAGCAGACTGGATTCAGGCAACTTATTTTTGGTCAAGAAAGTTGTGTCAGAGTGCACAGATAAGGAAGGAATTCCAGCACTCCAAGTTGCTGGTCCCTGCAGCAAAGAAAAAACACAGAGGTTTCCACCACCAAGTCCATTTACAAATATATACAGCAGCAGAAAGGTCTACAGCAGTCTCATAGCAATGCAGTTCAGTTAGAGTGGTACAGAGCAGAGTGAAGAAGCAACCAGAAGCTAAAGCCCCAGCCTCCACCTTTACCTTTATACTTCAGTTAGCCAATCAGGTCCCATCTTTGTATTGCACCAGCTTTTGATGACTCAGCATGACTTAGCACTTTCAGCTTGATTACAGACACCTGTTAGAATGACTTTTAGTGCACTTCATGCCCTGTTCAGGCCTGTAAATTCCATATCCTCACAAGCTGCACTTGGAGGACTGTGGCTGATTCTTGGACCTCACCTAAAACAGTTGAAAAATAGAATAAATGTATTCACACATACCATCCTCATAAAAGACAAATACTAAGCTCACTGTCAATTTATTGCACACGAGACAGATAAGAAAAAATAAAGAGGAGTTGTGGAAGCCAATTGGAGGGCTTCCCTGGTCTTCCCAATGCCTTAAAGGCATTAAAAACACCACTTCTGGTTTCTCCATGAAACTGGAAGTTGTATTTTGAGCTCAATTCAAGCTCAGCAGAGGCCAGGGTTAAATGTCCCTGGCCTCTGCTGAGCTCAGAGGCCCCTCTGGAGGGGATGCGCATGGGGGTGCATGCACTGGTTAGAACCGCGGATAAGTGAATATGGGATCTGCAGATATGGGGCCCATTATATTACACACCAGTCAGATTAGGAAAATTTATATTGGAGATGTGGAAATAGTCTTGGCATGTTCATGCATATTTGGTGGTCATGTAGAATAGTTTTTTAAAAATTGAGCAGTGATAGCTAGCTAGATAGATTAGGTAGGTAGGTAGGTAGCCTATGTTAAGCTGAAGCCCCTGCTAGTATATTTCTTAGTACTGTACATGTATAATCTTATGTGAAACAGAAAGTCCTAACCTTAATTTTGAACTTAATCTTTGCAGCAAGGGCTACCATAGCTAGTTTTTGGAAGTAAGGTTATGCCCCTGAAAAACACATTTAAGGATATGTTGGCACATAATGCTATAAATAAAATCACATACACAAAGAAATATTCAATGGGGAATTTTAAGGCATTAGAACAATTTTGAAAGAATTGGATTCCTTACTTGCATTATTGGAACCTCATAATGCCCAGGGAAGCAGAAACTTAGAGATTAGATATGTTACTCAACCGTGAATCAAAATTGCATCACTGCTTTGCATCACTGATTTGTTAGATTAGACCTATCAATAGGCTGTAATGAATAAGCATCTAACAGACTGCCCAACTTTACAGTGCTTTTGCAACACTGCACACTGGCGGAACACATGTGTGGGCCGTATGTGTGTGTGCTCAAATGATAAGTATCTGAATGTGAAATATTTGCTTTTATTGCTTAGATTGACATTATTATTTTTGCACATCCATTTTATGCTTTCCATATTACTTACAACTTAAGCTATGGAATAATGCGTGCCTCACTGGCCTACAAACGAGGGAGCGAAGGAGCCGTGGACCCCAGGTTCCAAGCTGCAGGGGGGTGACACCACTAGAAACCACAATCTCTAAAATTGTGATTTGTAGAAATAATACCATCATATCCTATTCGATGCATAATTTACAGCAAAATGCAATGAAAAAATCTTAGGGCACAATCCTAACCAACTTTCCAGCACTGACATAGCCGTGCCAATGTGGCATGCACTGCATCCTGCAGTGGGAGGCAGTCAAGGGGGGACCTCCTCAAGGTAACGGCATGTTTGTTACCTTACCTTGGGCCTGCATTGCGGCTAGGTCAGTGCTGGAATATTGATTAGGATTGTGCCTCTGTTAAATATCTCCATTCTATCAAAAGTTATGGCCAAAAAATCCAAAAACAAAAATGTCACTGTCTTATGTAACAAAAAGTACATTTCTTTAACTCAAAATGGATCAATGAGACTGAGTGTTTGAAGAAGTAATGAGATGCTATTATGACACAGCATGGAACCAATAAGGTGACACCCTCGGGGGGGGGCACACACACCACTAGTGAGCCAAATTGTGGAAATCATGGTTTTTAGGAACAATGCCATCATGTTATATACCATTTGATGTGTAATTTGTAGCTGAATGCGATGAAACAAACTGCTGGGCTCCCCTCTGACTGCCCTCTTGAGTTACCTCTTCCAGGTGGGTACACCTGGGCTCCGGGTTGAACTTTGGCCGTACTTTGTTTGCTAGGCAGGTAGACCTGGGCTCCCACTTGGACTTGCAGCTCAGATTAATTAATCTTGTCCTGTGGGGGAGGGGTGTCAAAACTTTATGGGCCTTGGGTGCCAAATGACCTTCGTACACCAAGGGGAACTTTATTATTTAAGGTAGATGAAGAAAGAGTTTATTGAACTGATTTTGAGCCTCTTTCTCATCAGTTAAGTACTTCAAGATATAAAGGAGTTCTGTACTTCTGAGTATATCCTAATGGTGTCCAAAAAAAGAAAAGAAAAGAGAGAGATGCTGATGTACTTGATGTATATATCTTTTAACATTATTCTTTAATTTACCCAATGTTGATGTTGCTGGTACTATGGGCGTGTGAAAGAAAGAAAGAAAGAAAGAAAGAAAGAAAGAAAGAAAGAAAGAAAGAAAGAAAGAAAGAAAGAAAGGCCACACTAGAGTCGTGTCAATCCAGCTCGGGGAGCATGGCTACTGAGAACAATGTGCCAGGCATTGGTAGAGCTGGAAATTGTGCTGGCCAGTATAATAGTTTCACTTCCACTGCTTCCACTGCTGATGCAACAAAGGAACCTTAGGGCACAATCCTAACCCCTTATGTCATTGCTTTCCAGCACTGACATAAGGGCAATGCAGCTCTGAGATAAGGGAACAAGCATTCCCTTACTTTGAAGAGGCCTCCGTGAGTGACACCCAACTGCAGGATGCAGCACACGTCCCATTGGCACTGCTGTGCCAGTGCTGGAAAGCACTGACACAAGAAGTTAGGATTGTGCCCTTAGACAATCCAGGCATCAGAGATGGGGGGGGGATTAGGATTTGCACAGAAGGCTGGGAGAACTTTAAAGCTCATGTGGATGTCTGTGATGAAGCAGCCAGGCAGGATGCTGAGGGTTCAGTCTCCTCAAGAGACAAAGGCGGCCAGATAGCCAGGGAAGCCACCCAGAGGTCTTACAGCCCAATCCTGAGCTGCCTGGAGTATGCAGCTACGGCAGCACCAAAAACGGCTGCCAACGCATTCTGTATGCCCAAGGCATCTGCCGGTGGCACCTCGGGAGAAAAGGACTTTTGTCCCCTTTCCTTGGGTAAAGGGAGTAGCCCCGCAATGGTAAAAGCCTTTGTGTTGGGTGGCGAGCCCAACACAGAGGCTTTGTCCCGCCTCTCTCCCTCCCTCTGTCATGCCTCTGCCCCGCACTATCCCCGCCTCCCCATCACACCTCCTTCCCGCCCTCTCTCTGCCCACTCCCACCTCCCCAGAACGCCTCCTCACTGCCTTCTCCCCACACTCCTGCTTTCCTCTCTGCTGCTCAATGCTCACCCAATAGGTGCTCGCCTGACATTAGGGCTCGATTAGGGACAGTGCGCGCCAGCGGTAAGCAGGTATGCAGAGCTCAGAATTCGGCTCTCCCTCATTAAGTGCATTAAATGGAAGTTAACAAATGTACTTCTTATCCCTTTGTCACTGAACATGAACAGATAAAATATCTTTGTTGAGGTCACTTAATTTGGTCCATAAATTCATTTGTTTTTCGATGCTGTCCACAACTCCTGTTGTGCCTGATACTGCACATACATTTGTTTGTATCAGTGGCGTAGTTAGCGGGGAGCGGTCCGCCCAGGGTACCACCCTTTGGGGGTGACACCACAAATGCCCCAACATCACTAACTGGTTAGGAGTAACCCCATCATGCTATATACTGTTGGATGCAGAATTTCCAGCGGAATGCAATGCACAAAACCAGATTGAAATATCTCCTTTCCATCAAAAGTTATGGCCAAAAAAATGGAAACAAAAAATGCATGGAACCCTATGGAAAATGAAACTGAGCCGTATCGCGTGTTTACTCGCGAGTAGGCAAACTTGCCATAGTTTGTCGGACAGGGCAGGCTGAGAGGAATCCAAGGACACCAGAATGGTTCCTATCCAATAAAAGCAGCGCCCAAAAAGCACCCAAGAAAGAAGTCCCTCCCTCCAAGCAGACAAATGTATTGAGCCCTATGGAAAGCCCTATGGAAACTAAGCCACAGGTCACGTTTACTCGCAAGTAAACAAACGTGCCTTGGCTCCTGGTCAAGTAAGGCAAAGAGGAACGCAAGGGTAGTTGCATGGTCCCCATCTAGTGAAAGTGGAGCTCAACAAATGCTCTAGAAGGCAGCACCCCTCCCCCCCAAAGAACAAAACAGGCTTCAGCTGCTAAGGTCCATTTTATTTGTTTTCAGACTTGTAAAGCCAGGTGGGCCCTGATAGTGCTATACTTGAAATATAAGAATTTACACTGAACTGGGCACTGGGGAAGGCTGAAAATCTCACTGATATTTTTTTTTTTTGGGGGGGGGTGTTCTTGCAGTCAGGCTACAGAGAAAATTCATTTGGTGGAACAGGGCTGGCTTCCCCTTATTTAATTATTTGTTTTTCTTTCATTTAATTATTTATAATTATTGATTTTATTGTGCTTGATGATGTCACTTCCAGCCATGACATCACTTCCAGTGGGTCCTGGACAGATTGTCATTCTAAAAAGTGGGTCCCAGTGATAGAAGTTTGCAAACCACTGCCTTAACTCAAAACAGGTCAATTAGACATTCTTGGGGGGGGGGGGAGTGACATCCTAGTGACCAAAATTCTGGAAATTGTGGCTTTTAGGAAGACTACCATCATGTTATATACCATTTGATGCAGAATTTCATCCATTGCTTGTGGGGAAATACTCACTGCATTTATTTCTGACCATTATTACTATTCATTTCAAATCCTGAGCTACTTAGAGGAAGGGTGGTATAAAAAATGTGAATGAATGAATTAATAATTAATTAATAATTAATGAATTATGTCATGTGGGGTGACAAAAATTTATGGACCCTGGGTGTCAAATGACCTAGCTACACCACTGGTTTGTAGATCTCTTCTTTTTCCTTTCATTAATGACTCTTTTGAAAAAAATATATATGTTAAGTATAATTATTCTAAGCAGCACTGCACTGGGTTTCTTGTGTATGTGTGCTGGAAATTACATCTTTTTGAAATGAAAACATACATTTTTAAAAGTTTGCTATTACAAAGGGAGGCCTGACATACATTCTGCACAAAGGGGCACTGATGGAGCTCAGCTCACAGCAAGGCCCATTTCCTGAAGTAAGGGCACCAGAGGCGTAGCTAGAGGGGGGGGCGGTGCACTAAGTTTTGCAGAGAGCCTCCCTGCAGCATGCAAGCGGCTCCTCCCCTCCCCTTTGGAGCCATGGGGGGGGACGGAGTCAAATGGCTGCTGAGGGAAGGGGGAGGAGCCACTTGCATGCTGCAGGGAGGCTCTCTGCAAAACTTAGTGCACCGCCCCTCCTCTAGCAACGCCAGTGAGGGGCACAAATGGAGATCCTCAGCCCTCTATTCCACCGTTGTAAAGACCAGTTAGGATTGGGCTGTGACAGAGCAATCCTATCCACACTTACCTGGGAGTAAACCTCATTGACTATAATGGGACTTACTTTAGAATAAACATGCATAGGGTTAGACTGTGAGACTGTAGCAACGCTTCACTTCACATCAAATTTCTTTATTAGAGTATTATCCTTATTTCAGCTTTGAAACGTATGCTATATTTGCAGATCTAGCTCATTTCATCTCAAATGTTTCCAATGAGTTGCAATAGTTTTAAAACAAAATGTATAACAATTGAAAAATGGGATTTTTAAAAAAACAAACCCCAAGGCTGCAATCCTATACACATTTACCTGGGAATAAGATCCATTGAGCTCAATCAGTGGGACTGATTTCTGAGTGGACATGCATAGGATTGCAGTGAAAGAAATATATAAGTGTATTACAATGCTAGCCTAGCCATGGTTACTCATAAGTAAGTCCCATTGCATTCATTCAAACATATCCCAAGGTAAATAGCAGTAGGAATATAGCCTTAAAATAAGGTGATGAGCAACATGTCTCACACTAGCAGTTGGGAAAGGTAATGGTCTTGATATTAACATATACTCCAAGGGCAAGTTCTTATTTGAGTATGTCTTTTGCTGTGCCTCATACTTTTTAGCTAATACCCTTTAAAAAAAAAGTTTCAAAGGAAGCACCTGAGCACCTCTGCTGACAGGGCTGACCCATCAAAGAGGCCAACTGGTCACTCCAGGCAACAGATTGGTGAGGGGGCACCCATCTCTGTCTGCCTGTTCGACTCTTTCTTCTCTTCTTTCCGCTCCCTGGATTGGAAAAGAAATAGGGGGAAATAGAGGAAGAGGAAATATGGAGAGGAGGAGAGTGCTGAGCTAGATCACTGGAGGGGGGGGGAGCAAAGGTTGGCACATCATTGGGTAAAGAGGGCAGCTTTAGGCATGCTGCCTCAAGCATCAGGAGCTCTTGGGCCAGCTGTACCTGCTGGTGACACTGCTCTTGGAGTTCCACTCTCCTTTGATTACAGCCTTCAATTTACTTGTGAGTTGACTGCACTATAGGCTACTTTTTTAAAGAACATTTTTAAATTTTATTTTTATTTCATATTTCATTTCATATTTCTTCTATTGTTACTACAATTACACTAAAAAAATAAAATTAGCAAACAGTAATAATAATCAAAGAAAGAGATTACCACCTTCTCAGTTTTCTCTTTTTACAAATGAGGTATATTGTGCCTGGTAAAAAGGTTGCTGTGGACAGGGTACTCTAAGTTAATCTAGGATTATGAGATATTTTATCATGGTGTAACTGAACTGCTTTAATTGAAGACAGAAGTCGCAATTTCTTTTCCTAAAACATTAACACTGAAAGCTGGTTTTTAACGTAACACACTTAGGGCCCAGTCCTATCCAACTTTCCAGCACCGGGGCAGCCATAATGCAGCCCTAAGGTAAGGGAACAAAAGTTCCCATACCTTGAGGAAGCCTCTAAGACAGCCTCCCCAATACAGGAAGCAGTGCATACGCCATAGGCACAGCAGCACCGGTACTGGAAAATTGGATTGGATTGGGCCCTTAGTCCTAATAAAGGTGTTTATACTACTATTTTATTTGGTGTGGTTCCTCCCCCCACCCAACATGGCTACTTTTTTAAACATGTACAGAATAATTTAATACACTCCAGGTCAGTTTGAAAAATTGTTAGAAATACAGAGCCAAAATGTTAAGTGAAAGTTTGCTGTCATCTAAACTGATGACAGAGACGCTTAAAAGAGCCTGCATGCTGAAGCACAAAAGGCTTTCCTCAGCCTTATAAGGATGGTGAAATCATTAAGGTGTTGCTTCATACAACTGGTGGAAAGAAGGACTCATATAGAGTAATACAAGGCTGACTATGGGGTTTTGAACATGACTTGACAAACATTTCACATGCATTGGAGAGGCAAGAGCAGGAAGAAAACCTAAACTAAATAAACACAGATAAAGGCTATGACCTGAAATCCACAGACATCAATTCACCTACTGTAAGTATGACTAATTATGTCAGACATTGGAGGAAATTAACAGGGCAGCCAATCAAAGCAATGCACTTACATGTCACTGATTTGAAAGATTTAAAAAAAAATGTATTTGGTTTTGCTCGCTAAATGTATAGATTCCCTTCTAGAGCAAAACAAACATCCATCTAGTTCAACATATAGTTTCCAACAGAGGTTACCCACTGAGAAACTTATCCCTCCCATAGCATGATGGAAATAATAATTTCTTGAGCCCAGCACTTGCCTCTGAGCATGGAGCCTGCATGGAGCTCATAGCTACAGATAACTGCTCGCTGAAATCAGTGGGAACTGAATGTACTTGTTTTGACCTGAACCCATCATGCTATATTTTATAAGACTACATCATTGGCTTATAGATTTCCCCCAAACGTTTTGGTGGCTAAGGCAGAAAAATCTAAATTGCACCCCCTTCAGCTAATAATGCAAGAACTCTCTTGATAATTTGCTGCACGGCACAGTACCATCTTGTGATTTGAGGATTTCCATGGTGATTGTTACCTTAACCTGGTAAGAGTCAATTGTGCTGGGCATGAGTCACCAGAATGGAACTCTGTATAGACTGTACTGTATGGATGTGAAGTGTTCTTTATAGCTGAGTGAGACCTTTTGCCAAATAAGGCTGTCTTTGGGTTAGAGTGAAGTATCTCAGTAGGGATGGGGTTCTAGGAGTTGAATGCATTCTCTCCCCAGTTTCTGGCAAAGACTTGCCATGCTGATAATATTTTCTAAAATGTATCCATTGAATTATACCCCTCCTTGCAAGCAGCTAAAGGGCCCTTAATCAGAAAGCAAATAGGTTCTAAAGGCTTTACAGCAACCCAAGTGAAGGAGTTAGTTGGACTTCCACAATCATAAAGCTAAGTCACACACTGAGGGGTGTTAAATATTATGACAATACACCACAACACAACTGTCTCTCCCATAAATCATATAACCCTCAACTGCACTCTGTTTCTTATAACTTTATGTTTTTTAATGTGACCTTATTTGCATTTGTTATAAAAGTGTTTGCTACCCCAGTTCTGTTCCAAGCTGACTATTCCTGTGAATAAGGAGAACGTAAAGGGTGTGTGTGAAAGTTAGCAAGCACCAGGGGATGAAGTGGCGGTGAATCCAACAGGAGGGTTGAAGTACAAGAGCAAGTGTGGAGGAGAAGAGAGCAGTAGCCCAGAGGATTTCCTGGGAGACACTCTAGCCCACCATTCTACGTTCCTCCACACTTCCTCTTCCCCTGTCCTCCATTTTTCTATACATGGTGAGGGAGGATCAGAATCTGATGGGTCACCAAGTAAGATTGGGCAACATTTGGCATGCCACCTGAGATGCTGCCAAGAGGTCTTGAGCCAGTCCTGCCTCTTCCATCTTGCTAGTACAGTCGATCCCATTCAAGGTGACCAGACATCCTCTTTTTCCAGGACATATCCTCTTTTTTAGCCTCATGTCCTCAAAAAAACTTAAATGTCCTTTCCCCTGTGAGCAGGCAATGTAATAAATTATATGTAATGTAGTTTTAAATTTAATAAGTAATCTAGGGTCCAATCCTATCCAACTTTCCAGCACCAGTGCAACTATAACGCAGCCCTGAGGCAAGGGAACAAATATTCCCATCCCTTGAGGAAGCCTCTGTGACTGTCTTCCCACCACATGGAAAATTGGATAGGATTGGGCCCCTAGTGTTGAAATTAACCACATGAAATCAAGATACATGTGGTTTTAGCTTTCATTTTGCCATGCCCTACATTTTTCTTGGATGTCCTACATTTTGGGGCATCTGGTGCTCTTTTTGCAGTTCTAACATCTGGTCACTCTGATCCCCTCAAGTGATTTTGGACTGGTGACTTTTCTCCCTAACACAGCCATTTTCAACTGTGGCACACTGGTGTGCCGTGAATGGTCCACAGGTGTGCTGTGGGAGTTTGAGGGAGGATCATTTAATAGGGCCAATGGGGGTGTGAACCCCCAACCAACAGCATGGTGTGCCTTGTCAATTGTCAAAAAGCTGATGGTGTGCCATGATAATTTTAGCACCTTGTTGGTGTGCCTGAGATGAAAAAGGATGACAATGGCTGTGTTCAGCCAAATCCCAATCCAAGGTCTGCTTGGAGAATTATGCCCACATTTAGCTAATTAGCACCCCCTTTTTTTTACCCAAGAATGACCCTGGTCCTGCCTTACAGTCCTGCTGAACCCCACCTCCAGGGTAGCTCGCCTGCTCAACCTGCAGAGGTCCTCTCTCCTGCCAGCAGCCTCCCACCACTACAGCAGACCCTTGGTCCTCAGCAGGTCTTGGGCAGAGCAGCCACACACCAAACTCCAGTGTCTCCAGCAGTCTCCAAAGTCCATTCACACATCAGTAGTTCCTCAGTCCGTTAATCCAGTCTCCCCTTCCTCAAGCTTTTCTCCTTCCGCTACCCACACCAAACTCTCCCTTCAGCAGGTGCTTTTATGCCTGAGAGCCCAATTGCCTTCAGTGGCTGCAGCACACCCTTTGCTGAAAGCCCAGGCCTTAAAGGGGCCACTGCAGACACCCCATTCTACCTCCTCGCCAGATCTTCCGGTATTGCACCACAGGCTGCCTTAACACCTCAACTCCATTTCAGCACATGAGTGTGAGCTGCTCTGGAAAGTGGTCAGCGCATTCCCCAAATTCTGGCTCGTTGAGCACCGCACATGGAATCGCATGTGAGCTATTTTGGAAAGAGCTTCCCAGAATTCGGTCACGTCCACCAGGGCGGAATTGGATGCGAGTCCTGCCACCAATTAAGCCTTGGAAAGCTGCACTCGATCCCGGAGACGTGTGGGGAGGGGGGTGGAAGCGTGGCTCCCCCAATCCCAAACTGCTTCAAAGATCAAGGTGTTGGGTGGTGCTGCTGCCTTTTGGGGGTCGTTCTCAGTTCATTGTCCTGGGAATCGCTTCCCTGCCACGACTCTGGTGAAGCAGGGGAAAGGCGAGAACCCAGATTTCTACCCAGGTCAATAGTCAAAGACCTCCCAAGTGGCACCGGCCAGCAAGCCCCTGCCCCTCGCTTCCATCGCCCTACCTGCAGAAGGCGGGGCAGTAACGTTGCCCTCCTCTGCGGGGCTGTTGTTAAGGCTCCTGCCAATGCGCGGGAACAGCTCAGGACGCACGAAGTAGTCCGGAGGGACCTTGTCCAAAGGCGCCAGCATCGTCCGCTGCATGGCCACCTGCAAGATCCCCGCCGCGGAGGAACGGGCTTTGCGGGTCCAGCGTGGAGCGTAGGAAATGCCAACACGAAGATCGCCTCCTTTCCAAGGGGTGAAAAGAAAGTGTGGTAGAGAGAGACTCACAGCCCAATCCTATCCACACTTTCCTGGGAGTAAGCCCCATTGACGCTAATGGGACTTACTTCTGAGTAGACCTGCATAGGATTGGGCTGTGACTCCCCAAGCAGTTCAGAATCAGCAGTGTCACTGAGGGCACAATCCCAGGCATGTCTACTCAGAAGTAAGTCCCACTGCGGAAAGTAAGTCCTTTCTGGGAGTAAGTTAGTGGGGCTTACTCCCAGGAAAATGTGGATAGGATTGTAGCCAAAGAGCCCATTCTATGCATGCCCACTCAGAAGTCCCATTAGAGTCCATAGGGCTTGCTCCCAGGAAAGTGCGGATAGGATTGTAGCATAAGAACAAAATCCTATGCATGTCTACTTAGAAGTAAGTCCCATTAGAGTCAATAGGGCTTGGTCCCAGGAAAGTGCGGATAGGATTGCAGCCTAAGAGCCCAAGCCTATGCATGTCTACTCAGAAGAAAGTTTCATTAGAGTCAATAGGGCTTGCCCCCAGGAAAGTGTGTTTGTAACTCCTTTCTGGGAGTAAGTCAGTGGGGCTTACTCTCAGGAAAGTGTGGATAGGATTGTAGCCAAAGAGCCCAATCCTATGCGTGCCTACTCAGAAGTCCCATTAGAGTCAATAGGGCTTGCTCCCAGGAAAGTGCGGATAGGAGTGTAGCCTAAGAACCCAATCCTATACATGTCTACTTAGAAGTAAGTCCCATTAGAGTCAATAGGGCTTGCTCCCAGGAAAGTGCGAATAGGATTGCAGCCTAAGAGCCCAATCGTATGCACGCCTACTCGGAAGTAAACTCCATTAGAGTCAATGGGGCTTAATCCCAGGAAAGTGTGGCTAGGTTGGCAACCGCAGCCACAGCGCGCTCTGCGGCACTAGCTCCCGGAGAGGCGCGCACAGCGCGCAAGGCTTCCCGCAGGAGGCCGCATTTGTGATGTAGCAGCGCTGCTCACGCACAGCAACCGATGCAGCCCCCCCCCGCCGCCCCTTTGCAGGAGCCCCAGCAGGCTCCCGGGCGGAGGGATCGGTGCAGAGCAACCCCCGCCCCCCCTCCGCCCTCAGGATAGAAGGCGGAGCCTGGAACTTCCGAGCGGTGCCTCCGGAGATGAGTCAGCGGCGCCAGTGCTTAAAGGCGGACGCGGCCAGCCCGACCTGCAGCAAAGCATCTCGTGCGCCAGCTGAAGCTGAAGGACGGGCTGCTGGAAGCCGAAGGTTCAGCGAGGTCGCTGCGTTTATTTATTTGCTCTCGCTCGGCTGCCCGCCTGAACAATGATCGCCCTCTGCCTCATCCTCTTCTCGCTCCTGCCTCTGGGCCAGTTGACATGTGAGTATAGGGCTCACTGGGGATTTCTTTGGGAACCCTTTGGGATTTCTTTTTTTTTAAGACAAATGATGCCACTGTGTTACACGAGAAATTGATGTTTACACTGAATTTTTAATGTTCCTTAGGGCCAAGTCCTATCCAACTTTCCAGCCCTGGTGTAGCCGCAATGCAGCCCCAAGGTAAGCCCTTTAGGACTGCCTCCTCCCCACAGGGTACAGCACATGCCTCACTGGCATGATTGCACTGGCACTGGAAAATTGGATAGGATTGGGCCCCTTATACAATTCAATCTTTTTTTCTTGAGGGGGCAGGTATCAAAACTTTTCAATTTATCTTTAATTCTTTTGTCAATCCCATTGCCCAAGGCAGTGGTTCCCAAACTGTGAGCCATGGCTTCCCAGGGAGATGTGGAAATGAGCTAGGGGAGCCATGGAATCCTTGTGAGAAATCCACCACCCTATGCAATGTATAGTATTGTAGCCTTAATGCAGAGCCACAGCCAATGGCCCAGCAGGTCAAGGGAGCTGCCAGCCAAAAAATTTGGGAACCACTGCCCTAAGGCATTATAGTACACACTGTATTATACAACTGTATAGTGTAAATTGTGACTGAACAATTGTGGCTATGCCAAAAATAGTGATACTTTTGAAATCTGTCTACCAAAATTAATAAAGGAACCTCAAAATATTCAGGTAAAACATGAAATTGTTCAAATTTTGTTACACAGTGTAGTTCAAGGTACTCTAAAGAGTTAAATAATGAGTGGGAAATTTGGAATATTTCAGTTGTGGAAGAAACTGTTGAGAACAGCATCTTTCTGAAATGAGGGTGTGGGTTTTTTCTGGTTTCTTGGGGACTACTAGGGGATGTTTGACAGGCAGTCCTCTCAAAGGAGGCAATAGATAAGAACATAAGAACAGCCCCACTGGGTCAGGCCATAGGCCCATCTAGTCCAGCTTCCAGTATCTCACTGCGGCCCACCAAATGCCCCAGGGAGCACACCAGATAACAAGAGACCTCATTCTGGTGCCCTCCCTTGCATCTGGCATTCTGACATAGCCCATTTCTAAAATCAGGAGGTTGCACATACACATCATGGCATGTAACCCATAATGGATTTTTCCTCCAGAAATTGGTCCAATCTCCTTTTAAAGGCATCTAGGCCAGATGCCATCAACACATCCTGTAGCAAGGAGTTCCACAGACCAAGCACACACTTAGCAAATAAATATTTCTTTCTCTGTCCTAACTCTCCCAACACTCAATTTTAGTGGATGTCTCCTGGTTCTGGTGTTTATTCATTTCAGTATTTTATTTTTAATAAATTAGACTTGATACTACCATGGTATGTGATCGCATTTGGGGAAATGTTACAGACCTGTACTTTGAACAAGCTGCTATGTATATTCTTTTAATAATGATAGTTAATGGGACTTACTCCTGGGTAAGTGTGGTTAGGATTGTTAAAAATATTCCTCCTTGATGATGGCACATCCGGTCATGACATCACTTCCAGTGGGTCCTGATAGATTCTCATTCTAAAAAGTGGTTCCCGGTGCTACATGTGTGAGAACCACTGCTCTAGAGGACCCCAGAGCTCAGTCTTTACAATAACTCTCTCAAATCCTTTCAGGCAATCCTTGCTGTTCAAATCCATGCCAGCACAGAGGAATCTGCATGACAAAAGGTTTTGACGGATATGAATGTGACTGTACACGGACTGGATATTATGGAAGAAACTGTAATACTCGTATGTATTTCAGAAAGTTATATTTGCATGACCTACCCCAGGAAGTCCTTAAACATGCATAACAAAATTTTATTCATTATTTTGCCCTTATTTTTGTTTATTGTTGTGCTTTATTCTATATAGCTGAATTCTTTACTTGGCTGAAAACTACATTGAAACCTACTCCAACTACAGTTCATTACATTCTCACCCACTTCAGAGTGGTCTGGAACATCATCAACCACATTCAATACTTGCGCAATGCCATCATGGGATACGTCTTGATGTGTAAGTCTCTATCTCTTAAATCTCAGATTGGTTCCCACAACATGGTCTTGAGCATGCCCCTCGGTGAAGCTAAGCTGTAAGTTCCATGATGGAAGACAGATAAGATTTAATGTAATCTTAGTAGGGAATTACACAGGTTGGGGTGATTCATAAACCTATATTTGCTAATCAGAATTTGAACACTGCATTAGTGTATACCCCACTGAAATAATGAAAGGTTAGTCTAGAGGAGCATCTGAAGGATCTGGCTGTGAGAGATTTTCATCATGGAATGTGTCCATAGGCTATATACATAGCCTATGTGTATAGGCTATGTGTTCATAGGAACTTGGAATCAGTTCCAAGTCATTTTAGTGTTAGGGAAGATATTCTGACAAAAAAAAAAACTCCCATAATGTGTGACCAGCGCCAAAGACCAACTTCACTAACTTAAACATATGGCAGCGCAATTCACACCTGTACTTGAATGGGCAAAGCCATCTCTGTACCAGCTCAAAGTGTCACATCATGGCACGTTTGCACCTACTGTAGAGCTGGCTGGGCCACTGCGGATGCCTGTGTCGGCTTGGCAGTGTCAAATCCTGACCCTGCACCAACCAGCACTGGTATGATTGTGCCTGGTGGCACAGGGGCATGGGGAGGGTGGTTTGGAGGCAGGGAGGGTATATTTTTGGTCAGGGGAGCATGCTATGGGGGGAGAATTGGATCCAGGAGGGGAGTTGGTTGAGGCCTCCTACATATCCTAATCCCAACTCCCAGACCGGGCAGCCTTATGTAGGCTTCCCGGATCTGTGCTAGCTATTGAGCTGCCACAGATTTGAGAAGCCTCATAGGGGGTGGCTAGGGATTTACTTGGAGTAAGGGGAAATATATCCCCTTACCCTGAGGAGCCTCCAGCCTGCTCCTAAGCTGCATTGGATGAGACCTGGCTGCACCAGACCAATGGATTGATGGGTGGCCAGTGGCTTCTCCATAAAAGAGAAACCATCTGGACTTCAGAATTACTGCCTAACAATTTCCAGAACCTGTTTAGTGAGCACTATATGCTTTACAATCTAGGATGGTAAACTATAATTAATTTCCCTCTTACTGGCGAAGAGGCAGAGAGAATGCTTTACCTAAGGCCATTCAGTGCACTGTGGGTTTGAATCTAGATCTACGTCTAACTCAGTGCTCAGCAGTTGTGTTGCCAGGCCCAGTGTCCTCAGGGGCAGGTGACACCATTAAGCAGTATAGTGCGCACACCCTGTGCCTGCGCTGTCACCCCCTTCCCAGCGCATGTGCGACCCTCGTCACTTGGAGCTGCAAGGAGACAAGGGCAGGTTGTCAGGCTGATTTTACTTGCCTGCGCAAGCAAGATAAGCGCAATTGCCCCATCCGCCTCAGTGGAGATGGCAGAAAACTGTCATTTCGTGGCGGTGGAGCAGTGTACCCCCTAGCCCTGCCATAGCTATGCTACTGGTGCAGGCTGCCGGACAATCACCACTTTGCCATGGGGGGAGCAATGTGCTGTGCCACGGCTACCTTTGAGTAGCTGTCTTGAAACTTAACTCGATATTGAGTCTTCTTTGTTATAAAGCATTTAGTGTGAACATTTTGAAATATTTCCTTTTTTTTTTTCCTTTTAGCAAGATCCCATTTAATTGAGAGCCCGCCAACATACAACAGCAAATACGGTTACAAAAGCTGGGAGGTTTTTGCAAATCTCAGCTACTATGCTAGAGCTCTCCCACCAGTTCCGCCTGATTGCCCAACTCCTTTAGGTGTGAAAGGTAAGGATGAAGACCTGTGTGTGTGTGTGTGTGTGTGTGTGTGTGTGTGTGTGTACGTACACACACGTACTTTGGACAGGAAAATGGATGGGAATATTATCCTCACTCAAAGAGTAAGCATAATAGTTTAAGTTCAAATCAGTGCTCTGAGATTCAAGTCAGTTCAGAGACAATGATTAATTAAACTGCTCAGTCTTTGAAGTAAGCTTACTTAAGACTAGTGGTACTGTTCCAATAGGAAGTCTTCAAAAATGTAACATTCATCGTGTTGACTATATAAAGAGGGTACACAGTTTAAATATTAAACAGTGCATTATGCTCTGAAAAAACTTCCATTTTTGACTGTATTGCCAAATATTAGAAAATTTTCAGATAAGTAGAATTGCAAAACACTGGATGCTTCTTGTTCAGTAGAAATTGGCCCAATGAAACAACCTGCTAAACTTAGAGGAACAGGAAAAGGCAGAATTCAATCTAGTAGATGTAAAACTTCTAGTAAGATCATAACAACCAGAGGAATAGCTGTACTGATTAAATATATAGTATTTAGTATAGTACATACTGATAGTATATGTAAACAAACGAATTCTAATCTGCCAAGGAGCAATCAACATTCTCCATCGTATTGATTTCCCTTATTAAACTTTTTGCAGAGCAAACATCCTATGGGGAGAAAAAAAGTTCTACAGTTTTCATATACACACTTCACATGTGAAATATAAGTTATCGCTTTACATTTCAGGCAAAAAGGAGCTTCCAGATTCCAAGGTCATTGTGGAAAGATTACTGCTCCGGAGAAAATTTATTCCTGATCCTCAAGGCACAAATTTGATGTTCGCATTTTTTGCCCAGCATTTCACTCATCAGTTCTTTAAGACGGATTTCCACAGAGGACCAGCCTTCACAAATGCTATTGGTCATGGGGTAAGACTGCAGAACTGTGACTCCAACTGATTGGTTGGAACATACATACTTTGTCACCCTGTGTGGTGGGAGGGACAACAGGCTGCATATGAGACTGTTGTATAAATACTGGAGTAGGCACATTGCACAACAGGTCTCTCTCTGAAGTAACCCAGAAAGAGGGGAGGAGCAGCTGCGTAAACCACCCTGAGCTCTTTGGAGGAAGGGTATAAAAATGTGATAAAATAAATAAATAAATAAGATACGATCCCCTAAACATTATTGCTCCTACTCATGTCTGGATTAGTGTCTTCAATGAAGTCAGTCATTGAATTAACTATCTGAAGCATACGACTCTGTATTACTTTGCATTGTGCCATTATATAATAGACTTCTGAAAACAATGAAGAGTTCTTAACTTTTGGTTGAATTGTGCCCAAATAATGTATTTGACAGACAATAGAATAAAGTCCCATTGACTTAACTCAATGGAAGAACTCTCCCTTCCATTTTATTTCCTTACCAGTGTACTAATGCTTTGAAATGTTATAAAGAGATGCCTGATTTCAGTGGAACATACAATGCGCTCAACTTGCTCTTGGTGCCATCCAGGATATTTAGAAACATTCCGTCTATTTTGTCAAGGGTTAAGACTAGGTCTTTTTTTTTTTAATAACAAGCTAGATCAGTGGTGGTCATACTGGTGGGTCATGACCCACCACTACTGAAACATAAAAGGGGCACTTTCCCCTTAAGGAGAGTGATCCAGAAATGGGTGCCTCAATGGCACCACAGGCACCGCAGATATCCAGGAGCATTTTAACATACCCAGGGGGATGTTCAACCTCCCAGATGATTCTGGAGGCTCGCAGCTCCCTTGGCAAGCCTCCCCAATCTGCCATCGGAGCCCACTGCTGCAGAGGGGAAACTTGCCAATGGGGCTGTGAGTCTCCAGAATCATCTGGGAGGTGGACAATCCACCAGGTATGTTAAAATGCTCCTGGGTTCCCACGGTGCCATGATTGCTGCGGTGCCATCAGGGGACCCCTTCCTACACCCCAGTCCTGGCCCTCGTCAAAACTTACCAGCAGTTGTCAGACTCCCAGAGAGTTTGGGAACCACTGAGCTAGATCACTCTTAGTTTAACCAGGCACTGGTTTTGGCTTAATGTTCCTGTTGTTTGTTATTTGAACAGGTTGATCTAAATCACGTCTATGGAGTCACTTTGGAGAGGCAAGCGAAACTGAGACTATTTAAGTATGGAAAGCTGAAATATCAGGTTGGTTTAATAATTATTAAATAGTAGTAGTAGCTGTAACAGTAGTGATTAACTCTACATTTGCAGCATAATCAATACCCAGCCTGGTTAGGATTGAATCATATGTGTTCTTAATTGTGAATTGGATTGTTGTCTTAGGCAGAAATTTGGTGGCAATTTCAGGTGTGATTCTTGCTCTTATTAATTTTTTTTAATTCAGATGATCCGCGGAGAGATGTATCCACTCACTGTGAAAGAAACTCAGGCAGAAATGAACTATGCACCCAGTGTTCCTGAGCACCTGAAATTTGCTGTGGGCCATGAGGTCTTTGGTTTGGTTCCAGGACTGATGATGTATGCTATATTATGGTTCCGTGAACACAACCGAGTCTGTGACATTCTTATGAGAGAGCATCCAGAATGGGAAGATGAGCAACTGTTCCAAACTGCTCGACTGATCTTGATAGGTAAGTCTGACAAATGGGTATTTTAACATGTGATTTGTTGCTGAAGTCTGCTGCCACAGGATGAAGTGACTGCCACTAACTTCAATGACTTGAAAAATGGTTGAGGCAAATTCATGGGGCGGGGGGAGGGGAAATGTCAACAACTATTGGTAGGATAGTTAAATGGAACCTACCTTTTTGCAGGCAGTTGACCTCTGAATACCCAGTTCTGATGGAAAAGAGTGGATAACCATTGCCTTTGTGCTCTGCTTCTGACATCTGGCTGGAAACAGAATGCTTGGCTCAATTGTTGCTTAGTCTGATCAGGCACAGCAGTCTTTAAATGCTGTGGTTTTACTGTTGGAATAGAAATGCACAGGTGGTGGGATGTTAGGTTTTCTCATCTGCAGGCTGAACAAGTGAGAATAGCAGGATTACGCATTTGGTATTGAACAGGAAGCCAAACTGAGAATGTCTTTAAACCAAATAGGAGAGACCATCAAGATTGTGATTGAAGACTACGTACAGCACTTGAGTGGCTACCACTTCAACCTGAAATTTGATCCAGAGATTCTGTTCACCCACCGATTCCAGTATCAGAATAGAATAACGACAGAGTTCAACACCCTCTATCACTGGCACTCACTTCTGCCTGAGACTTTTCTAATCCAGGATGAAGAGTACACTTACCAGCAGTTCATGTTCAACAACTCTATCCTGTTGGATCATGGCCTTTCTGAAGTAGTGAGAGCTTTCTCCAGGCAAAGTGCTGGAAGGGTAAGCATTCTGTGTTGATGGGGTTTTTGCTTGCTAACAGTTATGCAGCCCTCATCTTGAGGTGGTGGGGCACAACTTTCCTCCATAACTTCACTCCCACAACTGATAGTGTTATAACTTCTGATGACTGATCAGAGAAAGGTACTTGTGAGATGCTAGGAACAGCTTGGCATGACCTGTATTTTTCTGTAATAGCTGTGTGTGTTGCTCTTCCCATGTCATATTTTCAAACATAGGATATGAATGAGCTCCTGCTATACACGTCTTGACCGTGGCAGACTTGCCCCTGCCCACTCCTGGGTCAAAGGTCTGCGAAGCTGCCCCCACAAAATGCCGCCTCCCCCACATATGAAGCTGACCCCCTATCTTTGGAGTGTGGTGGAGCCTTGTGTGACTGTAGGACTGACTGAGGACAACCTCCAGAAAAATGGCAGTTTCCAACTATGTCGTGGACCTAAGTGAGGCTTCCCATGCAGTCCTAGATTTGTGCGAACTTGGTGTCCGGAGCATTTGCCCCGCCTGCCCAGTGCTAGGTCCGCTGCTGACCCTGGAAGCTAATTTTCCCCCACTTGATTTCTGTGAGACTTAGGACCCAATCCTATCCAATTTTCCAGTACAACAAAGGTTCCCATACCTTAAGGAGGCCTCTGTGACTGCTGCCCCACCACAAGATGCAGGACATGCCCCATTGGCACAGCTGCACCAGCACTGTAAAATTGGATAGGATTGGGGCTTTAGTTGTTTTCTAGATCAATTTATACACAGTGGTTAATATAATAAACATTTTTGGTAAATATTTTTTTTTTCTGTCTAAATACCTGTGGAAATAAAGCTATGGAAAGAATGGTCATAAATCTGTAATGAAAGCGACCTTTCTTCCCCCCTGAATATACAAAAGATGGTTTTTCTATTTCTAGCCAAGCCTTTCTCCCCTACCAGCTAATTTTCCATGTGGAACCCAGACCCAGGCTCTCCAAGAACACATCCTCAGTTTGTCAGCCTGGTTAAATGTTGACCCATTTTCTTCTGTAGAACAAGTAGGCCACCTTTTCATCTGTCAGGCAAAGAGAACTGAAAATGCTCATTCTCACCAAACAATCCATTAAAATATACTACCTTCCCTATTTTATAATTTCCCTTTGGCACCAAGGTAGCAAGAACTAAAAGATATTGTTAAATAAATTTAGCTCTTTTTGGAGATCACTCCAAATTCATATGCTGAAGCCAAAAAGAGTTTTGTTTGGTTCCTCACGCAACTTTTTTTTCTGGAAAACAGATCTCTGGGGGAAGGAATATTCCTGCAGTAGTGCAGCACGTAGCAAAAGCCTCCATTGACCACAGCCGAAAGATGAGATACCAATCTTTAAATGCCTACCGGAAACACTTCCTGCTGCAACCTTTTAAATCATTTGAAGATCTCACAGGTAAGACTTATTCCTTCTTATTCTCCTTACACACTTATTCCAGTGTAAGGAACCACTTCTCTTGATGGACAGAATTGTGTAGCTCAAAGGTACACATTCTTGCTTTGCATGTGGAGAATCCCAGGTTCGGTTCCTGGCATCTTCAGTTAAAGGATTGCAGCTGGAACTTCAAAAGTAATGGAGCTGGGAAAGACTTTGGGTATCCATTACCAAAGGCCTAGATGTGCCAGTGGTCTGCAGTCTAGAGAATCAAACCTCCTTCTTCCCAGAATTGAATTGGAAAAATGACTGACATCAGGTCTTACGTGAAACTAGGATAATAGGATTTGCTCCAAAGGGAAATTCTCGAACAACAGAATGTTTTACTATTTTATCTTACTTGATTACAGGAGAAAAAGAAATGGCTGCCGAACTTGAAGAGCTCTATGGAGATATAGATGCTGTGGAACTATACCCAGGCCTAATTGTTGAAAGACCACGTCCTAATGCCATCTTTGGCGAAACCATTATAGAACTTGGGGCACCATTCTCCTTGAAAGGCCTCATGGGAAATGCCATCTGCTCCCCCGAATACTGGAAGCCAAGCACTTTTGGAGGCAAAGTGGGCTTTGACATAGTTAACACAGCCTCCATCTACAAGCTCGTCTGCAACAATGCAAAAGGCTGTCCTGTCACAGCTTTCCATGTCATAAACCCCAAAACAGCAGCCACAATTAACGTTAGCACCTCCAGAGCAGCAAGAGATGAGGTCAATCGCGCGGTATTACTGAAAAAGCCATATGCAGAACTATAAAGTGCCTCTACCTGCGTATATACTTTTTAATTTTATTTATTTATAGCATCTAACTTATTTATAATATTTTTATATTTAAAACAAAAATTCTGTGGAATTTTTGTGTGTGTGGGGGGGGGTCCAACCCGGGATGCTTTACTTAAAGGGAGTTTTGCTTTACAACTTGCAAGACTGTATCCCTTGGGTTTTAATCATATCTTCTGTACCAGAATGACGTATTCCAAAATGGATAAGGGCATTGCATTTGCTGCTTGAAAACTTGAGAATAAGCAACTCAGATTTTTAAAACTTGACCAAAACATCCTAACTGTATGGAATTGGGTTTGGTGGCATTAACACATCCTGCACAAGAAATTTGTAAAACGGTCCCTTTTTGATAGAACCCTTTTCACAGGGCCACTGTGAGATACAGGAACCTGGGCTAAATGGGCCTTGGCCTGATTCTGCAGGGCTCTTCTTATGTTCTTGTGATAGCCTACCAAATGAATGAGGTGAAAAGGAGTAGCTCTCCAAACTGAAGCATTTTGAGCTCTATTGATTTTAATGGGGGAGACTTGCTCGGTAGGATGTAAAAAGCGTTCAATTTGAGTGTGTGTGCATGAATTGATATCAGGTCAGGAAATTGAAAATTAGCTTTTACTACCTCTCTAATATTGTACAATGTAAGATTTTTGAAAAGAAGCTGATCTTCATCTTCTGACTTGTCTAGTTCCCTTGTTTTACAAATACTGTCTTTTCCATTTCAAGAAACAAAATATTGTCCTGTAACTTAGAGGAACTGAAAGCAGCTGTCGTATAATAGTTACATTGTAACTCCATTTGAAAAGTCATGTGTGCCCTGAAAAAGGATGTGGTGGATGATTATAGGTGAGAACCTTGCATTTCTCTGTGTAGTACTATGAAGCTAAGTTTCAGATTACTTAAACTCTTTAGTAACCAATCCTGATATTTGAAAACCAGTAACTTGAAAAAGGAAAGAGTTGACAAACTTTCTGCTTTCAAAAAACAGAATCCTTCCAGCTTTTTACACTGTCAACTTTCTGCCCTGTTTGATGTGTGTTTGACTAAAACCGCAAATTGCAGCATCTTAACTTGTCCTTGCACAAGTGTGGAGATTGCAAATTGAAACTACAGAATAACACTAAAGAGCATTCTCCCATAGCTAATGTCTTAAAAAATGGCCTCCATTGTCACAAACTGCCACAAAGGAAGTGTGAGTGGTTTGTGGTTCTGTTTTTCGTGCTTCCTGTGTGATAAGCAAATTGAGGCTCTAAACAAGCCCATGAGATGTGCAAGTTCTAGATGCTAAATGCAATAAAGATCTAACAACCAGCACTGAATTTAATACTGTTTGAGCTCTAGTACTGTAGGTACCAGAATTTTTTTAATTCAGCACTTTATACATTTTAGATTTGGGACACTACATTTCAGTTAAAACAGTAGTCAAAATTGAGATCAATCATAGTTGCTGTCTAGTGGAACTGTAACTTGCACAATTTCAACCCTCTTGCACTGTATATGCAAGCTATTGATTTCTGTAGCTCAAGAAAAGTAAAGAACAATATGGAACTGAACAAAGTACATGGTTAGAGTCTTAATTTTAAATGTGCTTGTACTGTACTCATGATATTTTGCTGCAAAGATTCTTTGAAGCCCAAGAGTTAAAGGAGGCCTTGGCATAATCAGGGAGATTATTGATTGTGTAATTGATTATTGATTGTGTGTAAAAGTACTATCTCCCAGGTCTTTCTCTATTTAAAAAAAACAAAACTTCAAAAAGATACTCTTCTTCCTAGTCTAGCCAATCCATTCTCCAATTGCTTACTCTGGGTGCAATCTATCTTAGTTTGTGAACCTGATGACAGAACCTGTCTGCTTTTTTTTATGAAACAAAATCAGCTGTAGGTGCTGTATCATTAAGTATTTATTATGATGTTGGTGCTTTGTTTAGTAGTACACTGTAAGATGCCAGACAATAGAACCATGTCTTCCTCTGCATCATGTTTGGCATGCCTCCCTCTAGCACTGATCTTGTAATGTTGCTGTTTTTATAATATTTGTTATTTGCCACAATCAGCTGGTCTGGGTTGGGGGTGCTGGATTATTGGCAGGAAGGAAGCCAAGTGTGTGGTGGGGGTCTGGAAAAAGTGTGTAATGCCCTACCCACTGATTCTCTGAGATTTCGGCACAACCAACTTTCCTGAGTTGTGACCTTTTTTGATGATTTTATACTGTAATTTTTTAACGTTCTACGAAGTGTATAACAGTATGATGGATGATGGATGTATACTGTATCAACAGTATGATGATTTAATTCTAATAAATTATTTCAAAACAAGCATTTGGTGTGAGTGGCTTTTTCTTATCTCGCTGCAATGCAGAACTAACGTGGAATTCAGTAGAGGGTAAATGTGTGGAGAGTGGTATGTGGGGGAATGGTGGAATGTGAGTACTTGCAGTGGGAACAGTGGTCACTAGCTTCAGTGGTTTTAAAAGGATTTAGACATACTTATGGAGGATAGAATACAACCCTAAAAGAATCCTAATGGATGTAGAGATAGCAACGGTGCCTGTGGTGAAGTTCTAGAGGCAGATGGTTGCAGAAGGAAAATTTGAATAAGATTGCTGGATTAGATGGGTTTGGATCTGATCTGGCAAAGCATTCACAGAAGCAGTGTCCAAGGGACTGAGGAATATACCCACTTTGGTTTTTCAGAGCAATTTGAGGGCAGTATTAAACTTCCACCCCCCAAAAATGCTCCTTCTGGCAAACTACCACCAACCCTTAACACTGAGGCTGTCATTGCTAATGGAATACAACCCCTGGTATAAAACTTAACCCAGCCAAAAAGTTCATTCTGTCAAGGCTGTTGGCTCACATGTCTTGGAACATGTGTACTAACATGCACACATTGTGGCAAAGCTGTGTTTGAGGGAAATGGCTGCCATGGGTAATGCCAAGTAGAGGGTGGAGCATAAACCTGACCCCTTCACCCCTCTCCTCTGAAGCTTAGTCTAGGACAGTGATGGCTAACCTTTTAGAGACCAAGTGCCCAAACTGCAACCCAAAACCCACTTACTTAATGCAAAGTGCCAATAGGCAACTTAACCAGAATACTGAGGTGTTCCTTTAGAAAAATAACTCATACATTAACATCTTTGTGCTGCTTCCCTCAGCCTGTGCTGCGCAGTGTAGAGTGCTGGCTGGTTGGCTCTATGAGCGGCTGGAACACAGGAACATAAGAAGAGCCCGCTGGAGCAGGTCAATGGCCCATCTAGTCCAGCTCCTGTATCTCACAGTGGCCCACATCTATAATAAGGAGGTAGCACATACCCAGCAGGGCTAGTAACCCATGATGGACTTTTCCTCCAGAAATTTGTCCAATCCCCTCTTAAAGGCATCTAGGCTAGATGTCATCACCACATCCTGTGGCAAGGATTTCCACAGGTTAATTACATGCTGGGTAATTGTGCTCACTGTGTACATGCTGGGCAATTACATGCTGGGTAAGTGGGTGTTCCTCTTTCATTGAGCAGGGGGAGAGTAACTGGTCCTCCACACCCCAGCAGTGTTTTTTTCTGGTGGCTGTCTGCTGGTGTTCTTTTGTTTCTTTTTACATTGTGAGCCCCTTAGGGATAGGGGGCATATAAATGCTGTCAGTAATAGTAATACTGTGCAAGACTGCATTTATTTTTTAATTAGGCCAGCAGTATCCTAGTTGGATGGCTGCATCATGCTGTATTTCATGAACACTCACAGCTATGTGAAATTCTGCATGCACTTCTTTTCCAATAGGATTGGAGAAGCAATTCTGTGGTTTACCTTAAAGATCATATAAAAATTAGTTTTGTGTGAGGTTCTTACAGATAAGTCTCCAGTGGGCAACAAGGCAGGGCCAGCAGCATGTGCAAGGCTGGCGCCGCAAAGCCCGTGCTGTGGCCCGAGCGCTCTGCTCCCCTCCAGCTCTGATCCCCTCCAGCTATGCCACGCTGTGAGCTATGCTCCCCTCCAACCTAGCTCCTCTCCAACCCTGCCAAGGGAATGTCCGCGCCACGCCCTCAGGCTGCAATCCTACCCTCACTTTCCTGGGAGTAAGCCCCACTGACTACAATGGACTTACTTCTGAGTAAACATGCATAGGAGTGGATTCTCAGGCTGCAATCCTAGCCACGCTTTCCTGGGAGCAAGCCCCACTATAATGGAACTCCCTACTGGGAGCAAGTTCCCACTATAATGGAACTGACTCATGAGTAGACATGCATAGGATTGGGCTCTTAAACTAGGAGCAAACCCCCCCTCTTCTGACTAGGGCTGCAATCCTACCTTCACTTTTCTGGGAGTAAGCCCCACTGACTACAGTGAACTTACTTCTGAGTAGACATGCAATCCTACTGGGTAGACAATATGATTGGTCTCTGAGGCTGCAATCCCAGCCACGCATTCCTTGGAACAAGCCCCAATGACTTTAATGAGACCTACTTCGTACATCTTCATCTGCAAGAGGGATCTGAAGGCCTTAGGGATGGACCTCAACAAGTGGGAAACCCTGGCCTCTGAGCGGCCCGCTTGGAGGCAGGCTGTGCAGCATGGCCTTTCCCAGTTTGAAGAGACACTTTGCCAACAGTCTGAGGCTAAGAGGCAAAGAAGGAAAGCCCATAGCCAGGGAGACAGACCAGGGACAGACTGCACTTGCTCCCGGTGCGGAAGGGATTGTCACTCCCGGATTGGCCTTTTCAGCCACACTAGACGCTGTGCCAGAACCTCCTTTCAGAGCGCAATAGCATAGTCTTTCGAGACTGAAGGTTGCCAATACAAATATATTTCGTACAGGGCTGGAGCCTCAAAGCCCGCAGCAGCAGCTTTGCTGAGCCCGCCCAACACGCACCTTCATGCTGCGTGCGAGCCTCCCACTTTACCCCAGACGGGAGGGAGGAAGCGCTTCCATTGGGCTGCTGGGAGTGACGTGAGAAACGTCCCCCTCACAGAGCCTCTCAGCCTTGCTTCTCCCCGGGGGGCCTGGCTCTTCCCCCTGCTGTCCGTTCCTTTCCCCCGGCTGCTGGAGCCTTCCAGGGGCAGTTTGCAGAGGCTTTCGCCTGGCAGCTGGGGCAATGGCTTGAGTGCGCATCAACAACGTTCTGCGTGCCCTCTGTGGCACGCGTGTCATAGGTTAGCCATCACTGGTCTAGGAGATGGAAAATCCCAACAAAGGGGTTGCAGTTTGGGGATGACTTATCCAGTCTGGACCCATATGACTCAATATCTGGAAAAGTGAAAGTTTGAAAATCAAAATTGCTGGGAGTTGATCTCAGGATGTTTCCCCTTGGTATGAAACTGCCCCCATAGCTTAATCTCGGAAGGCTGCAAAATAAACCCTTGCACAAATCCCAGGCCACTGTTTCCATCCCATCCCCTTTCTTTCCTGAGTAATTAAAAGATCAGAGGAATCCAGGCAAAGTACTGAGAAGGGAAAAAGCCTGACCAATCAGAATGCCCCACCTCCAAACATGTAAAAATTGATAAGTATTTTTGCCTAGCATCCACATTTTGTTCTCATTTTTCTGGATTATCACCAACCCCCAGGAAATTGCAAGGTGCCAATACAGCTGCTGGTTGTAGGCTCAGAAAATGATTTTGTACCAGCTCTTTTCAGCAGCCACTTGTCAGGGAAGCAAAAATTAATGCAACCCACCAAAAACAGATTTCAAAACCATGCGTAACACTTAAACGCGACCTATTTCCACCACCCAGTGTTTTGCATGCCTTCTTCCTCCAAGTCAATTGGCACTGCCACAGTGGCTGCACCAATCTGAAAGGAATTCAGATCCAGGTCAACCGCCTTCAAACCAACTGGATCATAAGCAAAAACAGGTACTATTGTTGCAAGGTCAGCAGCAAAGTTCAAAAGCAAGCTCAGTAGGCAAGAGTGGTGATCGTTTGCAAGCTTTATTGGTTGCCAACAACGGGCTTCTCAGGGACTCCTGTCCAAATGAAGGGAGCAATGAGAGTTATGTGGGAACTCTCAGTGTCTCCCGAGAGAGAGCAATGTTCCAGTGTGAACCTCTTGCTTATATAGCATTTTGGCTTCTTTGTCTGAGGAGTCTTACATTTCATTGGCTGGGGGTGTGACATCAGAGATGGAGGCTTTCTTAGGATTGGTTAGTTTCAAGTTACAAGTTCCAAAAAGGCAAATACATACATATTTCAAAAACTGCTAGGTGGCACTGTTTATTCATTTATTACAGTACTAGGTTTTGATATGTCTTTTGCAATTATCCCCTGACCTTCACAAGAGCCACCTGCTTATCTATTCAACATTCTTTCTGTCTGGTCATTAATCACTGGTTAAACTAAGCCTTTTGTCTTCCCTCTATTAATTCCATGTGTAATTCCCTTTATGTGACATTACTTTGATGTATAGTGGTATCTTCTATGTGTAAACATATATTTAATACAAGACAAACTAAACTCTTATTGTACAAAAGGATTCTCTTTTAGAACTCTTTTCTTATTCATTTTAACTAAATCCAGCTCTTTCTGTTAACTTAGAGGCTCTGACAGAGATTCTCAGGAATGTTTTGCCAATTAGGGGCTTTTTCATATTATCTTGTTCCTGTCCAGCTGTTTCTATCTGTTCCTGTCTATTTCTGCTGATGTCTGTATTTGTCAAACTATTTTAATTAGCAACAGATTTACTCTCTTAGCCAAGGCCTTGTTCCTCATTAAAATGTCTCTGACCTGTGTATAAACTCTTAGTTATCTGCTATAACTCTTCCTAATTAACGGTGCAAGTGTATCCTGACTACTGCTTATCTGTCTTTCCTGTATGTTGTAAATCTGTCTCTGAGTTCCAATTAAGCAGGACCTTGAGTCTACAGAGATATACAGAGTTCTTATCTGAGGAGTAACTTCATACCACATTCCAGTCTCCTTGTTAGACTCTAATTAATTAACTTTGCCAGACTTCTGCCTCAGACTTGTGGCTTTAAGTAAAACTTAATAATTTTCCCCTTTCTGTGTATTTCTATAATCAAACCATTCTAACAGCTAAAACTCATTCTTCCTTATATATTGTTAATTTTACTCTATAACTATTAAGGCAGTGAGGAATGTTAACATACATGCTAACTTAATAATTCATTTGGCATTTCTATGAAACTTTGGTGTGTTGCTTTTGGCATGGTTCTGTTTAGTTTCATCTGTCATACTAGCAATTAACTTGAGATGTAAATTCCAGCATACTCCCTTTTGATGAATCGTTCACCTTATCTGGTGCTTTGATAGTTTGCTAAAAGACATTCTTTTGTTAATTTACACCCTTAAAGACACTACTCATTAAGCATTAAAAGGCAAGCAGGCATCATACTCTCTTTGACATGCAAACATACTAACTTTGTGTTTTTATATAATTTGTATTGGCAACCTTCAGTCTCGAAAGACTATGCTATCGCGCTCTGAAAGGTGGTTCTGGCACAGCGTCTAGTGTGGCTGAAAAGGCCAATCCGGGAGTGACAATCCCTTCCACACCGGGAGCAAGTGCAGTCTGTCCTTGGTCTGTTTCCCTGGCTATGGGCCTTCCTTCTTTGCCTCTTAGCCTCAGACTGTTGGCCAAGTGTCTCTTCAAACTGGGAAAGGCCATGCTGCACAGCCCGCCTCCAAGCGGGCCGCTGAGAGGCCAGGGTTTCCCACTTGTTGAGGTCCATCCCTAAGGGCTTCAGATCCCTCTTGCAGATGTCCTTGTATCGCAGCTGTGGTCTACCTGTAGGGCACTTTCCTTGCATGAGTTCTCCATAGAGGAGATCCTTTGGGATCCAGCCATCATCCATTCTCATGACATGACCGAGCCAACGCAGGCGTCTCTGTTTCAGCAGTGCATACATGCTAGGGATTCCAGCTCATTCCAGGACTGTGTTGTTTGGAACTTTGTCCTGCCAGGTGATGCCGAGAATGCGTCGGAGGCAGCGCATGTGGAAAGCGCTCATTTTATATTATTTTATATAATATTATATTATATTTTATATAATACTTCTTAAATAACTCTTATAACATGAAGCTTTGGTGTAAAATAGCCTTTCCCTGTGTTTGCCAAACTGTATTTTGGTTTTAACTAATAGAATAGAAATCCAAAAATGTTTTCCGAAGCAAACAGTGAATCTCCAGCAACCTTGTTTAGAAACAGGCAGAAGTGAGCATTCACTCCCTAACTAATTTATCAGAGACAGTGGCTTCAAAGGAACATCTCTCAGACAAGCTGCCATAGTAACATTCCTTTGCTGATTTATTGCCTGCTTCCAATTTCAGCGAAAGCTGTCTGCTTGAAGCTTCAGAGAACAAAGGATGGATTTTTTGTAAGTCTGTTTGTGAAATGTGCTAAGCACATAGGCTTTTGAACATTTGATTTGATCCAAGCATTCATTTTCAAACATAAACTAATAATTTGTTTTAAACTAATTCACTCATAACAGAGCATAACATTTGGTTAGTTAACATAAGCGGATTTCATGACCCTGTATCACTATGTCAATAGTCATCATTCAGGTGTACAAATGTGCAGGGTGCCACCCACGCGTACTGAATTTCCAACACATGAATTTGCAATACATGGGGCTGAACCCACTGAGCTGGGCAACCCGCTCACAGGTTGGAGTGGCCAACCAAGGGCCTGCTTTCCAGCCTATCATCAGAACTGGGCAAGCCAATGACAAAATCTATAGCCAAATGACTCCATCTGCTGCTTCTGCCACTCAGGAGTCAGATGCAAGGCAGCTGTCATGCAGATGTCCTCACTGCAAACCAACCAGCATGTTCTGGAAAAATCCATACATACCTAGGATGATACTGAGATAGCTAACCAGGGCAGGGGCCTGGGGAGACTGTCCTTTTGACTGCTTGAAAGCCGCTTCAGAAACAACTCTTTTCATGGGTGACACCATGGCAAGAGAAGTGACTACTGTTTTGGACATTTAAGTTCCAAGAGGTTCAAGCTGTACCAATCAACACACTCTCTCTGGCAGCGACACCACTTTCTGACAAGTCATGAGTGGTACCTGGCTCTTTGGTTAGGCAAGCTCCTTTTCCCCCGATTACACTAAAAATTGTAACAAGCTGGCCTAGCTTGAGAAATCCGCTCCTATGGTATTTGATTGCTTTCTCTGTGTGCACATGTGCTCACAGAGTCTTTGGAGGGAACACAGTTTCTCACAACTCCACTTTAAAGGGCTGGTTTAAAATTGAGGTTCCCCCTCCTTTTGCCCTGGGTCCATCCCCCCCTCTGTTCTCTTTCCTCATATAATTCCTTTGGCTGTTGCTACACCACCAGCACTGGCACTCTTCCAACCCCATCTCAATTTTACTCCTGCTCCCTAAGGCCACCTGGGAGATAACAGATTTGCATACACCCACCTCTTCTTAGTGGGGAAAGTGGCTTCCTCCACTTCCTTCCCTGGCTGGGTGTCAGTAACTTTTTTTCTTTTGCTTCAAATCTCTGTTGCTTGGATTATTTTATCAGCATAGGAGGCTATCTGTTGTACTTAATTCTTGCTAGAAGAGGGTCACGGTTGAGTTTACTGTATGCGGTGATGGTCTATGTATTTTATTAATATCTTTGTCATTGTTATTTAATTTAATAAATCATCGTTATGACCCCCAGTGTCTCTTGTTTTCTGAGGTGACTTACAGCCCAATCCTACCTAACTCCCCTTTACACACTGCACCCCATGGAGTTTTGAGCCACAAAGACCTCCTGGAGGTAAGAGAACATTCAATCCCTTGCCCCAGGATAAGTCCTTGTAGCCCGGCGAATTATACTCGGAGCTGTGCCAGCTACTTTGCTGACACAAGTCTGAGTGGGCCTGGGTCAGTGGATCAAGGCCAGAAAATGGGATAGGACATCAGCAACACCACCAATACCAGCCCCTTGTCCGTACTTTATTTTTACATTTAGGTCTCTGCTTATCCTGACCTTGATAGAAAGTCTGTTAAAAAATAAATCAGCAGCATACCATGTTTTTAATTGGGACTTTCTGGCTTAATTTATGGCTGCTTTTTATTGCACAGTAGTAAGTCTGCTGGTTGTCTGACTGCTTTTACTGTATGAGTTCATCTCTTTATGTAAGCTGCCTTGAACTCCTGCAAGGGTGGAAAGGTGGGGTATAAGTATTTAAAAAATAAATAAAAAGTCACAGAGGCTGTTAAGAAGGGCTCTCACATAGTTTCTTCCCAGCCAGTTTCCCATGTTCACAACACTTTCATGGTAGAACTAACTCCTGTGTCTTCAGAACATTCCCTGGGTCACCCCAAGGCCATTTCAAAAAACCGTGCTTTGCTTGATGACGAAAAGGTAGGTATCTGTCGAGGTATCTCCTTGGGGTGCTTGTTGCAAAGCCTTGGAGCCATCTCAGAAAACATTGTGATCTTACCTCCCTAATAGTGGGGATTTGGGGCAGGGCTTTTGCTTGTTGGACCCACTTCTAGCCCATTTCATATGGTCCTATGGTTTCTTAAACCCCAAAGGACATTTCTTTGTCCTCTTTTTCAACAGTTTTGAGAAGCAGCTGGCCCCTGCAGCATCTACCCTTTTCCATCTCCAAAAGTCTCAGTAATGGTTGTAAATTTCTCCCCAGGTAAGCCGTTGAGAGCAGTCTTTGTGTGATGATTGATCTGCTTCCCCCACCTAAATGGTTTTTTAAGAAGTGCTCACTGTATGAATCAGGCCCGCCTATTACAAGTTTCGACACTCTGGCTCCACATGCTTGCTAGCGGCAGCGAAGGGCATGGATGGTCACAGAACACGATGACCCTGAGTCATGTAGCAAGCCCTTTCAAATACCATCAGTCACCATGAGGAGAATGTTTTTTGGCAGAGACTCAACAGCAAAAGTGTAAAGTGTGCTCCTGCCATAAGATCTGACTCAACGGGTGGCTGCTGATGGCCGCGTCCAACCAACCAGCCATGAATCCCTCCATTCATGCATGCCATTCAGTTCCAAGTCTGCTAGACTTGCTCATCCACCTTTCTCCTTTGCCTGTTAGCTGCCCTTTCTAGCTTCACAGACCCTGTGTTCTTCCACTGCCTCTGCATCTACATGTGCATTAAGCATGCACATCAAGGCCGCACAGGGAAAGTAACATCCTTTCCTTCTCCCTCTGCAGCAAAGGACCTGAAACCTAAAGGATGCTGTTCTAGATAAGGTCAGCTCCATCAGTGTTGACTGTAATCAACCGAGGGGAAGCCCTCTGTTGCCTCCCAGGGACTCCAGACTTGAGAAAAGGGTAGCCTGTTTCTTCGGCTTAGGTCTGGGCTTGTCCGGGTGCATACTCTGTGTGATGAATACGACAGCTCATTGATGGAAGGGATCCTCCTTCCCTTTGAGCACAGGCGAGTCTGAGATGATGCAAAGGGCAAGGACGGTCTGTCACACGACTGTGAAATATTTGCATTCCTGTTATGAGGTACCATTTCACCTCAGGTGCTGTGTAAGCACAAGAGTCAGCCCCAGTTTGCTGTCATAAGTTGACTTTCTCTTCTGCTATGAGAAACTGATGTATCTCTAAGTCAGAGGACATGTGTGCCAAATGTGCACACAATCATACCAGGTTTTCCCCTTATAAGAACCTAAGAGGATCTCTGCTTGGGGCAAGACTGCTGACTCATGTAAGCTTGGTATCTTTGCTTTGGCCAGTGTGGGATGATTCTGGACTTGTATGTAACTGCCACATTAAGTTTTAGGTAGTTTCAGATAAGCATCTTAAATGCTCAGAGATAATTCACTTGAGCTTGGCAGACATGTACTAGAACAGTGGTTCTCAAACTTTTAGCAATGGGACCAGACTTTTTAGAAAGAGAATCTCAGGACCCACCAAAAGTGATGTCATGACCATAAGTGACATCATCAAGCAGGAAAATTTTTAGCAATCCTAGGCTGCAATCCTACCCACACATACCCAGGAGTAAGCCCCAGTGACTATCATTGTTAAAAAAGCATATACAGAGTAACCTGTTAAAAGAACAAATGTGTAAAATTTCTCCAAATGCAGTCACATACCACGGTAGCATCAAGTGTAATATATTAAAAATAAAATATTGAAATGAATGAACCTAGTGGGTCCCGGCCCACAGTTTGAGAAACACTATACTAGAGTAACAGTAGCCTACCTCTCATGTAAGGACAAGACAGCTACCTTGTGGGGGTAAAAATCATATTCAACTTAACAACAAGAAAAAGACAAAAGTTTTCTTGGGATACAATATTTAGGGTGCAACAGAATTCTTCCTTACAACAACAACAACATAATAAGGTACCTGCATACAAAAATATTGTATGTTAGGAAGAAAGGTCAAGCTTTGCCTTCTCTTTGATTTGTTATTTTTCTTTGAGCAGGAGGTGGATGATTTGATTCTGCTGTCTGTACAAACACCTAGAACTTGACCCCAGGTAAAATCACACACACAAATACTCTGTTTATGGATCAGAACGGAAAAGAAAAGTAACCCTCCCGTTCTGGATTTGCCTTTCTAATGTCATTTTGTGACTTACAGAAAGGAGGGACAAAGAGGATTTGTCCAATGTTATACAAATTTTTGGGATGGCCATGCAAACTCACAGAAACAATCTAGCTGTTCTAATATAACAACCTGGTTATACATGGATTTTTTATACACAGATTTGACTCAACACGAATGGCCATTGCAAATGAGAAGGAATGTGCTGATCCCTGGAGAAGGGAAAAAATGCACCCCTTTAAAATGTTTTTCTTACTGTTGTAGAGATTTTTATCTCAACATGATGAGAAGGGCCCTTTAAATTAAAGGAAAACAGTCCTTTACAATAGGGCAGCCAGCTGACAATCCATCAGTCATTCTCTCTCCAGTAGATCCCCTCCCTTCCCCCTGAACACTTGAAAGAAAGATAATCCTTTCTAAGCACCTGGAGAGAGACTGATTGTTGGACTGTCATCTTAATGACTCTATCTTAACATCACAAAGGTCAGAAAGGTTGTTTTTAAATCTCTCGAAAAAAGGGACTTTGTTTTTAAATTGTTTTGCTATAATGCAATTTTTGCCATTCATGTGAATTCTGGGAACCCACAGGAATAATGAGACTAAACTAAACTCAATGTGACTTGGGAGATCTGTGAACTGGTCTATCATATTGTTTTTTTAAAAGGTTAAAGCAGCCAGGGATTGGAGAATCGGATTGGGGGGGGGGTCTTAAATCTTCCCCCTACACTCTTTCCCCAAAAGATATCACACACACAGACACAGACGCACACACCCCAAAGTTGCTGTTAGTACTGTATGTTTGCCCTGCAGGACAGTTTCTGGGGTGTGGTTTCAATCAAGAAAAGAGCCTTAGAGGGAATGGGTCAAACGCATCTCTCCATACCATAGTCCTAAAATAATTCCCACTCACCCTCCAGCTACTAAGAGGGAAAAGAAGAGAGTTGAGAGATATAGAGGAAGAGATGATAGAGCAGTAATTTCAACCTTTTTCATCTCATGGCACACTCTCAAATTGCTAAAATTGTCAAGGTACACCATCAGTGTTTTGACAATTGACAAGGCACACCACACTGCTGGTGAGAGGCTCAAATCCCCAAATGACCTACTAATAAATTACCTTTCCACGGCACACCTGCAGACCATTCACAGCATACTAGTGTGCTACGGCATGGTGGTTGAAAATGGCTGCAACAGAGATTCCAAGATTTGGGCCGTGGCACAAAACAGTGGCAGTATTGCAGTTCTCTGTAGCCTGCTCTGAACCAAGGGCTACAAGCAAGGAGCGAGCCCTTTGACAGGCTGAGGACCTTTCATTTGCTTTGCTGACAATATTGCTTAGTGCAAGTCTGGAGGCTTCCAGAATGTGACTTCTGTTCACCGAGCCAGTTGTGCTGTGCAAGCAAGGTGTGGCTACTCACGGAATTTCCCAAGAAACTGAAAACCAGGCAAGGCTTCTCCCAAGCGAGCCTGCGGGGGAGGGGGGGCTGGCTGATTACTTTGATTAACCAAAGTGTGGCCTTTCTTGAACCCTGTGGGACCTGAGGCCTCCTGCCAGGAGGATGAATCAAAAGTCATGTCACTGGCCTGGTTTGTGTGCTTCTGGCAAGCACCCAGCATGTAACACGTATGCACCAACATCAAATACAGAGGGAAAGAGTAGTCAGGCAACAAGTGGTCCAACACAGCCCAATATTGTTTGCTCTGACTGGCCATGGGTAACAGATCTCTACCTGGCTGCATCAAAACCGAATGACTGTACATGGGTCCTTTACCCTGCAAAGCAGGTGCCCACCAACTGAGTGCCCATCCATCCCTAACCCTCCTTATCTGAATAGGGAAGACAATATCCGTAGGCATTCTGTTTGTTTTCCTATGTCAAAGTCTGAGGAGTATTCTCACCGGTAACCAGGTGTATCTTATTATTTTAGATACAAACAGACTGGAGCATAGGTGTGCCCTCTACTTAGTTCAGACCTGTCCTGCTAGCTAATCATTTTTAACACCCATTCATCTTCTTCCTTTTATTGCACTTTTTTTTTTTTGGGTACATTCCTTTGAATGTGCATTGAAAGCTGCACCCTTCTCCCTCTGCTGCAGGGGTAAGCCATTTACCTAGCAGCAACGTAACAGAAGCAAAAAGTGACTTTAACCTGATACCTAAATTGCTCAGGGCAATTTATGTGCCATTTGTCCTGCAATTAGTGTACACGGGGCCATGCACACAATGCTGCGTGGGCAAATTTGACATTGCAGCCATAAACCAAGAGACGAGATGTGAGTGTGGCAGAAATGGTCCGTGTATCCATTTGAAATGGGATCCTGGCCCACCAAACACCACTTTCTTAGAATGGCCCTCCAGTGGAACAAGTCGCTAATTATTATTATTATTATTATTATTAACAGTATTTATATACCGCTTTTCAACTAAAAGTTCACAAAGCGGTTTACAGAGAAAAATCAAATAACTAAATGGCTCCCTGTCCCAAAAGGGCTCACAATCTAAAAAGATGCAAATGAATACCAGCAGACAGCCACTAGAACAGACAGTGCAGTGGGCTAAGCAGGACCTTTGAAATGCAGGAGTTGAAAAAAAAAAAGCCAGGATACATTCCCCCCACACAGAGCATGTGTGGAATGCTTTTTCCTAAATGAGGAACTTCTTTCCGCCTGTTACCCCAGTTTAGAGCTAAACTAGGACAGCTTGTCTGCTGTCACTAAGCTTTGCTTTAAGCCATTTCTGCCCAACGCTGCATATACGCAACAGGGATCAAATGTGTACCCCTGTGGGCTGGGCAGAAATGGGTTAAGCACTTTGTCCACAGAGTAGAAAGCTGACAGCACTGCAAGAAATATTCACAGGGCTCCCATTTCATATTTGGAAAGAAATATTTTGGAATATTTCCCAGCAAAAAGTGTTTTAAAAATTTAATATTGCATAAATCAGTGCATTTTTAAGAGCATTTGTTGAGGCGCCAGTTAATATGCTATTCTATCATATCTGTGGCAATGTTATTAACTTGGCTTAAACAGTCACTTTTTTTCAATAAAGGGATTTGTACCCTTAGCTCACATCATTGGCATATAAACCAGGGGCAGCCCAATCCTGAGCTGCCCGGGGGCGCCCAGCATCGGCGGCACCAAGAACGGCTGCCGCTGGATCCTGCGCGCCCCGGGTTACCGTAGGAGGCGCCTCGGGAGAAGGGGATTTTCATCCCCTTCTCCCGGGTAAGGTAAGCATCCCCGCAATGGGGCTACTCACTTTACTATAAAGTAAAGGTGCTCGTGGAAGGCGCCAAGCCCTCCACGAGCTCCTTGGATCCCATGGAGCAGAGCTCCATGGACCCGCCTCCCTCCCTCCCCCCGGCACGCTTCCCGCCCACCTCCCTCCCTGCGTCACGCCTCCCCTGCCCTCTCTCTGCCCCCCGCCTCCTCACACGCCTCCCCAGAACGCCTCCTCCCCGCCCCCCTCCCCGCCCTGCTTACCGTGCCGCAGCTCTGCAGTCCGGAAGACTGCAAGCTGTGGAGGCTGGGTGCCCACCCCACACTAGCCCAGTGCTAGGCCGGCACTGGGCTAGCACGGGCAGGAGCCCGGCAGTGAGGCTCGCAAACGTGCCTTATGGCATGTTTGCAACAGTGCGTGGCGACACAAAGCTGTGCCTCTGAGCACAGGATTGGGCTCTTAATTGTTTACAACAACAGTCACAATAATTCTAACCTGTATTAGGGCAAATGGAAGGCAATTCTGTCAATTGTCACTAGCTCACCCTCCCTCAGTAACCTCTCCATACTGTATCCCACCTTGATGCAGGGGGTCCTATGGCCCTAAGGATTGAATTTTCAGGGTCTGTGGGGGCAGGGACTGCTATTTGATGGAGGAGATAGGGAATTTCCAAGCTTTCGAAGCCTTGCAGGAACTTTCTTCTACACACAGTAGGTTTAGGATAGACATCAGTGTGTAGAATCTATGAATAGGGCAGAAATAGAGTATTGATCTATGATCTAATGATCTGCAGTCTAGGAGCTGCGGTCTAAAGACCACAAGAGCTGACTAAAGACTAAAGAGCTGATGCTTTGCCTTAAAAAGCTAAGCAGGAACATCTTAGGTCTTGCTTTGGATGGGCGACCAGAAGCTGCTGGTTAGGAACATGGCAGTGCATGGAGCAGTCAACTGGCAAGAAATGGATAACATTCTGACAACCAGCCTGAGGTGTGCTTGCAGCTGCCTGTGAAAGCTTGGAAAGCATAAGAGCTGAGCAGCCAGGACAATGACTACACTAGGAAGGGAAGCAGCTGGCAAAATGGAGGGTTCTATTGGTTCCTCTCAGAATAACACTTGCAAAAAAAGCTCATTTGAAAAAAGTGGGGTTTATGGTACACCACCTTGAGTCTATGGCAGTGTTTCTCAAACGGTGGATCGGGACCCTCTAGGTGGGTCACGAGCCAATTTCAGGTGGGTCTCCATTCATTTTAATATTTTATTTTTAATTCATTAGAGTCGATGCTACCATGGTATGTGACTGCATTCGGGGAAATGTGACAGATCTGTGAATAGGCTACTATGTTTATGCTTTTTACGACTGGCTAAGTGTGGGTAGGATTACAGCCTAGGATTGTTAAAAATTTCCCTGCTTGATGATGTCACTTCTGGTCATGACATCACTTCCGGTGGGTCCTGACAGATTTTCATTCTAAAAAGTGGATCCTGGTGCTAAAAGTGTGAGCACCACTGGTCTATGGTATAGAAATATTAATATGTAATAAATTTAAAAAATGTGACCTTAACTGTATCCTCATCTTCCAGTCTGTAGTCTGATAGTGCTCAAAGCTATCAGACCTTTGCTGCTTTGTTTTTCTAGAAGTATCTGGTTGATAAAATCCTGGCCAAGGAACTGCTGGCACTCAAGGATCTGACATGATGCTGCTGAGATTCCAAAGCAAGCAGGACACTTTGATGTTGAAGTGGAATACATTTAACATTTCCTAGACATGCCTGCTTTGAATAGGATGCTCTAATTCCAAAGGCAGCCATTATTGTCAGTGAAGTACACCAGGTGCTTGGCTTCCGCTTCCACCGTGTAATTAAGAATTGTGTTTTCGGTTACTGAGGGAACGCTAATTGAGTCTGTTTAGCAACAGAAAGGAGAGTTGCTATGTTCCTGTCATGACTAATTAAGACAAAATATTTATGTCACGTTTGTGGTTCTAACAAAAATTCTGACTCTTCAATAAAAAAGCAAAATTAAATTATCTCTTAGTAACATAGCAAAAATTTGCTGGGATAAAAACATTGATTCTGGGTAAACTGCAGATCCTGGAAATAGACTGTGCACACATTTCACTTACAACAATTTTAGTTAAAATATACACTGCTCAAAACAATAAAGGGAACACTTAAACAACACAATGTCACTCCAAGTCAATCACACTTCTGTGAAATCAAACTGTCCACCTAGGAAGCCGTACCGATTGACAATCAAGTTCACATGCTGTTGCACAAATGGAGTAGACAACAGGTGGAAATCATAGGCAAGTAACAAGACACCCCCAATAAAGGAGTGGTTCTGCAGGTGGTGACCACAGACCACTTCGAAGCCCCTATGCTTTCTGGCTGATGTTTGGGTGACCTTTGAATGCTGGCGGTGCTGTCACTCTAGTGGCAGCATGAGGCGGAGTCTGCAACCCACACAAGTGGCTCAGGTAGTGCAGCTCATCCAGGATGGCACATCAATGCGAGCTGTGGCAAGAAGGTTTGCTGTGTCTGTCAGTGTGGTGTCCAGAGCATGGAGGCGCTACCAGGAGACAGGCCAGTACACCAGGAGACGTGGAGGAGGCCGTAGGAGGGCAACAACCCAGCATCAGGACCGCTACCTCCACCTTCGTGCCTGGAGGAACAGGAGGAGCACTGCCAGAGCCCTGCAAAATGACCTCCAGCAGGCCACAAATGTGCATGTGTCTGCTCAAACGGTCAGAAACAGACTCCATGAGGGTGGTATGAGGGCCCGACGTCCACAGTTGAGGGTTGTGCTGACAGCCCGACACCATGCAGGACGTTTGGCATTTGCCAGAGAACACCAAGATTGGCAACCTTGCCACTGGCGCCCTGTGCTCTTCACAGATGAAAGCAGGTTCACATTGAGCACATGTGACAGACGTGACAGAGTCCTGCAACATCCTCCAGCATGACCGGTTTGGCAGTGGGTCAGTAATGGTGTGGGGTGGCATTTCTTTGGGGGGCCGCACAGTCCTCCATGTGCTTGCCAGAGGTAGCCTGACTGCCATTAGGTACCGAGATGAGATCCTCAGACCCCTTGTGAGACCATATGCTGGCGCGGTTGGCCATGGGTTCCTCCTAATGCAAGACAATGCTAGACCTCATGTGGCTGGAGTGTGTCAGCAGTTCCTGCAAGATGAAGGCACTGATGCTATGGACTGGCCCGCCTGTTCCCCAGACCTGAATACAATTGAGCACATCTGGGACATCATGTCTCACTCCATCCACCAGCGCCACATTGCACCACAGACTGTCCAGGAGTTGGCGGATGCTTCAGTCCAGGTCTGGGAGGCGATCCCTCAGGAGACTATCCGCCACCTCATCAGGAGCATGCCCAGGCATTGTAGGGAGGTCATACAGGCATGTGGAGGCCACACACCCTACTGAGCCTCATTTTGACTTGCTGTATGGACATTACATCGAAGTTGGATCAGCCTGTAGTGTGTTTTTCCACTTCAATTTTGAGTATGACACCAAACCCAGACCTCCATGGGTTAAGAAATGTGATTTCCATTGATGATTGTTGTGTGATTTTGTTGTCAGCACATTCAACTATGTCAGGAACAAAGCATTTAATAGGAATATTTCATTCATTCAGATCTCGGATGTGTTGTTTAAGTGTTCCCTTTATTGTTTTGAGCAGCTTATATTTTTTTAATTAAAAGCATTGTCATTTGAAAAAGTGTGTTTCAAAGTAATGGATGAGACTTCAACCTCTCATCCCTATGAGCTGAATGCTGTACTCCCTTTCAGCAAACAAACCAAAAGATGCAGACAGAACAATTAATGTATTCACTGGGTCTATTCATTAAATACTTTTGATTAGCCCACTACTTCAAGGACCATTAATGAGTTCAAGATCTTTTACCATATCAATAACTATATGTTTTTTCTTTTTATTTCATTAAATAATAAGTACTTTAAAGGATAAGGTCTTGTGTTGACGGAGGTAAAATTTGAAAAATATTTTACCAAAAATTGGTAATGGATCAGAAACAGTAGTGCTCATAAAGTAAAATAAAAATTTATTGGATTTTAAAACCATACGATATTTAAATTCATTTATAGAGAAATACTGCTAAAGGATAATACTGTCAATTGCTTTAGGCCAACAATTTAATTAAACAAATGGTGCAATGTATCAGCAGCGGACCTAGCGCTTTGTGAATGGAACAGATGCCCCAGGTGCTAACTCTGCATGCCTCTAGGACTGTGTGGGAAGCCTCCCTGAGGGTCTCGATGCGGTCAGAAACTGCATTTCCGGTTTTCCAGAAGTGCCGTTTAAGACCCCAGGGAAGCCTCAGAATGTTTCCCCAGTCCGTCCTGGCAGTCGTGTGAGGTTCTGTTTTGCTGCAGTGAGTGGGGGAGGCAGCTTCATGTGCGGGGGGGGCGGCATCTCGCAGGGGGGGCAGCATCATGGACCTCTGCCCTAGGCACGGGGCTGGGTAAGTCCGCCACTGTAATGTATTCTATCCAATCTAGTGTGGTGCTCAGGATATGCATGGTAGGTTACCTGCATGAGATCTAGTCCACCCAAATTAGCAGCAGAGCAAGAAATATTTGCAATGTGGTCCTCTATTTACAGTGCAATCCTAGTATAAATGATTACCAAGAGGAAAGTCCTACTACATTCAGTGGGCCTTACACTCAAGTAAGTGAATATAGGATTGCACTGTTAGAGATGCTGTCAAATTCCGTTTTCTTAAGGAAACTGGTGCTGGATTATAAATTGTGGTGAAACTGGGAGTCCAATTCCATCCTTTCCCTCTCCCCACTGGTTCCCTCTCCCCATATGCCAAAAAAGAGCATGCTGTATCTAGTGGGGGTGAGACAAGGCCATGAAGCCAGTCGTGCTAACAGACCAAATGTTTAATGAAGCAAATGTTATGCCATGCTATGAGTGTATGAAGCCATTATGTTGAAACTCATCATTTATGTTTACTTATGTTAATAATGTTAATGAACCAAATGTTAATGGGTGTTTATAGCTAAATTAGTTATTTGTTTCTATGTTCAAGAAATAGGAAAATATTGTGTTTAGCAATGTTTGGAACGAATAAAGCATTTTTTTGTCTCTGAAGCTGCAGCCAGTAGACAGGTTTTAAATTAAATAATGTTTCTTAAGAAGCTGTCAAGAACAAGATAAGGTATAAGCTTCAAAGCACTAAGAAGCTGGAATTTCCAGCTGTCAAGTTTAATTGGTATGATAAATGAAGCTAAGCTGTAGTTTCATTTTAAATCAAAATACACTCCCAAGCTTGAATGTTAGAACAACTGAACAGAGAATCAAAAGGGGATTTTTGAATTCAGGCTTCCTTAAACCAGAGAAGAAGAAGATTTTGGATTCTAAGACATAAGTCAGACAGACTTTCCTGTTATTCTATTAGTTCCTTTTAACCAAAATACAGTCTTGAATGCATATATTAAAGACTGGGAGGGGCTAATACACCAAAGGTTCATGTCAAAGGATCACAAAGTTAGCATGTAAGCCAAATAATGCTTCAATATTTTAACAGTTATTGCTTAGAAGTGTAAATTAATGTTAGTAGCATCAGAAGTGAATTTTTAGCAGTTAGAATGGTTTGATTATAGAAATATACAGAATAAGTGGAAATCATTAAATTGACTTAAGTCTCAGATATAATTCAAATTGCAACCTTAGCAAAAATTAATTAGAGTCTAACAAGGAGACTGGAATGTGGTATACTCCTCAGATAAGACTCTTATCTTAGACTCAAAGTCCTGCTTAATTGGAACTCAGAGACAGAATTACAACATACAGGAAAGACAGATAAGGAGTAGTCAGGATACACTTGCACCGTTAATTGGGAAAAACATATCTCTTGACAACATAAATCAGAGTGTGAGACACCCAAGAAGACACCCAATTAGGAACATTTTAATGAGAAAGTCGTAGTAATGCAACTTCTTATCTTGTTTGACAAATGGAGGCAGCTGGACAGGAACAAGATAAGTAAAGTTGTCTATGAGAAAGCCCCTAATTGGCAGAACATTCCAGAGAACTTGTCAGAGCCTCTAAGCTGACAGAGAAACATGGATTTAATTAAAATAAGGAGAAAAGTCTCTTAAAATCTTTATTTACAATAAGAAATTAGTTTGTCTTGTATATGTTTACACATAGAATAGAAGATACCACTATACATCACAAATAGAGAATCACACATAGAATAAAGGGAAAACCAAAAGCTTGGTTTAAACATAGGTTAGCAGAAGACTCACAGTGATTAATGAGCCCAGACAGAAAGAATGTTGAATAGATAAGCAGGTGGCTCTTGTGAAGGTCAGGGGATAATTGCAAAAGACATATCAAACCTAGTATTGTAATAAATGAGTAAACAGTGCCACCTAGTGGTTTTTGAAATATGTATGTATTTGCCTTTTTGGAACTTGTAACTTGAAACTGACCAATCCTGAGAAAGCCTCCATCTCTGATGTCACACCCCCAGCCAATGAAATGTAAGACTCCTCAGACAAAGGAGCCAAAATACTATATAAGCAACAAGAACACAGGTCAGCATGAGGGCTCTTCGCCATCTAGCCCTGGTCAGTTCACAGGAGGAATTAATTATAAATTCTGATAAAACAAAGGTGCTGGTTTTTGCTAGACGTTATAAGGCCTTTCGATGGCTCCTAAATGGGAAACCCATTGAGCAGGTTAAAATAATAAAATACCTGGGGGTGATCTTTCATTATCAAGGAGGCCGTTTGGCCCACAAAAACTATGTCGGTCAATCAGCTCAGAAAACATCTGGTGCCATTTATCGTTTTTATTCATCCAAAGGTGCCAAATTTCTCCCTGCAGCTTTAAGGCTGCACACTGCTAAAACTAGGGTTCAATTGCTCTATGGCTGAGATCGCCCCATATTTAAATACCAGGTCTTTGGAGGTGATCCAGACCAAATTTTTGCGCCAATTGATGTATGTTCCCCGATGTGTGCCAAACACTGTGGTCAGGTTGGAATCCAGTACCCCAAGTATGGAGATGTCGATGTGGCTAAATGCCTTACATTATTTTTTGAAGATTCTCTCGCGACAGGATAACTTTACTTATTTGATCTTTTCGGATCCTTTTGTAGGCACCTGGGAAAAAAGGTGCTTGGATCATTTCAAACTCTGCATTCTCTCCCCGGAGTCTTTAATGATGATGAGCCCGGGAGACGCAAAAGAAATTTTGTGTCAGAGGTTGGTAGACCTTGAATTGAGATCTGCGAGAGCCAGACTTTCTGTGTATGTTTTTCTTGGGGATCAAGCTCTTGCATTTTCTCCTGCTAGATATTTTTATAATATTGTTATACCTAAATTTAGGATTGCTTTTACTAAAGCTAGGTGTAATGCACTTTTATCAGCAGTTCTTTTGGGGCGTTATGCAAGGCGTCCCTATTCAGAGAGACTGTGCCCCTGCCCTCAAAATGTGGTGGAGACAACTGCCCACATTGTTTTGCAATGTCCATACTATGACGATTTGAGATCTAAATTTATCTCCCCGATCTTCGGTATTGAAACGGGGATGCAGGTGGAGGAGCAGCTTGCTTTTCTGCTTTCTGATGTTTACTCGGATATATCACTCAAGGTTGCCCGCTTCTGTTATGCTGCACAGTTGGTAAGGAAGAAAATTGAGAGTGTAGACCTCTGATTTTATGATTTTACATATGTGTAACGGGGTGTTGGTTTTAATTCTGTGTATTTTGTTTTGTTGTTTGTGACGAGCTGGTCGGATGACCGTAAATAAAGTATCTATCTATATAAGCAAAAGGCTCACACTGGAACATTGCTTTTCTCTGAGAGCTCTGGGAGTTCCCACACAGCTCCCATTGCTCTCTCCTTTTGGACAGGAGTCCCTGAGAGGCCCGTTGCTGGCAACAAATAAAGTTTGCAGACGATCACCACTCTTGCCTACTGAGTTTGCTTTTGAACTTTGCTGTGACCTTGCAACGGGGGGGGGGCAGACTGGAAGGCTTTGGAGGGAAAGGGGAATTCCTCTTGCCTTTCCATCAGCCTCACATTCCACGATGGGTCTCCTTGGACCTGTGCCAGCTCTGTAGCTCATGCAAGCCTGAGGAGACATAAGGACAAGGGAGGCTGCTGTCAGAAGGGATAGGATCCTGGGAGGACCATCGTGGCTGGATCTATCCCTCCCACAGCCTCCCTGCCCTTGTCTGATTCCAGATCCACAGATACAGAGGAATTCCTGTACTTTCTTCATTTTGTGTATGTACAGTATATCTTCAGTCAACCTTCTTTTTGCTTATTTTCAGAACCGAAGTGTTGAATAATGCACAGGAAGAGCTGTGCTTCATCTTCCCACAAAGGCAGAACTGTACTTGTTTGTATAATGTTAATTGTTTGTCCAACCTATTACTAAAATGACTCAAGCAAAGGGACTCCTGCTGTTTCCTTTGAAGTATATCTTTTTTACAACCATGTAATGACACCATCCATTAACCTTTTATATGTCTGTTAAATTTTCCTTTCCTTAATTCCACTGAATCATTCCTAATAGTTCATGCCTGCGGATCACTTCATAAGTAACCACAAGAATGCTCCCCCCATGATTTCTTTCTGTACCACTAATGTAAAGTTTGAAAGGCTCGAACCATGTGGGCAAGTCCTATCATGCAGGCTCCTAGGGAAGGAAGGACTCATGGGCTTGCCCATGTAGTTCTAGGGTTCCCAATTTTACTGTGATGGCATAGGAAAGAGCCACACCAGGGCTGGCCCAAAGCCTCCTGATATCCAAGATGGTGTGCCAAATGCTGCCCCCACTTACCTGCTCCCACTTACCTGGATTGAAAAAGAAGGAGTGATACAGAGTGGAAGAGGAAGTGTGGTGGAGAGGAAAGAGATGGGCTTCTCTCCACCACACTTTTTCTTCCACTCCATCCTGTTTCCTTCTCCAGGCCAAAAAGTGAGACAAGGAGAAGGAGAAGCAGCAGCAGCGGTAATGGAGATAGTGAATGAATGACAGAGACAGGAGGCCATGGAGAATATAAATGTTCCACCTTGATAGAACCTCATGGTTCTGCCGTATAGACTAGAAGGCTTCAAAAGTTGGGATTCTCAGGAATTCAAATTCTGTGTTATATACACGATCTTGTGACAAACTGTAGAACTCCAAAGCCCTTTGCAGACATTACTTACATGTGCAACAAATGCATGAGAGTGCAGGGAGACCACACTGGTAAGCCCCACTCTTGTTCCAAAGTGTGCACTTCTGAATCTCCAAACCTACATATTTAGCATTTGTCTATGGCAACATGTGGGGCTTTGGGAATGGTCTCCCCCCTATGTGTGTGTGGTATCCACAAGTAACTTCTGCTTAGGCTTGACACAATTTTGATTCTTGAGCTGGGATAAGCAAAAGTGGTCCTTTAGGGTCCCTTTATATAGAGAATGAATGAAGGTGGGCATCCCCTGCCAGCATCATGCCCAAGTTGGCCTCATATGATGGCAGGGGATAGGGTTGGGCTGTTAACTGCCTGGAAAAAAGTTGACTGAGAGTTTAGAACCTTCCACTGGCATAAGAAAAAACTCAAACTGACAACCAATGAAAAACATACCTGATTTCAGAACAGATTTATATATCATCTAGGTAGATTTTGTTCCCGCTTTATACCAGGATGGATTGGGAGGGTATCCCATTCTCTTCTCCCCTTTATGGATCTGCTTCTTGGAGTACATTTCTACATAAAGGGTTATTTTCACGTTGTTTGCATTCTTTCCTTAGTAGTAACTGTTTAAAAATGCACCCTTTTTCATCACCTCTGCAGCCTGCCACATCCTGAAATCCCTTCTCAGTAAGTGTCTCTTTCGGAAAATTTCGGTTAATGATTGAACCTGTTTGCAATCATCAGTTGTAGCATTAGGAAGTTTTGTACAGGTATAGTTTGAACAAGACATTAGTCCTACATGGACATATAAAAGTGTTTTGTATACTGTTTGTGTGCCTATTATTTATTTATTCAGATATTTCTTTCAGTTCAGTTGGCATCCTTCAGTCTCGGAAGACCACGGTACCGCGCTCTGAATAGTGCTCTGGAACAGAATGTCCTCTCCAGTGCGCGAAGCCTGGGTAAAATAGGTATAGTGGATAGACTGTTACCCATGCAGCAAATCCCCCCTCTCCACGTCGCTGAAATGGTCCAATGGAAAGGCAGAAGCCAATACAGTTGGTTCCAGTGACGTCGCAGGAGTTGCCAGAACGTGACTGTGTTCAGCCATGAACTGCCTCAGGGACTCCGGCTCCGGATTTTGCCTCGAGGTTGACTCCTGAAGCCTTTTCCATAACTGGATGTAGCCACAAGGCAGTGGAGGTTTGGGATCAGAGTTTTCCTTCTCTCAGATGAGCTGCCTTCCCACGCTGACGAGTCCCATCTACCCGGTTTCTATTTCTTTACTACCTTTCTATCCCATTAAACATGTAATCAAGGAAGATACACAATAAAAACAGACAATTTTAATTTAAAAAATCAGACGATATATAATTATTGTTAACTAAAAACAACCAAAGTAACCAAAAGCAAGGGAAAACATGAAATTAAAGGGGGAGAAGGGAGGGAACTAAAATCAACACAGTGATTAACAAAAGGCCAAATGAAACAGAGAAGTCTTACTCAAGTCTTACTCAAGAGAAGTCTTTCCAGCACTGACATAAGGGTAATACAACTCCAAGGTAAGGGAACAAACATTGCCTTACCTTGAGGAGGCCTCCGTGACTGCCCCCTAACAGTAGGATGCAGCACATGTGCCTTAGGGCACAATCCTTAGGGCACAATCCTAACCCACTTTCCAGCACTGACACAAGGGTAATACAACTCCAAGGTAAGGGAACAAACATTGCCTTACCTTGAGGAGGCCTCCGTGACTGCCCCCCAACAGCAGGATGCAGCACATGCCCCACTGGCACAGCTATGCCAGTGATGGAAAGTTGGTTAGGATTGCGCTCTTAATCTGTAATCACTGTAGTTTTCCTAATGAGACTGAAACAAATGGAAGACACGATTCCAGAATGCTGTCATCTCTGGGGTGTAACACCACTGAGTCAGCTGACAGAGTTTGCCACTGGTTCTAAAGGGAGCCCTCCTTCCGGCAAAGGAAAAGGTAGCACATACCTAGTTGTGTAGTACAATTTACAAGGCTGGGCTTGAACAGAAGGGTGGGGGTTACATCCAATCAATCCATCCTAGGTTCCCATTTGGGCAAGCCTGACTGGTTAGATTAACATTTAGATTTCCCTCCCCAGTAGCTTGATTGGGCTTACTCTGCTTAGCAATTACATTTCTCAGGAGTCAATCCGAAGGGGTCTTAATGCCACCAGAGTGAGAGTTCCAGTAGTGTTAACCAATTTGTGGCTGTTGCAAAAGCACTGGCTGTCAATAGACACAGCCTGGCTGCCACTGCAAGCAGTGAATGGATGGGTCTGTGCAACGACAAACTAAGGATGCTCACCACTGTCGGTAAGACCAAGTAGAGGGTGGGAGGTGGGGAGGAGTGGAATGGGGCAGCGTTGGTGAAGGGATTGGGTGGGGTGGAGGGTGGATTGGGCCCAGGAAGGGAGTTGTTTCAGTGGCAGCAGCATCCACTGAATCTTAACCCCTTTTTCACAGACCTGATCTGCTTTCATGAGTGGACTTGCAACAGCTATAGAGCTGGTGCAGGTCTGAGTTGACCCTTGGTGGCTGCTGGGGCTTACCAATGCTCCCTTACCCCATGGGAACATGCCAAAACTCCCCTAGATGATACAGTGGACGCTGCATCACCACACAGGGAGTTACATAAGACTGGGCTGCCCATTAAGCTGCAGCTTTTCGGTCCTAATGCTGTGTTCTGCCTCTCTCTTCCATATGCCCCAGTATAATATGTAAGACAGAGCGTGACTTCACACATCATGATGTTCCTATGCAAAATGCATGGTAGTGCAAGGCAAAGCAAGCAACCCAGAGATTAGATAACATTGTTGTTCATTATGAAGAATGCACACAGGTTGTTGGACTCTGTGCCCAGGCATTCACAAGCTAGTAAAATAGCCAATTGCTATTTTCCAGTGCACGTACACAGTGCCAAACACAGGTATCTGATTGTCACTGATAATGATAAACCCACAGGTTTAATGGCTTAACCTAAATGGAAACACTTTCATTAGGCAAAGTAACAGGTCCAAAGAGTCACTAAACATGCATAGAAATGCAAAAGCCAATAATGTGATTTTCACGTATGACATTACACACATGGTTTTTTCAAGCATGAAAAATAGTCAACCGGCCAAATACAATCCTTCTTTTTCTGGTCATACTTCAGACATGATGCAAGCAACACATCTCTCCTTTGAAGATCCAGACAGGCGAAAGTCCTATGCACAAGAAGAATGTGTGCCAGCAAGTTCAAGACAGAAGCAAGAAGAAAAGTGGAATCCAAGGTCTATGGTTGGGCAGAAGCTCTCTGTTCCAAGATGGCATCCGATGTTGGTCAGTCAGGCATTGATCTTAGTGCCACTTGCCCTGAATATCTGAATCCTCAGTGCCAATGGCAATGGGAGCATGCAATGCACCATCAGGTGGGTTTTTGCCTTTTGATCTCATGGTAGCATCAAGTCTAATATATTAAAAATAAAATGCACATTGAAATGAATGGACCTGCCTGAAATTAGTTTGCAACCCACCTAGTCCTGGTACACAGTTTGAGAAATACTGCTCTAGGCAGTTGAAGGAGTACTTTTTGCCTTCCTGCATGGATGGTTTGGCCAGGTCTGAGAGCCCGCACTGCTGAGGACCCACACAGACAATCCCTGAAGACAATTATCTTTAGGATGTGTGGCAGCAAAGAGATGTGCTCTGTGCAACATGTCACTCCCACTGCTGTCAAGGACAATAGGCTGGAGGGTTTGGGGGAAAGAAAGTTGGAGAAACTGGGAGAGAACATGGCAGTGGGTAGAGGGGCTTTAGTAGTTTGATCCCAATTGTGCTGCCCAGCACACCATTTTCAACTAAAAAAAAAAAATCTTGTTTTGGAAATGACACATGATGGGATGATATTATCAGGATCAAAATCACAGCAGGATCAAATTACTAAAGTCCCCTGGCAAGGTTTGGCCTTGCTTCTCAACCCCCCAATTCATATTAATATTAAGTGTAAGCCCTAATTGGGGCAAGCTGCTCAATTAAGTTAATCAATCGTGTTCACTAGCAACCTCACAAAGTTAAGCGCAAGAGCATCCTCAGGTCTCTGGTTCGTGCACTCTCTCCTCACCACCCCCTTCCCTAGCTCCCTTTGTGAAAGAAGATTAATACTTGCATTACTGGCTTGTGGCAAACCATAGTTTGCCCACAAATTAGAACTGCAACCCAGTATCAAACCATCATTTGCAATCCTGATTTGAGGCCAACTATGGTTATGCAAGCCAAACAGACCAATCATATCCACTGTTTATGACAGCAGAACACACGCTCCGCCATTGTCAGTGGTGCAGCACTGCCATAAATAGCATGCCACTGTCAAGCACAAAGGAATCACCAGCAGAAATGGGCGGCAGCTCAACACATATGTCAACAGCACATCTAGGCTGCATCAGAGCAGGTAAAGTGGCAGCAGGCTTAGGCCATAGGCAGCACATTGGTGGTTTGGGGTGGGGAGTGGGCTGAACTGGGGGCAGAAGGGGGAGGATCTCGGCAGCAGTCATGCATGCCAGATGCTATCCTCCTTTCCCAGCCCAGACCCATCCCCTTCCTCCCCTTGAACCTACATCAGCAAAATAGCTGGCATAGGTCTGAGGAGACCCATAGGTGGCCAGAAAGCCTACCAAGAGATAAGAAAAAATACTTCTGGTTGGCCTTCTAGTCACTCCCCACACACCACAGCATATAGCACATGCTCCACTGGCCCAGCTGCATGCTATGCAGTGGCAGGGGATAGGTTTGGGCTGACAGTTTACTGAAGTGAAACAGCAAAGGTTTGCTGCTAAACTAGGAGGAACAGAAGTGTTCAGTTACTACAGTCAATAGAAAAGAGGCGAAAAGAACTGAGCATGTACTCCTGAAGCTCCTATCCATTAGGCTTACCATTAGGTGTATATGTTTGCTACACAAAGGACAATATCTTGGAATATTTATTTATTTAAATATTTATGCACCCCATTTCCATTGTGCTGGAATGCTCCAGGTGCCTTGCAACATGTAACATTACAATACAGCTGATCAACAACAAAAATACAAAATCACAACTACATAGTAACAAAGCCAAGCACACCTTTCCAGCAGTGCCAAGTCATCGCGGCAATCGATCAGTAGATAAATGAGAAGCCAGGCGAAACGGGAAGATCTGAACCTGGCATCAGAAAACTGCCAAAGAGGGATCAAGGCATATGGGAATTCCACAGTGGAAATTCCACAGGTATATAAAGATGGTACTCAAAACACCTCCTTTTTAAAACAAGATTGTATAACATGAGTAGAAAAATCCAGGTGCTCAGTAAGCACCTGTGCCTAAGAAATTGGGCCTACCACATGGCTTCTGGACTGCTGAAGGCTATGCCTTGCATGTAAGCACAAATCCTCAGTGTCTCTCAATTAACCACTGTCTGTTAGAAGAGCTGTGTACATAGGGGGAACAGACCATCAAGAACAGCATCCCTCCTTTCACAGGTGTACTCAGGTCCTGGAAAACCTTGTTAAAAAAAGACTCCATGGTAACATAATGGAACTACCCAGGTTTGCGTCAGCTAAGCCTCTATCACTCAGGGCTTCATTCATTAAAACCACTCATGTGCAGGATTCTGTAGTGCTAAAAAATATCAGGGAGGTGATCAGTTCTTAACCATTAATGTGTAACTTGGGGTCACAACTAATATCGCACTGTGGAATTTAAATAGCTCCATTGAAAGGTTAATGCCTTCCTCAATAAGAAATGGAGTACAAATCTCAACTATTTTATGTCAGGTCTGTCGTCAGTGCCTCCCACCCCCCACTCATTCTGCTCCACTCAGTATTTTAATTGCTATTACTCAATGGCCAATATTCTATGAGGTGAATTCTGCAACTGAGGAGGAAGCTTAACAATTTTAGTACCTCCAGTAGTTCGGTATAAAAATATGCCAAGTCATTTACAAAGTAGCAAATAAAACGGGCTGTAAAACTTCCAGCAGACTCAAAAACTCATTAACAGTGCATATGCCTGCTTTCATGAACAGGGATGATTAAACAGATATGAAGTAGGTATCAGACCCCACATATAATCAGAGGATTGCTATACCATGAGCAGAATTCCTCAAAAGAATTCCTCAGAACTCAAAAGATCATGTCTCGCATCTGTACATTTAAAAAAAAAAAAATTCCTTAGGTCCATCACACATAGTGTGACCAAGGAACAGAATCCTGAGTAAGTACTATTCAGAAGAAGTGACAAAACTATGCAAATAGGGAAAAGCTTGGTCTTGGACTATCAGTGGCTAGTAATCATGTGGGTTATGTGCTATTTCTAGCAGCGGTATTCCTCGGAGAGAGCAATGGTGGGACAGAAATATGCCTTTCTCACATGCTTGTGGATTACCCCCAGGCAGCTGGTGTGTCACTATGGGAAATAGAATGAAGGACTACTTGAGCTATTGCCTTGATCCAGCAGGGCTCTTCTTATTCTTGATTAACAATGGCAAAAGTGATGGGTCACCAGGAGCAGGAAGGCTTATCCACCATCCCACTGGTGTTCCACAGTACACTTGTTTACCTTCTCCCATATAAATGAATGATTTCATTCTATGAAGAAACGTGGAGAAGAGTTGGATCTTGGGGGAATGCAACAGAAGATGATGATCACTACCCTGATGCCTTACTAAAACTGAATGGGTAATTCACTTTTCAGAGCAGCGGTTCTCACACATTTAGCACTGGGACCCACTTTTTAGAATGAGAATCTGTCAGGACCCACCCGAAGTGAAGTCGTGAATGGAAGTGACATCATCAAGCAGGAAAATTTTTAACAATCCTAGGCTGCAATCCTTCCCAGACTTAAATCCCATTTACTCTCATTGCTTGAAGAATATACACGGTGGTGTGGTTTGCTTTATTACTGTACAATGGCCTTACGAGAGTACATGGAACCTCACGCTTTCATCCTGCCACAAGAGAGGCTGCGGACACATTGCATGTGGTGGAAGGGTTTTGAGCAGCTGCCAAACAGTAAGTCAGAGGTGGGGTGGGTGAGGAGGGGAGGGGTAGGAAATGGCGGGGGGGGGAGGAATTGGATGCAAGGAAGAAATGGGAGGGCTGGATCTGGTGGCAGAGGCATGTACTAGATCCTATCCCCTCCTATAAGAAACTTCCCACTCCTTTCTTCTCCTTGGACTTGAGCCAGATAAACAGCAAGCACAGGTCTGAGGAGAAACATTGGCAAGCAGGAGGCTTGTGAAGGGTTAGGGGAAATGTCCCTTTCTCCTCCCAAGTCTCCCAATCCACCCCTCTCACTGGATTTAGCGTGCACCTTTTTTGGCACAGATGCATCAAAAGCGGGGTGGGGGGGAAGGATAGGACTGGGCTGCTAGATCACTACAGTTTTGTTAGAGTAATGCTGCACATGAAGATAAAGAAAGTGAGCAAGATAGATTTGTTATGAAAATGTACCATAGTGTGAAATAAGTTTATAATCTCCAACCAGACTCTAATAAAATTTCAGTGATTATTATCTGGAACTAAGAAACTACCAAATGACAGCAAGAGGGGGGCAGGGAAGAGAACAGGACTCTGCATGGCCCGTACTGGGCTGGAGAGAGTCAGATACTCTGGTTTAAAATGGAGCTCCGACTGTGTGAGTCTCTGATTGCTGCACTGCAGAATGTTCACACTGTAAATGTTAAGGACTCTGGGAACATTCACTGTATTTTCTTAATTGAGTTCTTGGAACTTAACTTCCAACTTAACTTTCTGAAGCTATTATTGTTAGAACAAAGCTGTATTACAATGAAAAACATGAATTCCAATTATGATTTTGGAGGAAAAAAGAAAACACCACATGAAAGTAGACTCAGCGGGCTCATTATCAACTTTTGCCCCATCACATTAGAAAAGCCACATTTAAATGTTTGCACTTGTTTTGAAGAAATATCATATATGGACCATGACACAGAGACCCTGATATAATACCAGTGAGGCACCAAGGTGCAACAAACAGTATTGTCATAGAACAATGATCTATGCAGAAGAAGACCATGTGAATATTGCACTGCACAGACTCAAAATCCATCTACGTGCCAGAGCTGCTGGAATCTGAATTGAGAACCTCATGGCTGGGAGTCTACTATGTGGGCACAAAAGGGTCATAAATAGGCTTCATGGAGCGTTTCTGTATTGGCCAACTGCACTTTCTTGCATAATATGACTTTTTCCACTTGTTTGCTATTTTTGAAGAAAGGTGCCTCATCGCATCTTCCACCCCCCCGACCCCCTCAAAAAGAAAACTGTAAAATAGCTGACAAAGCAAGTGGGAGTGGTGGAAAAACAGGGTTGGTGGAAGGAAGGAGTGGCAACAGCTGTGTGAACCATCCCAAATGTAATGCATAAGGTGAGGACTGAAAGATATACATTTTTAGTTTTATTAACCAATCATAGCGTAACGGATAAAGTGGTACCAGGCCAATTATGCAGCATTCAGAGCTAAGACCAGTCAAGATGCACATGGCAAGTGATTTGCAATGCTTCCCAACGATTGCATGGAACAAATGGAAAGCCGTAACTTCTGCATGAGACGTACTTGCTTGACTGACAACCCAATCCTATCCCCCCCCCCCACACACACACTGCTGATGCAGTGGCACCAATAAGGCTACTGCTGCATCCTGCAGGAGGGTGCAAGAGACTTGGGAGAGGATAATATTTACCTCCCAGTAAGCCCTGTGATTGGCAATAGGTCTCCTCGAACCTGCGTCAGCTCTTTAGGTGCTGCAAGAACAAGGAGAGAAAGGGGGCAGGGAGACTGTTACCAGAGGGGATAGGATCTGGCACATCACCACTGGATTCTACACCCTCCTGCAACCTCCCAGCACCCATTCCTCTCCCCCTCTGTCCAACTCCTACCCTCACCACTGACTTACCGTCAGCAGCAACGGCTGCTCCAGACCTCACCACCACATGCACTGCCTCCATGGTGTCCCCAGGGGTGGGATGGCAGTGCATAGTTCTGTGCACTTCCATTTACAATAGCTAGAAAGCAAAATCCCTCCACCAGAGCACCACAGGTGGGACCTTGGTGTCCACTGATTTGGTTTGACTCACCAGGGTTCACCTTTAAATGCTTTGTAACAAGGGGGAAAAGCACCAAAATTCAATTTCATACCTTCACTCTGTTAAATAATTATAAATTCATTTAAAATAATTATAATTTCATTCCATTAGATTCCATTATTCACCCCATCTAGTGACTGAATGTGGTACAGTGTCTATTCCAATGCATTCTGGGGCTACGACAGAGGAACAAGAAACCTGGAAGTGAGTCTTTAAAGCTATTTTTCCATTGATTTGGTATCCGCAGATTTTTTTTTTAATGCACTGGGGGTTCCAAAACGGAACCCCCATGAATAACAAGGCACAGTCTGTAATTAAGGAGATGTGGGAGGGAGATCGGATTCGGCTGTGAATTAATCAATACTGTACGTTCTTACTCAGTGATCATCATCACTCATATAATTTGGATGCAATGTTACCAGGTAGGAAAGTTCCCTCCCTCCATATTATGTAATTAAATTAGGACTATCAAAGTTGACCAAGGGTGAACCAAGGAGGAACTCCCCAAAGCCTCCATGAACCCAGATAAGTGGTGGTGGATAAGTGGTGGATCTGCAAGTCTTTCCCTTTTCTTCTGAGGGTCCAGTCCTATCAAACTTTCCAGCACTGATGCAGCAATGCAAATGGAATGGTAGAGGGGCAGTTATGGAGGCCTCTTCAAAGTAAGTGAATGCTTTTTCCCCTTATCTTGGGGCTGTATTGCAGCCACATTGGTGCTGGAAAATTGGACCCTGAGTGTCAGGGAATACCTGCTTATCTTTCGGGGGTGCTAATAAAAGAGGCATTGTGGAATCACTAGCAGGGGTGGGGAAACTGACACCATTAATCCCCAAACCTTTTACCATGCATTCTGGCAACTGCAATTTACTGCGCTCTCTCCAACAAAATGTAAGACTCCAAATTAGAGAAAGAAAAACTCTCTTTGGGTAAAAGTCCAGACTTCCAAAGCTCTCACAGGATGGATTGCGTAATCTATTTTTTTCCAAGCCAGACTCACTACAAACACTTACTGTATTAATGTTCAAAACCACTCTTACTTTCACACTTGAATAATCTTTTTGTAATGAATCACTATGGTGCTTGGCTGTCTCCTCGCGCTTTCTAAGCAACAGCTGACGTCAACACATTGCCAAGCATGAATCTATGAGGTTACAAGTTTGTGAGGATCTGTGCACGTAAGCGGTGAAAAGTTTAATACAAGACTCATGAATCAAAAATGCCAGAGTCTATTCCTGCTATATAAGAATTTGCCCACACTATTTTAAAGCAATGAGGCTATTTAAAAGTAATTTTAAAAGCCAATGAACAACTATTGGGAAAGGGAACAAATTAATCAGATGGATTATGAACAGCCACTCTTTGGGACAGAGTTTCCCAAACAAAGTTTCCATCTCTATATCAATGGAGAGTGGGCAAGGCCTAGAGATTCACTGCTGCCATGCACCTTCTGACACATAGATTGGAAAGACTAAACATCAGGACAAGCAGAACTGCAAATATTTTGGGTACATGGACTGTATGCTTAGAGAGCATTCTAAGCACACTATATGTCAGATTTGACCAAACTTGCTTACTGTAAGAACCACATATGACAAACTTTAAATGTTTGAGAGCCATGAGACATGAACTAATATTACACACATACTTTTATTGTTACATGCACATTTTGTTACAAAAAATTATATAAATATTAAGAAATACATGAACCGTTTATTTGTGAATATTTATTCATAGTTGTTAAACCATTAATTTCTATTAGTTTCGGAAATCACAAAATAAAAGGGTAAATTCTTAAATATATTTACTCACTATGAACATTAAACTTACATTTTAATCCAGTGGAATCTACGTTTACAACCAGTAAAGAATTATAAAGCTTGAAAAATTTTAAATTACCTTTTAATTGATTTGCAAAACGGAGCTCAGACAACATATTTTCGCAAGTCACACATTATATGTCAGAGCCGCATGTGGCTCATGAGCTGTAGTTTGGCCACCCTGCTATATGTTCATACAAACATATATGCAGACATATATGCGCGCGCGCACACACACACACACACACACACTGGTGCTTCCTCAGCAAACACACAAAGTACAGACAATATGTATGTGTGACCATACTTCTTATTGGGGCATCACAACATCCCAGCCAGAGAAGCACTATCCTCTTCTCCCTTAAGGGGTTGGGCAGTCATTTTCAACCACTGTGCCATGGCACACTGGTGTGCTGCGAATGGTCCCCAGGTGTGCCGCGGGAATTTGGAAGAGCATCATTTATCAATAGGACCATTAGGGAATGTGAGCCCCCATTGACAGCACAGTGTGCCTTGTCAATTGTCAAAAAACTGATGGTGTGCCTTGACCATTTTAGTGCCTTGCCAGTGTGCCGAGAGATGAAAGAGGTTGAAAATTGCTGGGGTAGGGTGAAAGTGAAGGCAGCGAAAAAATATTTTTAGCTGTTATGAGGTTTGGGTAGTCCTCCAGGGGGGTTCTTCAGGCTCTCTGTACCCTCCAGAAGGCCAACACTGCCAGGGGCAAATTTAAAAAAAAAACTCTTTTGTCCCCAGTAGCAGCATGATTATGGCAATTATATTGCTGCTGTCGCCCCTTACCCATAGCAACCCAAACTCTCCCAAAGAGTTTGGTACTACTGTCATAATAGATCCCAATTGAGCCATGTCTTGAGTAAGCAGTCATGACTAACAACTGACAAGAAGTGGTCCCAGAGAGAGATGAAACTTTCCATCTTCATCTAGTTCAGTGGGATCAAGATTATCATCATGATGCCCCAGTGAACTTACATAAACTTTATATTGTGAGGGAGAAGGAGAATCGAAATTAATAAGAGACAAATGTGAGCAATTACCAGGCCCTGATTTGCTGGAGAAGGGATATCCCATACTATCCTGTGAACGGGAATCCAATAAATAGAACTAAACTCCTTTAGAGTTATTGCCAAGTAATATAATTACAAGTAGTATACACGTCTTTCAAAGCATCCATTTGAAACTTCTTCATAAACTTTTCTTAACTTGCAAAAGAAAATAAGAAAAGCCCTGCTGAATCAGACCAAAGGCCCACCTAGTCTAGCATCCCAGTAGTGTAGCTAGAGGGAGAGCAAAATGGTAAGTACTGCAGGCATTGCAATGCTCTGTGTAAGCGCCCCTTCCACTCACCATCAGAGATATTCTGGACACTAATGGCAACATGTAGGAGATGCTGTTTGGCTTGGCAAGCAACTACACGTTGCCATCACGGCCAGGAATGGCTCCAATGGCAAGTGGGAGGGGCTGTTTACATGGCATATTGCAGCGCCTGCAATACTTATCATTTTGCCCCCTCTAGCTATGCTACTGAAGCATCGTGATTCCCGCAGTGGTGCATCAAATTTCTGATGATTGGAAGTCCACAAGCTAGTAAGAAAGGCTTATTTCTTTCTTGTCACTGCTCCTCTGGAACAGAATCACACTGCCACTGAACCCAGGGGTAGTGCGTAGCCATCATGACTAGTAGTCATTTATAGACCTGCCTCCATGACTTTGTTCAATCTCCTTTCAAAGCCACCCAAGCTAATGACCATCAAATTTTGTGGCAATGAGTTCCACAGACTAATTGTGCACCGTGGGAAGAAGACCCTCCTTTTGCCTACCCTAAATCTCCAACCAATCAGTTTTATTAGATGAACCCCTAGTTCTAGTATTGTGAGAGAGTGAGAAAAACTTCTCTCTCTCTCTCCACACCATTTATAATTTTATAAGTCTGAACTAAGTTTCTCCTTATTGCTTTCTTTTCCAAGCTAGACAGCTCCAAGCGCTATAGCCTTACTTCATAAGGAAAATGCTCTAGTCCTCTGATCATCTTGGTTGCACTCTTTTACACCTTTTCCAGCTCTACAATAACCTACTGAAGGTTTGGTGACCAGAACTGTACACAGTATTCCAAATGGGGCCACACCATAGGTTTGTATAGGGGCATTATAATAATTTATTTTATTTTTATTTTTATTTATTTATACAGGTATTTATATACCGTCTTTCTTTGGTCGTCAGATTTCTCCTCAGACTTTAGTTCAAGGCAGTTTACATAGGCAGGCTGTTCTAAACCCCCGTAGGGATTTTTACAATTGAATAGTTCTAGTCTTTCCATAGAACATTCCAGCTAGATTCCTTCTGGGTCTGGCCTCTCTCTGGCCCTTCGCCTCCCACGCTCCACTTGACAGCAACTCCTCTGAGGGTCAGCTCATCAGTATATCAGCATGTCCTCAGTTCTCGGGTACTTCCGGTTGTTTCGAACTGGCAGCCTCAGATCTTCAGGCATACAAGGCGGCAGCTCTACCAACTGAGCCAGACCTCCTGCCCTAATAATAGCAATCTCATTCTTGATTCCTTTCCTAGTTACATAGGAAATTACTTTTAACCTGTAGTTTTGTTATTATGAGTATAGCACATCCTTCTTCCATGGAGCTCAAGGAGGTTTTCCAGACAGAGCACAAAACTGGTGCATCCAAGGATTGATCATGAGATCCAGACCAGGTGAATTTCTGAAAAGCTGCTGCATCATGCACCATCAGATGCTATCTATTAACACTAGGAATAGTATCTGTAACTGAGGGAAATAATAAGTTGGATCAGTATCTGAACATCAAAGTATGCAACTGATCCTAATAAGTGAATATGCAAATAAAACAGGTGCCACTCTACTACAATGACCAGCTGCAAACTGTCTCCTGAATCTACCCCTTTGGCCTCAGAAACAGAGGATTCTGGTAAACTGCCAGCTCTTAGGCTCTGATGAACTCCTCTTTGATGTAGGGAAAGCTCATTATGAAGACATTATTGAACTTGAAGCAAAGCAGCTGAAATAGCTGCATCGATCATTATCTCATCATTTGTGCAATTATGCTCAGAGTGTAATTTTTTTTATTTATTGCTCTAATTTCTGCCTAAAAATAACAATAAGAACCACCTGCCATATTTGTGCCTCTCAGCAAACTTAGGTAAATTGAGAAAATGGCAACACCTTTGTCAGCTTTAAATTTCTGCCAGGACATTGATTAAATTAGGTGATATTTTGAGAAAGCACTATGCCTTACAGAGATGTATCAGGCAGACATTTGCCAGGTGCATCTAGCAAAAAAATTGGGGAGGCTTTGCTTGCTTAATTTCTGTGTGGGTATATCTCTCCCCAGCCAAAAGTTGAACTGAATGACCAAGGCAAAGTGTGAATGCATAATTCCTAATTTATAAAGCCAGCATACAGTACAAGAGTGTTTACAGCTTACCAGTCTTACATGATGTGGAAGTTATAGTGACCACCTGAACTTATAATTTCCATGCTTTTTATAACAAGAGTTAAAACTGTGAGCACTTTGAATCCCCTCCTAAGCCTAAACACTCCTAAACAGTGTTTAAACAATATTTTAATTAAAATAGTCACTTTTAATTTTAATTAAAATAGTGTATAGAACCATCCGTTTGGCTGTAGTAAAGAATATGTAGCAGTACTTTTGGTAAACCAAGAGTTAGGGTGTGAAGAAAGGACCCTTAGTCTCCTAGTGCATCTTGGGAAGTGGCAGCAACTTTTCTAAGATGGGTGCTGGAGTTACTGCATTTACTTGCTCTTGGCCAATTTGCTATTACAGTGGGGCCCCGTATATGCAGATTCACTTATCTATGGATCAGGTCTGCAGACCCCCCGTGTGCACCCCTTCACATATGCCCCCTCCAGTGGTGAGGGGAGCTTTGCTCCCCTTGGCTCCAGAGGGTCCCCTGAACCCAGCGGTTAAAAAAAGCTACTTCCAGTTTCTCTGTGAAATCGGAAGTGACGTTTTTAATGCCTTATAAGGTGTTGAGTGTTCATCCCTGGTATTTATATACTGCCTTTCTCATAGACTCAAAGCGGTTTACATAGGCACGCTGACCATAAACCCCATATTCCCAAATGGGATTTTTGCATATGTAATTCTATAAGAGAAACTCATAGAACTCTCCAGAACTTTTTTTAGCAGGGGAAGAGTAACTGGCCCACCCCAGCACTGTCTGTTCTAGCGGCTGTCTGCTGGTATTCATTTGCAATTTTTTAGATTGTGAGCCCTTTTGGGACAGGGAGCCATTTAGTTATTTGATTTTTCTCTGTAAACCGCTTTGTGAACTTTTAGTTGAAAAGCAGTATATTATTATTATTATTATTATTTTCTCCAGATGTTTCCCTTCATAATGTAATTGTCGTCCTGACTATACAGCTCTTTCCTACATATCTGTAGCTTTCACTAGGGCCAGAATTATAGGTCCTCTGGAGGAACAGTCACATGTAGTCTGAAATGCAGTCTTTGTCTACCTTAAATTACATCCCTGAGATGAACCTCACCTGGCTTGTTCATACAGTGTAGTTCTTAAAGGTGCAAAAAAATGCAGACTGGTTGGAAAGCTGTAACTTCTCCTCCCCCTACCTCAGGCCTTTTTTGCAGGAATTGAGGATACAGGCAGTTGTGACCATTGCACTGGTTTTATTCCTGTGCTTTTAGCAGCAGCCAGACAAGCAGATATTTAACAGGTGAAGATTTCCGAACACATTCTCTCCATGCCAGGAAAATGCTTTATTTCTGCATAGGAGACTGCTGTTAAAGGTACAGGAGCTAGGCCAAGAGGTGTTGGGTTAGCACATGCCCATGGGCATATGTGTTGGAATGAGGGAGATCTGTGGTAGTGAGCCAAGCATGCAGCTGCATAGCAAAGATACAGGTAGAGAGATTATGAACTATTTGTAGGGAGGGAGATGAAAGTCTTTGTTACTGGGCTTGTGCAGGAAGTTGTTCCCTGCATTGGGGACAAAAAAATCAAATAGTAAATGTTCATCTGGAGCCATCCAAGTCACATTTTCCTTTTTGTCTGGGCTGTCAGTACTTGCTAGCAGCTGAAAAATTCAAATGACTTTTACCACTATAAATGTGTATTAATCCTACACATTAAAATGCAGGCAATACTGAGTCCTGAGAGAAAATCTTTTGGGATCCCCACAAGTTTGCTTCACATTGTCACCAAAGACAAAGACATCTACAAGGGAAAAGTAACTTTCCCAAATAAAGTAAGTAGCAGCTGTTCTGTCTCTGTTTTCTTCACGTGTACAAACTTAATGCCTGAAATGAACGATGTTCTCAGGTGACCTGCCAAAAGTCTATAAAATGGGGACTCTCTCTAATATGTGTACCTATGTACTACATGTACCACAAACACTCCTTAGTAGTGTACTCATCTGACAAAATATACTGCCCGGGATTTCTTTCTAAGGGCAGAATATATATAATTTAGTCATTAATCAATCAGACATTTTTATTTTGACAAACATTCCAATTAGAATAAATTGACAGCTCACACCAAACCCTCAATGTCATTCTCTGGTTGCTGTTTCATTGTAGCATTTATTGAGTTATTGTAGCACTCTTCACATGCTCTCTCCCTGTGGAGAGGTAACATAAGGTTGGGGGCAGTGGGCATGCACTGGCAAGATGTGCCTTGGGGAAATGCACTCTTGTAACCCCACCCAGACCTACTCAACTTACAGTGTGTGTTTGCACAGAGGAGTGCTGCACTGAGGAAGAGATACTCCCCATGACTGGGAATACTGGGTGCCCTTTGTCCTTAATCACAGGGCAGATTTCTCACAAACACAGCATTTGTGCAGATAAATACTTAAAGGGCCCAAACCCATCCAACTTTCCAGCGCTGATGCAGCCAAACCAATGGGATGTGCACTGCATCCTGCAGTAGGGGGGGGCAGTCACAGAAGCCTCCTTAAGATAACATTTGTTCTCATAACTTGGGGCTGCATAAGTACTGAAAAGTTGGATAGAATTTGGGCCCTTAGGATAATCAACAGGGAGTACATTGGTGCCATGGGTGGAACTTGCCAATATTTTTCTGTGATCTGGACAGGGCTTGTTTTTTAACTGTTTTCAAACTTGTATTCTGCTTGGAGCACCTGTCATGGAAAAGCAGCTGACAAAATACTACAAATAAATAAAATTGAGTCCTATTCACAGCCTGCTGTTCAGTTTCTAGAGATCAATAGATCTGGGACATAAGCTACTGAAACATTTTTTTTCTTATATGTTCTCAGAAGTACCACATGAGTACTATTTTCAGAGCAACTACCTCAGAACAATCTGCATTTCTGCATCAGAAAATAAAAAAGAAAGCCCTAACAAAAAAGAAACCAAGAGATAGCTTACCAGATAATTTATAAAATATACCTCCAAAGAAAAGTCCATAATTATTTAAAGCAGTGGTTCTCACACATTTAGCACCACTTTTTAGAATGAGAATCTGTCAGGACCCACCAGAAGTGATGTCATGATCAGAAGTGACATCATCCAGTGGGAAAATTTTTAACAATCCTAGGCTGCAATCCTACTCACACTTTCCCAGGGTAAATGGTAAATTCCATTTACTGTCATTGTTAAAAGAATATACATAGTAGCTTGTTAAAAGTACAGGTCAGTAACATTTCCCCAAATGCAGTCACATACCGTGGTAGCAACAAATCTAATATAGTAAAAATAAAAAATTGAAATGGATGGGGACCCACCTAGTGGGTCCCGACCCACGGTTTGAGAAACACTGATTTAGAGGCTTTTTCACCTCAATATTTATTGCAGTAACCAAGACTGCCTCAAAAATAGTGTGTTCATTCACAACTTCATTCATTAACATTGGGCTTTGCTGGTAATGAACAAAAGTTTTAGCTGAACAAGGGCTGCAATTCTATTCACATTTACATGAGAGGAAGCCCCATTGAACAGAATGGAACAACTTCTGGGAATCCAACATGCATAGGATTTTACCATTAGCTGCTGATTGCTTGCAAGCCTGTTCCAGCAATGGCACAATCCATCCAAAGTTGAGTTCCTCCAAGTCCCACTTAGGAGGAGACTGGGAGAGTGTGTGCATTCCCTTCCTTGGAAATCAGTGGGACTTTAGTATGGTCAGCCTTGCTGGATCATCCCCCAAATCCTATTAGAAAAGAAAAACCTGAATAGACTATAAATAAATTGAACTAGAGGAGAAGACCTCAAATGTTCATAAAAAGAGCTGGATATGTGGACTGTCTCACGCAGTTCTAAAAATACTTACGAGATCTAGTTCAAAAAAGCTAACAGAGCAATTAGAGTAATTCATCATACCAGTTTTATTCCTGCAATAAGTTTTTTGTTTTGTTTTTTTAATTCTCTGGTCTCATTTTACATAGTCCAGATATAGCAAATTCTCTAGAGGCATTGCCAATAAAGATTTAATCATTGGGCTTGCTATTTCAGTATTATTTTACAATCCTGTTCAGATGGCACTAATTACAGCTTCTGCTGCCGTTGGAAGCAGTCATTAAGTCTGAAGACTCCAAATGAATTATAGAACAAATAAGAGACAAGCAAGCAAGGGGCTGAAGAGCACTTATGCATCATAACAGTCAAGTCTTTTTCAAAAGGGAGAAAATCATAGTGAAATTGGGGGGGACAGGACCAAAACCAAGCAGCCCTACTGTCTTAAAGCCATTATTTTATTTGAATATCATTTTAGTGTATTTGTTTAATCACATAACTACTTGCATAAGCAATATTATTAGTTTAATTTATTTTTTACATTTTCATCATGATTTTAACCCTATGCCCTCCCATCCCATTGAGTCTCTCTCTAGCCACAGAACGGTGTGTATAGCTGGAAAGTTAGTCAGAGGTTGTTTAAAGAAAAAATATCAAAAAAAATATCAACATCAGAACATTAAACATTCTCCAGGATACAGTACTTTCAAAACAGTACTGTTTCTCCAAGATAAGCACCCTGATGTTATTTCAATCTTGTTTCCCATTCTGGTGTGAATCAGACACTTGAACTAAGGAGTCAACACCCCTTGGAAAAGTGAGAGCCTCCACTCTACTTCACTATTCTTGGAAAAACAATGATGTATTTCAAATTTTTCTTTCAAGATTTATGATATACTTATTAGGCCTTGGCATCCTTCAGTCTCGGAAGACTATGGTATTGCGCTCTGAATAGTGGTTCTGGAACAGTGTCCTCTCCAGTGCACGAAGCCTGGGTAAGGTAGATAGGGAAGATAGACTGTTACCCATGCAGCAAATCCCCCCTCTCCATGTCGCTGAAATGGTCCAATGGAAAGGCAGAGGCCAATACGGTTGGTTCCAGCGGCGTCGCAGGAGTTGCCAGAACGTGACTGTGTTCAGCCATGAACTACCTCAGGGACTCCGGCTCCGGATTTTGCCTCGAGGTTGACTCCTGAAGCCTTTTCCATAACTGGATGTAGCCACAAGGCAGTGGAGGTTTGGGATCAGAGTTTTCCTCCTCTCAGATGAGCTGCCTTCCCAGGCTAATGAGTCCCATCTACCCGGTTTATTAGGCCTAGTCAACTCAAAATTCAGTTGAAATTTGGGGCGATTTCAGGGGCAAAATGGACCCCTGAAGAATTGCTCCTTACTCACCTTGTTTTGCTGCCACCACCTGTTCAGTAGCAGTGGCAATCCTCCTGGTATCCAAGCTCCTCGCCCATGTGATTAGGGTTGGTTGCTTGGGGTATCATCCAAACAGACCCTACGTCATCACTTAACATCATTTTGAAGGTGGTTTGGAGGGAATGACATCCCTTCCCAGCAGCCGCTGCTTTTTCACAAATCTCCTTCTAAATGATGTTACGTGATGATCCAGTGCCAGTTTGGATGATACTCTGAAAACTGCCAATCCTAATCACATAGGTGAGGAAGCACAGTCACACACATCTCCCCCTACCTGCCAACACAATACACTTACATGTATTGTGGGTGGTTCATCATGGTGGGACAGAATGCCAGATGGAGGCAAATGTGCATATATATGTCTGCGCCCCTATATGATGAGAATAATTCAGCAGGAATAAAGTCCCAAGCAGCTCAATTAATTTGAGAAAGAAGAAAATAATGGAAGCAAACAGTCACCAGGAAGAGTGCTGCTGCAGCCAACCCGAAAACAAGTCATTGCTGCAACCTTAAAAGGTTATTGTTTTCAGTCTTCCTTCAGTCTATCATTGCATGACAGTAGATTACGGCATGCTTTGTTTCTTCTTATTGTAAACTAGAGAATGATGTCAGTACCAGACCAAAGCAAACTTCACAAAGGGGATGTCACTGTGGCTTCCCCTTACCCAGAGGTGAGTGGTTCCTCTCTACTCCATGTGAATCTCCACACACAACCACTTACTATCAGCTTTCTTATCCAATGAACAAAGAGTATTTCACATGCCACAGGAGAAAGGTCATTCATGACAGACAGGGACTAATCAGATGTGGTGGGGAGTCATGTGTGGGTTTTCATTCTTTTGTTGTGAGAGAGATCATTTCTCACCTTGACTGAAAAGAAACAAGTCAGACCAGATTGCCTTGAGCCCACATGCTCTTCCTCTTGGTGTCAACCTTAGAGGTAAAAGAAGGTAAAAGAAGGCAAAAGCTGTATACAAAAACAAACACACTACATTTGATGTTACCCAATAAATGGTTTCTGCTGAGGTCCACTTCTTTCTCTGTCTGCCTTTATTTATCTATTTATTTTACACAGGGCATGATTCAAAGGCTTGGGGCACATTATTACCACTATACATGATGACACCAGGATTTATTTCACATTCCCCTTGCTATCAGACCAGAGCTGGTGTCAGAGGTCAGTCAGGTCAAGTACCCACACGTCTACATCCATAAGAGGACTCATTGGGCCAGGCTCACCCTCTAAGCCTGCAAGTTCTAGCCTTCATGGATTCCTTCTCATTTGCACTTATACCACTTATACCAGATCCTATTCCCATTCCCGGGCAGTCCATGGTAGCTCTGGGTTGCTCAGATCTGCGTCACCTCTTTAGGTGGCGCAGATCTGAGTAGACGCATTGGGGCTGCTGTGGCATTACCCGGGGTAAGAGGAAATGATTCCCCTTGTCCCGGACTGAGCTGCGTTCAGCTCCAACCCTTCCTTGGATGTGGGGCAGGTCCGCTGGCCTGCCTGCTCCAGGGTAGGTTAGGATTGGGCTGTAAGTAATTCATAAGAACATAAGAACATAAGAACAGCCCCACTGGATCAGGCCCATCTAGTCCAGCTTCCTGTATCTCACAGCGGCCCACCAAATGCCCCAGGGAGCACACCAGATAACAAGAGACCTCATCCTGGTGCCCTCCCTTGCATCTGGCATTCTGACATAACCCATTTCTAAAATCAGGAGGTTGCACATACACATCATGGCTTGTACCCCGTAATGGATTTTTCCTCCAGAAACTTGTCCAATCCCCTTTTAAAGGTGTCTAGGCTAGACGCCAGCACCACATCCTGCGGCAAGGAGTTTCACAGACCGACCACACGCTGAGTAAAGAAATATTTTCTTTTGTCTGTTCTAACCCTCGCAACACTCAATTTTAGTGGATGTCCCCTGGTTCTGGTGTTATGTGAGAGTGTAAAGAGCATCTCCCTGTCCCTCCCCTGCATAATTTTGTATGTCTCAATCATGTTCCCCCTCAGGCGTCTCTTTTCTAGGCTGAAGATGCCCAAACGCCGTAGCCTTTCCTCATAAGGAAAGTGCCCCAGCCCCGTAATCATCTTAGTCGCTCTCTTTTGCACCTTTTCCATTTCCATTCATAGCAAGAACTGCATGTTGCAATAGCAAACTCCCTTTGATGCTGCTTAGAATTGTATTTATGCACTTTCCTGATAAGCATTAGGAGAAAATAAAAATCCTTTTTTCCAAGAGTTATTTCTTGGCTTGCATGAGTGGCACATGTGTCCTGTTAAACAAGTGGATTGCTTTACAAATACAACTTCTCACTGTAGCTGATTAAGCAGGGATGAGTACTACTACCACTGACATTCTGTAGTTGGGGATCCCAAATCTCAAGGCAAAAACAAAGTCAGATGGACTGCTTTGTGCTGACACCCTTATGTACCCTTGTGCTCAACGAATGGGCAGTGACTCACTTGTAAATGTCTTAAGACAGGGGTGTCAAACATAAGGCCCAGGGGACGGATGCAGCCTGCGGAAGCTTTTTATCCGGCTCTCAGGCTCTCAGCTGCTAAGCTGTGCTGAGGTATAACTGCTGAAAGGGCAGCCCACATGACAATTGGGCTCTGCTATATCTTGAAATATGATCAAGATTTGCATATTTTTTCTTCTGTCATTTGCAGCTAATATTTTCTTAAGTGAGAAAAAAGTGCTTATTTCTGGTTATGATCTGTTTAATGACTTCTCTTCCTCCCTAGTGACATCACTTCAGCAGGTCTTCAGCAGGCATCATAAATGCTATTCGGCCTACTGTATGAAACAGGTTTGACACCCCTGCCCTAAAACGTCTTCATAACTTTACACCCTAAGACAGCATAGACCCAGTCTCTCTAATACAGTCCCTGCTTTGTCTACAACCATTTTCCCATTTTCAGCCAACCCAGTGGTTCTCAAACCTTTCAGCATCGGGACCCACTCTTTAGAATGACAATCTGTTGGGACCCACCTGGAAGTGATGTCATTAACCTGGAAGTGATGTCACAGTAACATCAATTTAGGCTTCAAACCTAAGCCGTGATCAGCCAAAGGTCCCATTACACAGAGCACTCATGCTATTATTTTGCATAGCTCAGAATTAAAACATTCCAGTTTGGAAATCAAAGCAGAATGCAGACTTGGAACCTTCTCCAACCACACAGCCCTCCCCCTTTACACCTTCCCACCCTATTCAGGGCAAAGCACCATACCTCTCTCCCACCATGAGCCCATTCAGCCCAGCATCTCCGTACCCTGTATTTTCAGCTCTGTATTTTCAATGCCAACTGAGCTAGGTGCTATGTGACCCATCTGAAATTAGTTTGCAACCCACCTAGTACATCCCAACCCACAGTCCGAGAAACACTGAACTATCCCAAATATTTATTCATTGTTAAATTCATAGTCCACCTGCACCTTTGGACATCAACCAAGTCCTCAAGATTACTTCTAACAAGTTATAACAGTATCTACAAACTACATACCAATATTCTTTTTTCTTTTCTTTTTTTAAAATAATGTCCATGAGGAAGATGTGTATTTGTATCAAAGGCAAAACTATGAAATACCCTTATTCCATTTCATCTAAGTAACATAAAAACAGTCTAGCTCTCTCTTCATTCTTGAATTGCTTTAATGGAGTAGAACCAATGTTTTCCTTCACATGGACACATTGTACTAAATGCTGGTGTTTTGTGGGTAGCTGTGTGCTATCAGGATCTTAGATAAAGGAAAAATATCACAGAAACTAGAGCTAGTCATTCTCATGACCACACTGGCTGCTTTTCTTGGGCGTGTTGCAGAGGAAAGGCTGTTCCTTAATGGCAAGCTTGAGACTGTCTTCCCATATTGTAAAGTGGAAATTCCATACACAGATATATTGGTGCCAAAACGGAGAGGTGACAGCTGGACCGCGTTCCTAAAGACTGGAGGGATTCCCGTGTACACAGGAAAATCCAAATTAAAAAGAAGCATTATGTTGCCCCCCATCCCATTTAAACTATGAGGGAAATGGTTCTGGCCTGGCCCAAGCCAGAGGGGTATTGGCACCAAACCCACCCCCTACATGCATTAAATGTGCCATCCCTTCATCAGTGTATAAAGTACATTGTAACTGGATGTCCCAGCCCAACTTCCCCCTCTTCTCTCTCTGAGAGCAAGGCTAATGGAACTCTTTCATCCAGGTTCCCTATCTGGACTAAGAGAAAGAAAAAGTAGCAAGATGAAGGCTGCCAGTGAGTGCTGGAAGAGGCAAAGGGGTGAATAGGTGGACATTCTCCAGCAGTCTGCCACTTCCCACAGCCTGAGGTAGCTGCTGCACCATAACTCACAAGCCCATAAGGAGCCTTGCAACTGCTACTAAGCAATTTAATTGCTTACAAAAACTGTGCTTAAAAAACACTGCAGGATGTGATTCAGCACTTGGGGCTTCTATTCACATGGGGCAAATTCATATGCTTTACTGGCTTTTCATACCATGGTGAAGCACATACCCCTCCACCAGGCACATAATGACCCTAAACCGTAGACATGCCACATGCAGTTCTCATTTGTGCAAACTTTCATCTTTTTTTTACAGGGAAGAATTTTACAATCAGGATATCTGTCTCCCCATAAAAAGCCTCAGCACAGAGTGCCAGCATAAGCCTTTACAGTCTATGTATGATGGAAGAAAGATATGCCCACTCCTTCACCAGGATGTGAACCAACCTGCATCATTCCACATGCATCATATTGGCTCCTGTGAATTATTATGGCAGTAATATGAACTGTGCTAGCACATCAGTCTCTTTACCCTTTAACTTTCACTTTAAAGGGCAGAGGAAGAGTGACATCCCATGCCTGTCTACTCAGATGTAAGTTCCACTTACTTCAATGGGCCTTATCTTCCAGGGAAATGAACATAGGATTGTGGCAACAGTGAGCTCCAGCACGTAACACCATTAGTCTAGCACAGCCATTTTCAACCACTGTGCTGTGGCACACTGGTGTGGTGTGAATGGTCCACTAGTGTGCTGCAGGAGTTTGGGGGAGGGTCTATTAGAAGGACCATTGGGGGCTGTGAGTTCCCAGTCAGCAGCATGGCCTGCCTTGTCACTTGTCAAAAAACTGGTGGTGGTCCTTGACAATTTTAGGGTCCTGTCAGTGTGTCGTGAGATGAAAAAGTTTGGAATTGCCGGTCTTGTAGAATATGTACGTGCAATGGAACAGGAAACTAAGTTTTCCACACAGATGTGGCATTGTCAGTGGCCACTAGACATGATGCAAGTTTTTCTGAATCAGGATGTAAGTTCTCTGTTGCAAGTTCAGAGTTTTCTGAATCAGTGTGTCATCACCATCAGGATACAAACAACGGACAACTTCCCTGTGAATGCCAGACCCAAAAGAACATGCAGACTCCCCCATCCCCCCTGTTTCACTTTTTTATGACAACTCTAGGCAAATATGTTACACAAACATGGGGTGTGTGTGTGTGAATTAAAGTTGTTACAATACTTTACCTGAGTATAAAAATATTTAGCACTGGTCTCACAATTGTCAACTCATTTCAGGAAGATCTGTGACTCCTACACAACAAATATATTTCTGTCACTATTCACATTATCAACAGTTATTTCTCCGTTCAACATCTCTGTTAACTAAGGGCCCGATCCCACCCAACTTTCCAGCACTGGTGCAACAGTGCCAATGGGGCATGTTCTGCATCCTGCCAGAGAGGCAGTCACAGAGGCCTCCTTAAGTCAAGACAACATTTGTTCCCTTACTTTGGGACTGAATCTGTACTGGAAAGTTGGATAGGATTGGATAGGATTTCTGACGCAGAAATGCCAGGGACTGAACCTGCAAAGCATGCATTTCTTCACTTAGTGAAGCCCCTCTCTATGTTCCACTTTCAGATATTATTACTGCTTTTTATAAATATAACCCCCCCCCCCCCCAATGCATTCATGTCACTGAGAGTATTTGTATAGTTCTCTCTTGGTCTTGTCTGATTCCAACTTTGTATAACATCATCCAGTTATCCACATGTGTCTCTGTTGCTAAGCTTCAGCCTTTCCCCAAATGTCTACAACTGTCCATGTCCAATATTAAAAAAATAAAATGATTCAGTTGATGTTTGATAACCTTTTTCCCCAAATGCTGACTTAGATTCCATGGGAAGACGAACTGTAGGCTGAGCTGAGAGCCCAATCCTGTCCCCCACCACATTATAGCATGCAACTGCACTGACAGATGATGGGGTGATCATATAGCCAGCAGGAGGTAAGTAATAATGTTTTACTTAATATTTTAAATAATTTTTTTTATACTTAGTCTGGGTAGGCTGCCCAATCACCTATGGGCCTCCTCCAACTTACTTCAGCCATTTTGCTAGCATAAATCTGAGAGAAAGGGGGCAGGGAGCTGTCAAATAGAGGGGATAGGATCTTGGTGCAAGTTGTTACTGTCAGGATCCACCCCTTCCTCTCCCTCTTTCTACCCTCCCTGCCCCAAAACTCCCCCTGCCCTCCCCACCCATGACATGCCTCCACCACCAACTTACCAGTGCTGACAGAGGCCTCTGAAGCTGCTGCTGTTGCTGCACATGAAGACAAAATAAGGGGAGGAACCATGCACACCATCCTGAGCTCCTTAGAGGAAGAGTGGTATAAAAATGTGAAAAAATTAATTATGAATAATTATGTCATATAGGGGGTGACAAAAATTTATGGGCCGCGAGTGTCAAGTGACCTAGCTATGCCACTGCTTCTGCCAGTACATAATGTACCGGCCAGTGGTTCCCAAACTGGTGGGTTGTGACCCACCAGGGGAACTGGAAGCAGGGCATTCCCCCTTAAGGGGATTGGCCCTGCAGGGATGGCAGTGATGGCACTGTAGCAATCGTGCCACCATCTCGACAAAGGGGCTTGTGACCTACCTGGGGGGCAGCACCAGCCTCTTGAAGGAAGCAGAGAGCCCACGGATGCCTCTGCAAGGCTCCCCAAGCCTCTGAATGACTAAAAATAGAGATTGCGACCCATTCTTGGTTTGCAACTGCGATTGCAAACCTGAAAGTGGTCAGTGATCTCTTTTTTTTTTTAATATTCCAAGGCTTGGGGAGCCTTGCAGAGGTGTTTCTGGGCTCCCTACACTCCCTGGAAGACTGACACTACTCCTGGTAAGTCCCCCCCCCAAAAAAAAACCCCTTTGTCCCTAGCAGCGGGTGCCATCCTGGTGACAGCCCTGCCTTTACCCCTCCCCCACAACTACTATGTGGTTCCCAACTTCTCTGTAGAACTTTGGGAACCACTGGTATAGACAATATTGAGCTAAATAGACCAATGTCTTACTCCAGGGATTTTTCAACATCTAGCTTGCAACTAACTGTAATATTGAGGGTTGTATAAATGTATATATTACAAATTATAAATTATTAGAAAATGTATATATTATTTTAGTGGAATCACAGTAAACTTGAGAGTTCCTATATGAGACCTCTTTTGGAGCAAAAATGCCACTTGAAGGGTGAATTTTGCAGGGGAGATGGTGCAGGGGAAAAGTTTTATCCACACTCCCATGTGCCGTGGTCGTAATCCAGACTAGATTTTCCCATGACTTCTTTTGGACAAAAAAGATATGCTATATTTCTTTCAAGCCTATCTCTTAAGGACAGGTCTATCATAACATATCATTAAGCTCTAATTCCAGAGAGTTTTATTAGTGAAATTCTTTATAGAATGCATCATGCACTGAATGACCTTGGAGTTGTTTCCTGGACCAGTATGCAAGTATTACAATATACATTCTAGCCAGCTGGGTCATCCAGAAGACTGGTGGCAACTACAGGGGCCCTTCTGGACAGAAGACCCAATACTTCTAAAATTTGGAGGCAGCCATCCTATAATTCCTGGAGTATGTCCCTTTAAACACAAGAGGTCTTACTTCTGAGTAGACATGCCTTGTCATGTGCTATTTATAGCCCTTGGTTATAGCAACTGACTACTTCCTAGATTCATTCAAGCCCCCCAGCAACAGCTCCAACCAAGTTTAAACCAAAAGAAAGGTTTCACCACCCTCTTGGAATGTTCTAGGTGGGTAGTATGTTCTGGACCTTTTCTTATCTTAACTAACTTATCTTATCTTAACTTATCTTAACTCCTTGCACAAAATACATGCCTGAAAACCAAAGCACAGCACATGATGCTCTTGCTTACATGAGAGGTCACTTAAGAACAAAATGAAGTCCTGTAACCTAATTCTGTAGCTAGACTAACTGTGCTCTAGAGGTCTAAGAGTTGTATAGCCCATCTATGGGTATGTAGGGTTGCCGGTTTGCCCAAACTGATCCTGTTTCTTCATTTTTTTTTCCTCTGGTGGACAGAGACCAATGATTAATCCCAGTTCATTTGTTAGTCCGCTGCTTCACTTAGTTTTCTTTCTTTTCTTTTTTTACTAAGGTACTCCACCCTGGTACTGGTCCCCCTCCAGTCTTTCAAGGATTGACAATCTTGTGACACCATCAGGCCCTGCCTCAGAAAGCACAGGTCTTTGGCACGGGTGGGTGAGTCCAGCACAGCTTGACCTGAGTTGAGTCATGAGTCTCTGCCCCCCATGACTCAACTAAAAAATGAGCCCTAGTGGGGGCACTTTCTAAATCATCCAGAGCATTTTTGCATCTCAAAAAGACTCAAGTCTTGAGTCATTCCCTTTAAAAAACCAGCCATGGAAAAAAACCAGGGCTGCTGCTGGGATGTGTATCTGTGTTGGAGTTCTCTTTAAACACTCCCCTGCTGTCCCCATTCCATCTGTAAACAAGGCAGGAGGCGGTGGCAGGGACTGCATAAGAGGGGGGACAGAAGCGGCAAGTGGGAGAAGGGTCACACACAGCAGCTGTGAGGCTTACCAGAATGACCCAATCCTTTGCAGCTCTACTCAGAAGTAGTCCCATTGGCACCAGTCATTCAATGAGGCTTCCTCCTCCCAAGTAACAATGGAGCCCACCAGTAGGGTAGCCAGAGGGAGTGCAAAGCACCAAGTTTTTCAGGGAGCCTCACCTCGGCTTGCAAAGCACTACATGTTGCACAGAGCATCACCACTAGCCAATCAGAATGACTCTGAAGCACAGGCATGTAGTCTTACTCACTGGAAGCAAACACCTCTACCTAAAGGTTATATTTCAGTATAGCCCTCAATTCCTGATCCCTCTTACTCCCCACCCCACATCTGCTGGCCATGGACATCCCCCTGTCCCATGTATGTGTTGGAGTAGGCGCAACTCTCTCCCCTGGGGGCTGGGGATAAGAATAGGCCCTCAGTTTGGCTGTACTTGTCGTAAGAGGTGACTAAACAGCCACCGGGTAGATGGGACTCGTCAGCCTGGGAAGGCAGCTCATCTGAGAGAAGGAAAACTCTGTTCCCAAACCTCCACTGCCTTGTGGCTACATCCAGTTATGGAAAAGGCTTCAGGAGTCAACCTCGAGGCAAAATCAGGAGCCGGAGTCCCTGAGGCAGTTCATGGCTGAACACAGTCACGTTCTGGTAACTCCTGCGACGCCGCTGGAACCAACCGTATTGGCTTCTGCCTTTCCATTGGACCATTTCAGTGACGTGGAGAAGGGGGATTTGCTGCATGGGTAACAGCCTATCCTCCATACCTACTTTACCCAGGCTTCGCGCACTGGAGAGGACACTGTTCCAGAGCCACCATTCAGAGCACGATACCATAGTCTTCCGAGACTAAAGGATGCCAACAGGCACAACTCTGATTGTGTCCAAAGGGGGCAGATTGTCCTGTTTGCTATGTTGCCTCTGTGGATCTTGGGGACATGGCCTTAATCCTCTCCTGCCTTTTTCTCCTCAGACTGTGTTTTTCTCCTCAGAGCAGGTCAGACCAGAGTTCTGACAGGATCTGGCAAACCAGGGCCTCAGATGCCTCAGCCACCTTACATAAGAATCATACCCTATGATCATACCAATAACATACAGCTTGCGGGGTGAGCCAGCTCTAGGGACTTACCATCAATTAAGTTTAGATGAACCTCTGATAACACAGGCCAACACACATTTTGCTTCCTCCTGGGTATATTTGGGGTGCTGATTCCAAAAATGGCATCCATTTTGCCCTATCGCGTCTAGTTTTGGAAACACGGCACAGCCTCTTTAGTGAATGGTTCAAGCAGCTTCCTCATGAGGAAGCTGCTTGAACCATTCAGTAATGAGGCTGTGCCGTGTTTCCAAAACTAGACGCGATAGGGCAAAACGGATGCCATTTTTGGAATCGGCACCTCAAATTCATATCAAACCTCCATAAAGTTTGGGAAAAACTTTTCTGACCCTCAATTTTGTAGGCCTGTGTAATCAGAAGCTGTATATAAAATGAAACTTGAAGTAAATGCCTGTTTGTTTGAAAGCCTCTGCCTCGTTCTCTTCTGAACCCGGGTGAGGGAGGTTCCCTGAAACAAAAATCAGACAGTAGGGAATCTGTGGCAATCATTCTCCACTATCCCCTTACCTCAGATATAGGCATATCTCAACATGTACTGCTTCCACAACAAGCCTAGCTTAATTCTGTCCAACCATTTCCAACCACACTGGATTCAGGGAGATTTTTACTACATTTACAAAGATTTCAAAAACTTCTTTGGAAACTCCAAATGGATGAAAGACCTGACATATTTACTGCTAGCAGTACTTGGAAGTCAGGAAGTGTGACGTCTACTAGCTGCTTCCCCCCCCTCCCCCGAATAATCCCAAAATAATTTGCAAATCTCAGACATCATTAAGACAAAAATGAGCAAGAAAGAATGCTGGTCTGCTCAAATTCTTGTCATAATGGAACTTTGGATAATTTACATATTGTAATGTCGGAAGTGTGGCTTGAGCCACAAACTGATGACAGGAATATAATTGCAAGGGTAGGGGTGCAATTATGGTATTATCTGATCCAAACATTATTGAAAGTGACAGGAGAGGTAAAAGTAGAGCCTTGTACCTCCATGGCTAAAAAAGTTATACCTGTTGAATTTCTGTCTATCACAAGCTGCTAAAAAATACTGTCTCTGCTGGGAAAGTATGGAAGACAAATGGGAAATGTCAATGCATAAGAAACATCTGAAAGTGAGCAAAGAAAATAATTGTTGCTGCATGTTGCAGCATTATGTTCAGTAACAAGTTTGCTAATTATATATTCCAAGCAAAATAGTCTTGGGGTTCAAATAGGAGGCAATTCATAATTGAGTATCCCACAATTTTTTTTTTTAAAGATTAAAGCTTCCATGTATGTATGCATGAGAGAAAAGGGGGGAGGGGATGGTGCTGGGTAGTGATTTTCAACCAGTGTGCCATGGCACCTTGGTGTGCCACAAATGGTCCACAGGTGTGCCTTGGGAGTTTGGGGGAAGATCATTTATTAGTAGGGCCATTGGAGGATGTGAGCTTCCCACCGGCAGCACAGTGTGCCTTGTCAAAGCCCAATCCTATCCAGTTTTCCAGGGCCAGTGCAGCTATATCAATGGGGTGTACACTGCATCCTGTGGTGGGGGGACAGTCACATAGGCCTCTTCAAGGTATGGGAGCATTTGTTCCCTTACCTTGGGGCTGCATTGCAGCTGCACTGGAGCTGGAAAGTTGGATAGGATTGGGTCCTCAATTGTCAAAAAACTGATGGTGTGCCTTGACAATTTTAGCACCTTGTCAATGTGCCGTGAGATGAAAAAGGCTGGAAATCACTATGCTGGTGAAATAGAATTTGACATTTCCACCATGCTGTTTCCCAGATTTAAATCACACAGTCACCTAGAAAAAGTTGCTATTTGTCACATAAATGAAAGCATGCAGACCCCATAAAAGTACTTGAATGTTTTCCCTAGTTAAACAAATATTAGCTTTAGGGAAGGGTGATTTAAATTGAGAAAATAGCATGGGAGAAGAGTCTGCCTCTTCCCCACAGCTTCAGAGACCCAATCCGAACCCACCACTACTATATTGCCATTTTTATATTTAAAGGGGGGGGGGCAGATCCAGTCATGGACCTCCTGGTGCCTCATCTAATTGCCTCTGCCCCAAGGTGTTTAAAAATGAGCAAAGTGCTGTCAAGTGGATCCAGCCTGCGCAAAGTAGTTTTGTGGAGAAGTGGGATATCAATGTCATAAAACAATGTTTGAATATCAATAAGACAGAGAAAAATAAATGATACAATCAAAAATAATTATTAAAATAATTTTTCCGTATCACCCCTGAAACAGTTATTTGCGAAACAGAACTACTTTGGGGGCAAAAAGCAGCTTGGAAGGTGATGGCCGGCAACACCATCATTGTACAACAGGAAAGGGTTAATTCCCCTAGAGCTTGAATTAGAAATAACTGAGTAGGAAACAAGAAGAAAATGAAACAAGACCTTCCATTTGCCAACCACTTCTTCTCAGCTCAAGCACTTCCTTCAAATAATGAGACAAGCTTAGTGTTTCTGAGGAAATGCAGGTGTTATCTTTCACATTCAAAAAATCAAGCTAAGCAGCGGTCCATGATTTTCAAACAGCAACAATGTAAGGAAATATTAGTTTAGTTCTGGCGTTGATAAGAATGTATAGGAAGGAGTGAATGGAAGATACCTAAGACCTCCTACACATTTGTTTACTCAACTTTTCTCCATGATACATGCTTTTTTTAGACAGAAAATGACTCCATGTGCACACCTGTTGTACTATCTTCCACACACAGTGCAGCCAAAGATGCAGCAGGGTGGCCCAACCACAACCATCAGCACCCAGAAACGACTCAGAAATGAACATAAGTTCGCTTACCCTGAGGGGACCTGACGGTGCTTCCCTGACTCCACTGGATGTAGCAGTCGCCATTTTGGCGCCACAGCATCCTTGTGCACTAGGGAAGCTTAGGATCAAGCTATGCTTTGACAATTCATCCATGTTTTCCTTTCATCCATGCTCTGGTTCCTAACCAGATGAAAGTGCAAGATATTGCTGTATGATTTGAGGCAAGAGGCAAGCCATAGTGGTAAGGGGGGACTTCAACTATCCTGACATCTGGTGGAACTCTTCTAAGAGTAGAAAGTCCAATATATTCTTGACTTGCCTTGTTGACAATTTTATTTTCAGAAGGTAGAAGAAGAAATAGGTCTGCTGCTGGCTGTCCTGAACTTAATACTTACGAAGTGGAAAGAATTTCAAGAAAATTTCAAGAAAATGAAATAAAAATTTCAGGAATTTGGGCAAAAACAACCATTTCATATTTGAGAAGGAAATGATAATATTGAGAGAAGGAAAATCAAGGGCGGTTAGATGTGCATCCTGGATTTCAGGAAACTTGTTTTTAATGAGCTCAGGGGACAATGGGTAGCCCAGTCCTAACCTGCACCAACTCAACTCAACAAACCTTTATTATTATTTGATAAACAACATCTCCATGCAAATACCATACAAAGAATAAGCCTGGAAACCAAACCAATATAGTTGTATATATATATATATATATATATATATATATATATATATGTGTGCATATACATACGTACACACACATATACATACATACATACACATACATACATATAGAAAGAGACAGAGAATTATTTTACAAACTTTACCATATTGCAAACTACTCAATAATTACTTCAGACCAATAGTTTAGCACGATTCAAGATACTCAGACCTAACCTATACCACTACAGCCAGGCCACAGTGACCTGCGTTGTATCCAGAGCAGGTTAGGAAGCTGCTGGAGGTCACCTCAGGGTTAGGGGATGTGTTGAAGCTACAGGGAAAAGTATTTAAGCTAGACATGAGGAAGAATTTCCTAAATATAAGAGCTGATTGGCGTTGGAACAGCCTGCTTTGCGCAGTAGTGAGCTCTCCCCCATTGGAGCTTTTCAAACAGAGGGATGCTGTAGCACAGTGATTTTCAACCTTTTTCATCTCACAGCACACTGACAAAGCACTAAAATTTTCAAGGCACACCATCAGGTTTCTGACAATTGACAAGGCACACCATGCTGCCAGTGAGGGGTTCACATCCCACATTGACCCTACTAATAAATGACCTTCCCCCAAATTCCTGTGGCTCACCTATGGACCACTTGCGGCACACCAGTGTGCCATGGCACAGTGGTTGAAAATGCTTGCTGTAGCTGTTGTCTGCACTGAGCAAACTAGATAACTTCAAGATCCCTTCCAACTAATGATGTATATTCTATAATTCTAGACCCTGCATCCCCACCATAATTTGGCTCCCCTCTAGACTGCAAAGATTGCATCTAGATTTGACTCTAAATTTTTAAAAAGCCCTGAAAGTCACACTCTGGGTGAATGTCTTGATTTGGAACATAGATTTTCCTGGACCCTTTCACATGAATTTGCCAAGTAACTTTCCATTTATATTGCAAAATGTGCAATCACACAGCAACTGAAATCCTATTTCAACTTATTAATGTGTTCTGCTGTGCTGTGTCTTTCACTTATTGGTTAGCTAGGAACAGACAAAAATGGAACATGTATGTGAGTTACATGAAGTTCAAAGAGTTTCTGTTCCAGGATGGGACAGCATTAGCTCTTACTCACGTTCTATAGGAATTTTATGGGGGTAGTTCTCAGTTTGTTATCATTTATTCTGACAAATGCAAACACCATTTATACTCCCACTTTTAAGGAATATAATGAGAGGGAAATCCCACTTTAACAGCTTCTTCCTGAAAGTGAATAGGAAAAAAAAACCCATTGACATCTAATCCCAAATGACAGCAAATCAAGTTCTGTATGATTCTTCTGAGGCTTTTGTATGTAAATACTCCTTCATTCCACTTCATTCATTGATTGTATTAAGCACAGAGATGATGGAAGGTTAGCAGCAGGGGGACTCTGGCAAAATCTGATTGGTTATAGGTGGAAATCTTTTTTTTTTTTTTTAGCAAGTCGTCTTTAAGCTTATTGATATTTCAGAACCTGAAACTGGTTACCAGAATGTGATTTGACTATTTCACAAGTAATGGTAAAATAGTAGGAGAAAATAGAATAGCAAAGCAATAGTGTAGAAAGCTGCAGCAGAGGTAAGAATGGTAAATGACAGGTTGCCTTGTCTCAAATTCAGTCTACTGTTATGTTCAGTTCAATAGATGAGGTCCTGCAATGTTCAGTCTCCCCCTGTTCTCAGAGGTGGGATGGAGGTGCATGAGAGACCTTTAAGTGACTTTGTGGAATGTCCTTCTGAGGGATGCCCTCCTAGCTTGATCTCTATCCATCAGATCAGCTGCCCAACAATAGGCTGTGAAGTTGTTTAAGAATTGCCTAGGGCAGGGCTTTTCAGACTGGGGCGTCAGGACGCCCCAGCCTGTGGGCCTTGGCCTGTTTCCCCTTAAGGGGCAGGGGCGGCCAGGAGGCAGGGAGGAGGCTCCTTACTCCTGGCTTAGTATCTTGATGCACTTACCAGAGCCTCTTGCAGCCTCCCATGAGTGCGGGGAGCCCTGCGTGGCTATCTGCAGGACTCCCCAAAGCTTGTGAAAGTGGAGCAATCGCAATCTGCTTCTGCTAAACCAGAAGCGGAGTGTGATTGCTCCACTTTCACTTTTGAAGCTTCGGGGAGCCCTGCGGACAGTCGCGCAATATTTTATTTTTTAATATATTAGACTTGATGCTCCCATGGTATGTGACTGCATCTGGGGAAATGTTACAGACCTGTACTTTGAACAAGCTGCTATGTATATTCTTTTAACAATGATAGTCAACGGAACTTATTCCTGGGTAAGTGTGGGTAGGATTGCAGCCTCGGATTGTTAAAAATTTTCCTGCTTGATAATGTCACTTCCAGTCATGATGTCACTTTCAGTGGGTCCTGACAGATTCTCATTCTAAAAAGTGGGTCCCGGTGCTAAATATGTGAGAACCACTGGCCTAGGGGGCTGCTTCTGGATATGTTTTTGGTTCAGTTCTGGCTGTTTATGTGTGTTCCTTTCTGCTACTTTATCAGTGTCAGTTTTAAACTGTTTTTAACATGCTGTGTTTTCAAATTCTTGTTATTTTGGTAAGAATGATTTGGGAGCAGGGCCAGCTTTAAGCCAATTGAACCAATTGCTCCCAATTGGACCCCATGACTAAGGGGGCCCCACGCTAGGATAATTCAGTCGTCTTGATATAATTTTATATTTAAACGTGTTTAGATCCATTTGGTCCATCAAGTCAACACGCACTTTTTAAGTGCACATTTTGATTGCTTTTGATTCTACTATAGAGATATAAAGTCTATAATAAATTGTATTTATATCTCTAAGATTCTACAGATCTTTGCTATGAATCTGGGGCCCCACAAAAAAATTCCAGTTGGGTCCTGCAGCTCCTGGCCAGCCCTGTTTGGGGGTTTTGCACAACAGAACAAAGAATCAAAAATAATGAAAACATTCCCAGTTGGTCATGTTTCCTCACCCAAGTGTGAAGCCCTATGCCATTGTGGCACTCCGCTGCATTCCAAGGTGTGGGGAAGCAGCATGCCTCACTAGTCACTCAGTAATATCAATCAATCAATCAAACCTTTATTAGGCATAAACTCAGTAATATCATTGCTGGCAGAAACAGAAGATCCAAGCCAGCTCCCAAGGTGAGAGGAGTGTGGCTGGGAAGGACAGGGGACAAGGCAGAGAGGAAATGCAACTGGGGTAGAGCAGCAGGATGGAACAGAACAGGAAGAGTGGAAAGAGGTGCAAGCAGGATGAGAGTGTGAGATGAGAGGACCTGTGGAGGGGGAGCAGAGAGAGAGGTGGGTGAGGGGCAGTGGAAGGAAAGATGAACAAAGAGGCATTGGGAATGAAGACGAGGCCCAGAAGCCAGGAGAAGGTGATGCCCCCTCACGATGGGAACCAGGAAATGAAAAGGAGACTAGGGAAGGCCAAAGGCATGAAGTGAGGAAGGGGCGAAACAAGGGATAATACAGGTGGGGCAACTACCTTTGGGCTATAGTTGTTCTCTAGAGAGAGGCTACAGAGGTATACCACAGCCCCTGCCACCAGGAGCTCCCATATATTTGCAGGATTTCACACCTCAAGAGAGCTTGACCTCCAAATCCACTTGGGTTCTGGTGGCAGGATGCAAAAGCCCCAGGTTTATCCATGGCAGCAACAGAATTCTCCCTGAAGGGAAGCTCTGGGAGTCAAGGGAGTTGGTTCCAAAGGAGGCGGTTTCTGAAGGACTCAGGAATGCTATCCCCCAGAGACTGTAAGCTAAGCCAGCAAATAAATCACTTCTGAGCAGCTATACACCTGTCATTTTGTCACCTGGGTCCTTGTGGGCAAAGTCAGCATGTCCTTCTCCTTGCAAAATGAACCTACCTCCTTGGAAGGAGGCATAGTAGGTGGGGGCTTCAAGTTAGCTCCAGGAAATGCTTTTTCTATAACAGTAACCAGGCCTTAGCATTCCCTCCAGAATTCTCCCTCTCTCTTTGAAGGTGAGTCCCAGAGAAAGATGGGCCTGCTGAGATACAAGCATGACCGCACTGAATGCAGATGCAGCCTACTGAGACAGAGGAAACTAAACTGGCTTCTTATGAGAGGTAGTCATGCAGAATTGGAGCCTTAAGGGTATGCACAATTGCATACAGTAAAACCATGAATAACTTTGCTTTGAGAACAGCATACTTTCCAGAGTTTTTTTTTAAAACATGAACTAATGTTTTAAGATTCTCCCCCCCCCCCGCCTCCCAGTTTCATTCCCTCAAGGGAAAGCATCTGCAAAGACAGATGTGAAATGAGCATACTATTTTTCCTTTTTTGTCAAAGAATCCAGGAAGAAGCACAGGCTTTCATGTTCCACTACCTAGAAACTTTTTGGTATTGCTGATAGATCTAAAAAGTTGGCCAGCGTATTCTATCTTTATACATGTATGAAAATTATAGTTCAAAGGGACCCCGTATTCGTGGATCCTGTCTCCATGGATTCACTTACCAACATATCAGGTCTGCCCCCCCACATGTGCCCCTCCAGAGGTGAGGGGAGCTCCTTATAAGGCATTGGGAGGTCCAGGGAAGTCCCTGATAAGGCATTAAAAACATCACTTCCGGTTTCACAGAGAATCTGGAAGTTGCTTTTTTTTCACTGTCAGGCTCATTCTAAGCCCGGCAGAGGCCACAGATGGATGTCTGTGACCACTGTTGCACTCAAAGGACCCTCTGGAGGTGAGGGAAGCAGAGCTTCCCTTGGCTCTGGAGGGTGGGTGGAACCGTAGGCCTGTATCCAAGGTTTCACTTAACCGGGGGGGGGAGTTCCGAAATGGAACCCCTGCAAATACGGGGGCACACCTATATTTGAACACTATACCATGTCCCATAAAATGCAAAAAAAAAAAAAAGCTTATTTCGACTTTTATCACAGATAGTTGTATCAAAATTCAAAGCATAGGTGCCCTACTTCCCATGTGACATGAGGCAATGAGAAGTCAGAAGTTAGTAGCATGAACAAGAGCAAGTGTGTTGTAATAACTGAATGTTGGATTAGAAGGAGAGGATTCAAATCCCTACTCAGCCTTAAACCACAATAGGCAAGCCATCTCAGTCTAATCTACTTCACAGTGTGACAGTAAAGGAATGTGGACCATGTACATCACCCTGATCTCCGTGGAGGAAAAGGTGGTGTAAAAATGTTGACATCATAAACCCTCTTGGAGCAGCCATAGGCCCAAGTGCCCGCTGCTGAGGTCAACATTTGGTGCAGTAACACCTTCAGACAGAGGTTCCCAATCTGAGAGGTGGGGCTCCCAAGGGCAAGGTGGCGTGGGACACCTTCTGCCTGGCAGCGAGACTATAACGTGATGCTACAAACAGTGGTAGGAGGCTTGGCTCAGTGGGCAGAGCTCCTGTGTGCGGTTTTGCATGCTTGAAAAAGCCCGCCGACCTGCCCTGAGCCTCTTACCATATTTGTCACATTGCATCTGGCCTTCCAACTTGGAAGTAACTGGCGATGATGTCATTGCCAGTACGGGCAGTGCATCACAAATCAGGTGAGTCTAGGAAGAGCTGCCTTCAGGAAACAAATTGCTTCTTGAGCAATTTTCAGCAGGAAAATTTTCTGCCATTTCTGCCCCTGCCATTTTCTGATCCCAAAATTGAGAAATAGCCAGAACCTCCCATTCTGTGCACAACATGATCCCAACAGAGATTGCCACCCTCCACAACAACTATTTCTAAAGAAAAAGCTAGGATGGAAGCTAGACTGATGTGTCTCTAACATATTGTCCAGTCTGACCCCATTTCTCTGTGACCAAACTAAAGCTTAACAGGAGAATGAGGAAGCTTACCTGGAAGTGGTTAATTCTAACAAGGACAGAGCTTTGACAGTGCATTTCTATGTCAGCATTTTTAACTAAATGTCTTGGGTATTCAGTTTCAGTTTCTTCTCAATCAAGTCACAAAAATCCTACATTCTGACCACAAAGTCATGCAAGTTCACTTCTTTCTATATGCTCACCAAAATGTGCTGAACCTTTGAAAAAATAACTAAAATATTTTGTAAGCTCACACGTCTTAGCAAATCTGGGCATTGACATTTAACTTTTTGAATGGAATAAGCACAAGGAGGCACTTGCCGATTGTTTAATTTTCAGAACATGGGTATATTTCGCAGCATGGAAGTTCATTTTAAAAACTAAAACCAGACAGAGGGAAAATAAAACATCACTGCTACTACTTCTCAGAAATTCTTTATGTGTTATCCAGTTGCAACTAGACTGAATTCTCATTCTCACTCACACACGCACACACTCACACACCCAAAGAGTCATTTCAGTCTGGTGTCTATATGTAGCACAGAAGAAGAAAAAAAAAACTTTCCTTGAGAGAGTTTCCAGATTTTTCTTTTCCCAACATACTGCATCATTGCTGTCATACATTGTTTGACTCTTTGACTACTTCCACTTGTAACCATAGTAATAATCTTCATTTTAAGCAATAAGGAAAAGTTACACTAAAACAGATGTGTCCATACTTCTCTCTGAATGTTGAATCAATACCCAAAATCATCCATGCTTTGAAGTGCACACTAGAGCCTAGGCTCAGACCACAGATGGTGGGATCATGGAGCAGGCAGGATCTGTATAAGTGCAGAAGACATACTAATGTGCAATTGGGCCTCTTTAAGGAAAAAACATGTGGCACTCCTTTGCTTTGGTTTCCTCATTTGGAGTTGGTAGATAACAAAGCAGTGATGGATATTTGCTAAAAATGAAAGACAGCCCAGGGGAGGGAATTTAGACCAGAAACATTGCAGGAAGAGGGAGTGCTCTTTTCCATCAGTCAGTTTTCTGCTTTAAATTCCACATACCTGAGCTGCATTCCCCATCCCAGGGTAAACACACATCTGGGATCCAAGAAGGAAAAACTTGGGAACCTGAAAATTTAACTGACACTACTCCTTTGTTCTTCAAAGTTGAGGAAAAGGCAAGCCTGGTGGGATTCACATTGTAAAAACTGACACTATTGTGTCTATTCTTTCTTTCAGACTGAAAGTTTTCCTGCAACTGATAAAGATTAAATCTTTATTTTCATGGTCTCCAACAAACTACAGCAGATTTCTACATGTCCCAATATCACTGTAATGCCAGTCTCCATTTCTTCCTGTTTTCCTCTGCCCAATTCTCTTTCTGGCCTTTCCCTTCAGTTATCATTTCTGCAGCTTCATCCCTGTGGAGATGTTTGTTTGATCCAGTATGACTGTAGAACCAGACCATCAATGTAGGTCATCTTCATAATGATAAATATAAACCGTCATCTTCATAATGATAAATATAGATCAGAGGAGAGATCAATGGAAGAGTGTGTCAGGGGCCACCACAAGGTTCAAATCTGCTTTACCCAAAGGCTTCACTAGGGTGGGTGATAGTGCAACTGGTGCAGCACTTACATGGAGACGTTTGGCACTCCAGACATTCAAGGCTGACATAATGATGTAATCACATAGCCCCTGACATTCTGGGCTATTACACTGCTTTAAATGCAAAAAGCCTACCTCCAGACGGTCTCCATTCAGTGATCTTCAGCTTGCTCTGGGCCCAGTCACTTCAGGTTCTTGCCAGCGAGCAGTGAAGACATGATTGTTGGTGAAAGCACAAGGCGACTGGGCCCAGAACGGGCTGAAGACCCCTGAACAGAGGCTTGGGTGGTGTGCTGTCATCCTTACTGATGGTGACACTGGTATGGCCCTGACCTCCTGCACCCGCACTATGAAACTAGTAGGCTGAGTTAGGCACCAATTGCCTGCTCCCTGCACCACTGGTTGGAGGAGGGAACTGTAGACACGTCAAGCTGGGACATTAAGGGCCAACAATTACACCTGTGTTATTGATCTTAACACATTTTGTATATCAAGAGCAGCTACAGAAGAGGTCTGATCTAAGTCAGGGCTGTGGTGAGGTAAAGAGTTAAAGCCCTCCTCCCACTTGATCTGATAACCCATGTCAGTCAACTTTTCAGACTCTAGAAAACAAGAATTTAGCACATCTGCTTAATGATGCATTTAATTTGGAGGTCGGCTTCAGTGCCACAGTCTAGAATTGTCCTTGTTTTGGAAACCAGGAAATGTTAGAGGGTCAATACTATACTACTTAATGTGTTACATAACACCATGATACACAATGCCCACAGTCAGGGCAGCTTGTTGCTAGGGGAAATCAACAGGGCATTCTTCTGCACCTCAGCAGTGTTTATCTGCCTGTCCAAAATCATCTGCTGCAGGTAGGTCCTACTTTTCCATGGAGGGTGACAATGGTGGTAGCTTCGGCCAGGGTATTTCACAAGGGAAAATAGGACAAAGGAAAAACTGTGTTATTGGAAAGTCCAGTGTAAGAATGAGTTTGTAGTACATATTCAAAATTTATGTACTACATATGTAGTACATAAATATGTATGTATTAAATATGTAGTACATATTCAAAACACATTTAAGTTGCTGTGAACAGAAGAGGAATGGAGAAGAAATAATATCAGTTTGGAGAGATTTTTTTTTTTTCTACCAATGAATTATTTCAATTCAAACTTTTTAAATTCTAATGTTTGAACAATACTACAGTTTGGACTGTGGCCAGTGCTGGAACTGTCATTTCCATCTGAGACTTGGAAGTAGGACAAGAACTAAACACCACTGAAATGTCAACAAAATCAAAGTCACGCACCAAATAATCCGTTTGGCCTCTTTAAAATCATTTCATTGTGTTCGTAGGAGTGAATCATTCATGAGGCAAAACAAAATAAATAAACTTACGTAAGCTGAGAAAGTCCAAAGAGAAAGCTAGCATAACTGGAAGGCTTTCCTTTTACTACTTCCCCAATCTTATTTCTTTCAGCTAAAAGGGGAACTTTTCAAATCCAAATCTAAACTTACAGAGATCTCATTTCCGTTTGAGTTCCAGTTCTATCTAGCCAGCAAATGTGTCATCATAACATCTAGCAGGTGACTGGATATCCATCTAGGCTTTTCCCCCTTCCACACAAACAACACCTCTCTCATATATCACCTGACATAACTGTCCTATTTGCTAGGGGAAGTCCTTATTTTTTCCTTAAATATCCCTGAAAAAACTGTCCCTGTTTTGCGTGGCAGGGAAGAGTTTGGGATTTATTTATTTTTAATATTGTTGGTGTGCACAAACGTGCCCATAGTTCATCCCATTCCAGGCCTCTGTCACCAGTTAGAGCCCAGTCCTGAGCTCAGCGCGCCAGCGGATGTGCTTTAAGGCACGTAAGTGGGCCCTAGCACTGGCCAGTGCCAGGTTACTGCCAGACGGGCACCCAACCTCCGCCCCTCGGCGGTCGCACGGACCACCAAACAGTGGAGAGGTAAGTAGGGCCGAAGGGAGAGGCCGGGAGGAGGTGTTCCAGGGAGGGGGGAGGCAGGGAGAGGGTGGGGGGAGGCGTGCTGGGGGAGGGAGCAGGGAGGGAGGGAGGCGGGACCAGTGGAGCAACACTCCACCGGATCCAAAGCCTTTGTGCTGGGCTCACTGTCCAACATGGAGGCTTTTGATTCACCGTCAACCTTTTTGTTAGCAGTGAATCAAGTAGCCCCATTGCGGGGCTACTCTCTTTACCTGGAGGAAGGGGAAAAAAGTCCCTTTCTTCTGACAAGCCGCTGGCAGCTGCCCAAAGCATGCAGGATGCGGTGGCAGCCATTTTTTGCACCACCACAGCCTAGAACCCGGGGCAGCTCAGGACTGGGCTGTCAAATATGTAAATATAAATATTTTATATATGTAAGTTGGGAAAAGCATATTTTCTTATTTATTTAAACTGTATATACCTTACCTTATCTGCTTAAAAGAATGAGATGCTCAAGGCTGCTTACAATAATTAAATCCAATAAAAGTATTAAACACACTTAAAAAACATAATCACATGGTATTCTAGTATAGAATGTGTTTCAGTTATAGCTGTTGAAGGGTGGGAAGGAGGGTGGAAGCTGGGAAAGGAGAAAAGTTCTTTTTTCCCCTTCTCCCCCCCAACTAGAGCCATAGCACTCTGCCCCGGCTCCTGAGGCAGTGACATCATGATGTCATGTGACACAGTGATACCACTTCCAGGTTCACCCCAGAGGAGGAGGCACTTGCTGCAGTGGCTTTGCACCCCTCATTCCTTCTCTGGTGGAGGATCCCTGTGAAGAGAGGGGTGGTGGTAGCTGAAATTTTGTGGGTTTTTTTTTTTAATTCATAAGCCAGCTCCAAATCCACAAAGCATTTTGCTGACTTTTGGAGTGTGTGCATCATCTGGAGGGCATTTAGGAAACAGTTACCTTGACTCCATCCCACCCATATCCTGCACAAATGTTGCACAAACCTCTTTGGGGTTTACACTACTATACTTGCACCAGCATTGAAGGAATATCAGCATAGCTTTGCACTGGCATCTGTAGCATATCAGTCAGCGGAACTGGGATTATGACAGCAGAATGATCATTGTATCAGCATAGCTGTCATTGCAGCAGCATCCGAATGCAAAGGACTTATTCTGTACCACTCAGCATTTCTGAGGCATAGGCTGGGCTGTTAGGCTATAATCCTAATACTCCCTAATAACTCTAATAAACAAACACTTTTATACTGTATAGCACTTTCTTCTGTGGATGTGCACATTTGTGTTAAGCTTCATGTTACTGATGAGCAACATTTCTTTGCATTACTCACAAGCACACACTTTTCAAATTAGACTTGGTTATGCTTTCCAGAACTCTCGGCCTCTTTGACTTCTTAACCTGAGACGGAAGAGGATTAGAAGTTACTTAGTTTTTAAAAAAATTGTTAGCGGTTGTCCAGTGGTCATAGAAAACCCCCTTGAAGGCACGAGCGTTCATGTGACTGTGCTGCGTAAATAGCAGGATTTGCGTAGGAAAACATGGCTCAAGGCAGGCTACGTTACCATTGTGAATTTTTTATTTTTTTTTAATTCACAGCAGGCTGTCTTTCCTCTACTTGACTCCATTTTCATTTGGGACTGTCCCAGGCAGAATCATTAGGAAAACAGGAAATGGGCTGTCAGAGTACTGGAAAGGAAAGCATGGTTATAATATTAGGCAGCTGTGTGCTTAGAGGCACGCAGTTCTACCAAGTTTAAAAAAAAAAAAAAAAATTTGGTCCCCTGTAGGGGTGAAAAATTTGGAAAAGTTTTTCATCCCATCTAACATGACTCATGCAGAGTACTGATTTTAGTTTAGAAATTCCTGAGAAGCAATTCTTTTGTGGAGAAGTAACTACTGAGTAGTAGTTCTCTTTTAACATTTGGGGCATAGTGTTTTTTTCTGTAGTGGAAGAATATGCTACACGGAATAAAGAATATAAATTGTATCACTTTTCAGAAACCTGCCCTCCCCTTTACCATGGCAGGGATGATGCTCTGTTTCCTGGACAATGCATCTTGAGCTCCCCCATACCTTACAGCTAGACAGCAAGCGTGTAGGACCTATCGCCATCTCTCTCCCTATCCAAGTTTGAAGTACTGATAAAGTATTTCCTTCATTTATGACCATATATTTCAAAGTGACCAACTTAACAGAAGTCTACCAAGCCCCACTATGTAAAACAGCTAGGCTTAACATGCTATGCATACGTTGATCACATCCAGCTTGGACTCTTGTAATATGCCATACATGAAGCTGTCTTTGATAAATGTTTGGAAACTTTGACTAGGCCAGAAAGCTGCCACCAGATTAGACTGGGGCAAATAGCACCTAATTTGCTTAGGAAATCTCAATGTTTCATAGGTCATGGAATATCAGTGGGCCATTTTTGTTTTTTAAAATTTGTTTTGATTGCAGTTTACAAACTTATTTACTTCTGCATGCTGTACTTAGGGAGTTCCCCAAGGATGTACAACCCACTACTTTATTTTTGGGTGATCCTATTTCACAAACAGCTGATTGGCACTCAATCTCCTAAGTGCCCTATTAGAATGCCTGATGATGTAATTGCAAGGCTGGCACCAAACACAGCACTTGGAGCCCTGTTAGTCAATATTGGGTTTTGTTGTGGCTCATTGTCAGTAGTGTCACTAGGGGGGTTTGGGCCGCACCAGGTGATGCACACGGGGGGGGGGATCACAAACACTAGTGGCCAAAATCACTAAAATTGCAATTTGTAGGAATAATACCATCATGTTATATACCATTCAATGTGTAATTTACAGCAGAATGCAATTTTTAAAAACCACGTTGAAATATCTGTGTTATATCAAAAGGTATAGTCAGATGCAGGTGAGGGCACTGCGACACAGGTTGTGTCTGTTGTCTTGTGTGCTCCCTGGGGCATTTGGTGGGCCACTGTGAGATACAGGAAGCTGGACTAGATGGGCCTTTGGCCTGATCCAGTCGGGCTCTTCTTACGTTCTTAGCCAAATAACCAGTGGGGTAGAGCAATGATACATTACCATTGACCCAGCACCCGGGTCATTGCCCCACCCACTACATGGGAGGAGGTCCATTATGGGGGTTACATGCTGGCCTCCTGTACCAAGTGACACAAATCCTAGTGACGCCACTGCTCATTGTAAAGATGATTAGAAGCAGTTCCTCAAATGTTTGCTTGTGGGATCTATGGAAAGTGTCCATTATTTCACTCTTCTGTCATCTCCCAGCTTCATATCAGTTAGAAATCAACACATGACATTTGGCATACATAGTAACTGGCTTTTTACTGGAATTCTTTCTGCATATTCATTGTTTAATGTGCTGAAACGTAATGAGTAGTCAGCACCATCTACTGGAGTTAAGGAAATAAATAAGGGCTTCCCATAGACTTTATTCAATAAAAGTAGGATTGTCATAAATCACTAGGAATAACAAATGAGACATTAAAAGAAAAAGGGTGTTGAATGTTAGATAACCTCTACTTCTGGATCAATTCTTACAGTCTGCATGGGCTGTTAATAAGGATTGTTAATAAGGCTGACCTATTCACGCAAGGAAACCAAGTTATCATATAGAGTGACTCCAATTACTCTTGAGATTAAACAAAATTCTGGCACTCAGACTTTTGAGCTGTAAAAGCTTAAGGGTAGATAGGGGAGGTGTCAAGGTGAATCAATGCAGAAGAGTCAAAATCTAAATACAAGCATTGAATAGGTTGAAAGTTATTTTAACTTCATTCAATAAATACTGCAAACAATTAAAAGGACTTAGTACTTGTCAGTTAGTACAATGCATTTTGTACTCATTGGTCAGACTACTGAAAGACAGAGCCTGTTGATTATAGAATCAGCAGTGGAGCAGGGTATTCATACACTTGTCCTTATTTATCTGTAACAGCCAGAAAGGAAGCTAGGATATTGGCGTGTGCTGCTGCTGTCTGCCACCCCATTCCTGGCCCTGATCCACCACTTTCTGCTCCCCCTTCATGGATCAATATGAATAACAATAATTGAGATGATAAGCCATAGCAATGGAAATTCTATACAGTGTTCTTGTGCAAACCTAATTCACTTCATTGTCCCTTACTACTATTTCCTCCTCCTTCTCCTTTCTTCAAATGAGTTTGGTCTGACTATAATTTTTGTATGTTCCTTTTCTCTTCTAACTCTATACACCAAGGCCCCAAAATCAGGCCCCTAACACCTCTTCGGAATGTAAAATACCAGTTGCACTGGCTATACGCCAGCCCACAAGTATGCATGCATCAGTGCCCCATTGAAAGTAAGGGCCTTACCAGTATTATGTGAGCGGGCTAAAATAAAGTTATTCCAAACATTCTTTTTAGGAGAAAATGTGATATTTAGGTTTATACGGATAACAAGATCTGACCAAGAGTTTCACTTCAATCAAGTGAACCACCTTCTACATCAGGCCTCCATAATTTGAGACTCATAGATCCAAATGCTGGTCCAATTTGGCCTGCACCTTGTGTGCGACTCACACCTGGTGTGCAATCCAATAACAAACAGGCTTCAGACAAGAGTTTGTTAGAATTCTGCAGAAAGTGAGAGACTCTCCACAGAGCCAAACACTCATGTCAAGCTACACACTGCTCTGAGGCAGAAGTACCCGGCTTTTATATCAAACAACAGTAACAAACATGACCACATATGGGCAGTATCCCACCATACCAGAGGTAACTACTGAGCGCAAAGGTGAGTACCATGCAAGAAGCAGTATCATGCGCAGAGTTCTCGCTCAAACCTTCCTAGTTACAGTTGCCCTCTGCGCATCTCTCCCCAGATGGAGTCAGTCCAGTTCACATAACACAAAGACAGTCAACTGGCTTTACAGTGTGATCTGCCAGGTGCACAATAAAGGGAGGAGCTTTGACATAATGCTAGAACACATTCTTTGCATGCCAAGGGTCCCTGCCACTGCCCATCTGTGTAGATAATACTGACTTAGATGGACCAACGGTCTGATTCAGGTTATAATGTAGACTGATTTGGTCAACAACCTAATTTTTATGCCCACGTATGCAGCAAAAACAGGACCATAATCAAGCTCCTGGTGGACCACCATACATAGCTGCCTATTTGGTTTGGTGGCCTGATCTCTGCCTGTATACCAATGATAGCTATTCCAAATCTACACGCCCGGAATTAACTTTATAGAATTTCATGGAATTTACTTCTAAGTAGATGAGTATAAGGTGAGTATGTAACTTCTGCCAATGGAATCAAATGTTAGTGCCAGTCATAGAGAGATAAGGAATTCTTCAGGCAGTTTCAATGTAACCCCTTCTCCCGTCATATTGCTGAAACATTAAACTGGGCTTGATTAAGCCAAAGATACAAACAGAACTAAAAATAAAAACATGTAATAGATACGAGACACTATGTTGAGAGAAACACCCTTGGGGAAGGAATTGTATGTACTGTATAAGCAGCTTCAGATATTTTTTTGTCACGCAATATTCCTGTTCAGTCAAGAAGTCAGTGAGCTTACAATTAAACTCTGGTGTTTGTTGTTTTGTTTTTTTTAACGTTAAGAAGTCTAATGAAATACTAAAGATAGATCTGGATATTTTAAAGCAGTCTCAATTTCTCAAGCTCCCTAATTTGTTAGGAGGCATATCTTCTCGCAGGAATCGTTTGATTTGGATTTAAAAATAAGATTCAGTATAGTTTTTATTCAGTTGATTTCCGAATTTGTTGCTCATCCCACAATAAAGTTGCCATGCTTTTTGTTGACTTGTTGGCATCACAATTATTTTGATAAGCATCAAATATGATATCTTCAAAACTGTCAGCTTATTATAATTTGCAACTGATTACTAAAGGCAATTCAATTCATCGGTCATATCCAGATGGGTTGCATCTCACCTATTAAATATTGCCCAAAAACAAATCAAATATGAAAAACACCATCAAATATCTAATAGTAAAATAAAATATAATGTGCTGGTATAAAATATCAATCGCAGATACAGTCGAACCCCTGTATCCGCAAATTGGTTTCTGTAGTTTCAGTTACCTGCGGCTTACCACAACCTAAAAATATGAAAAGGAAAATTCCAGAAATAAAGAACTCATAAGTTTCAAATTGCACACCATTCTGAGTAACATGGTGAAACCTTCTCACTGTGTTGCACTCATGGCTCATATCGCTTTGTCCTTGGTACCCATGCTGGTCCATTTTACTCACGTCCAATTAGCAAGAATGGGCAAGCCCAGCTTGACTGAGTCACAAATCTCTGCCCCTGCAACTCGACTCAAAAACCAGTCCTAACGGGCGGACTTTTGAAATCATCCAGAGTGGTTTGGCAACTCGAAAAGACTTAGGTCACAAGTCTTTCCCCTTTAAAAAACCAGCTGCGGCTCCATGGAAGAAAACAGAGCTACTGCCAGAGTGTTGCATGTGTGTTTTGAAGGTCTCTTTAAGCAGTCCCTGCTGTCCCCATCCCATCTGTAAACAAGTAGTCCCATTTGCGCCGGTCATTCAACGAGTCTTCTTCCTCCCAAATTACAATGGAGCCCACAGGAAAGTGTAATTGCTAAGAACTGCCTCTCCTTCCATTTCCCTGCCTTCTTTTTCCCCCTCCCAGCCAATTTGAAGGCAAGAACCCCCTTGGGCTCCTCCTCCTGCTCTACCTCATCCAAAGAAAAAAATCAGACTGCCCATCCTTCATCCAATGATCATTGGTTCTTTTAGAGATGAACAAGATAACCCGCTCCTGCCTCTCACCTCCCCCTCCTGCTTGATGCAAAAGCAAAACATTAACCCTTCAACTGCTTCCTGGCTGGAACTTCCCTGATGCTTGCCTGGTCTGAATGATGGCCCCTGAGGTCTTTCAAATGTTGAAAAAAGTAAGCAAGCCCACCCAGACAGACTTGAGTCTGCATGTGTGGGGACCGAGTGCTGAGTCAGTGGCCTCAGACTCAAGTCAGTGCCTGAGTCATCGACATGGGTGACTTGAGTGTAAACAAATCAGCAAAAAACACAGTTTTTGCAACTGGAACTAGAGTCACATAACTCAAGCTCCAATCTCTGCCAATTAGCCTCTAGCATTCTCACTGTCTGTATTCATTGCCGTGTTATTGCAATATTGTTGTAAAAATAATTTTATGACCAGTTTATATGTCAACAAATACCTCGGTTCAGGTTGGCCCTCAGTATCCATGTGGCATTCATTCCCAGATGCCCCCCACAGATACCGAGTGTGTAGATATTGAGATCTGCAGGGGGAACACAGGGGACCTCCAGACATGACCAGAAAAGTGCCTTTAAGTTGAGTCTGGAGGTGTTCAGAAGAGCTCTGGGAAGTAATTCCAGTTTCTCAGTGAGAGGCCACATGTGGCCTCCCAGCACCTCAGGAGCCTCCAGACATGACTAGAAGATACTTCCAGTAGCATCCAGAGGTCCTCTGTGGGCCCTCCAGGCATGGGTTTGGCACCCACATTGGGTCAAATCCAAACCCATGGATAAGGAGACCCCATTGTATATATTGGTTCACTACTATCTGCAGTAGGTTTTGCAACATATCACCCACAGATACAGAAGGACTTCTGTATACTAAAAAATATTTAGTGACTTACGAGGAGAATAAGCAAAAGAAATATTCATAATCAGGGCATTAAATTCATTTCAGTTCTATTTGCAGTTTTATTTTGTAAAAAAATTTCTGTAGATGCTGAGATTTGAGAATCTGAATGAAAATTTTGCTCCAACAAAATTCACTTCAACAGTCAAAAAAAGAAGGGCACATAGCAAATCACACAGAAATACAAACTCAGAATATATTCTGTGAATATTTAGTATTTAAGTGCAGAATAATGGAATATTTCATAATCTCTTTGGCACAATCCAGTACTTTGACTTCAGTCAAAGGAATTTAAAGAATGTTCTTAACTATCTCTCCCATTTAAATCAGTGCGTTTAAGACATGCCTATTTTTAGCTGCATTTGCCTTTTTATTTGTTGAAGCAGACCTTGAATGAGATTATACCATAATTTTGGAGACTGTTTTGTTTGGGGTACATGCATCTAACATCCATGGGTGACTCATGCTAAGGAACTAGAACCTGCTGTGCAGAAAACACCAAACAAATATAAAGAATAAATCATGCAAAATATTGCCTTATCTGGGGCTGAGTTATGCCCGTTACCTAGCTATGACATGATAAACAAAAAAATATTTGATAAAAGAAAGCCTCTGGCTAAGTTTAGGAAAATATTCTGGGGTGGAGTTGTGCAGCTTCATTTGCTTAAAAAAAAATGCTCATTTAAATTACAGAAATGGAAGTATGGGGTTTCCGCAAAGAACATGGTATCTAATTATATATTTCATAACAAAGTACTTAGGAGAATTTATAGTGTTTTGCAGCTTCCACCTCCAAGCTGGAATACCCTAGAGGAATTATTTAACTAGCATAAGGTGCAGTTAGGTCTGTAATTAACTCTACAAGTCAAAATCAGGTTGGCTAAGAATACATATCTATTGCCAGAATGTGCGCCTCTGAAACAATTTCAAGGAGTTAGTTGCATAATACCACTGTGATGTTTGATAAGCCTAATTTATGTCAGGATCCTGGCCAGCATAGGAGGACATGCCCAAGTGTGAGTAAGATGTCAGTGGAAGATGATAATCATGGCAAAGAGCTGTCATAGAGGCAAGCAAATGTTGTCCAAAATGTCCAAAATACAAGGTAAGGCTGCTTAGCACTTAATTTAAAGGATGATTTCTTGGAGAAAATTATTCCCCTTTCTTCATTGCCTCTAAAAAAGGAGGGGAAATGTACAAGTTCTGCTAGGTAGACTATTGAGGACTGGACTGCCAATGGAGCACATAGTGCTCTGTAGGGAGCCATTTTGGGACAGCAACACGCAACACAAAGCAATGCTCCCTGCCCATTGCCAGACCTGCTTGGATCCAACAGAGAAGGTAAGGTGGGAGCAGAGAGGGAGAGGAACAGAGGGTGGGGAGGCTGCGGGAGGAAGTGAATCTGGCAGCGACAGTGAATCTGTGCATACCGAATTCTATTCTTTTTCACAGCCTTCTTGCCCCCTTTGTCTCCTCAGGCTTGCACCAGATAGCAGGCGCAGGTCTGAGGAGACCTATTGAGGAGGAGAAGGCTTATGGAGGGTAAGGGGATTTATCTCCTTTCCCTTCCAAAGCTTCCCAATCTCCCCCCACCCACTGCATACATTGCACACTTTTGTGGGCTCTTACTCCTGAATCCCGTATTTATACTGTGATATTGACACCAACAAAGTATTCTTAATGTAAGCCATGTTTTCTGGATGTTGTGCATTGCCAGAGTTCAAACACTGGGAGTTCTGAAAAGAAAAATATGTCAATGAAAATTGGTCATGTCTGAAATGAGAATATGAAATGCTGTTCTGAAAGTGAAGATCCTTTAAATCAAGTAGTTATTTAAAGAATGTTTCAACAAAGTTATGAAAATGAATAAACTTTTCATTAAACAATCTTACAAAGGAATTGGTTGGACATCTGCAATAGTTACAACTGACACACATGTGCTATCTGGAAAGGTAGCTATAGGGAGAAGGAAGGAAAGCAATGCACTAGAACTCTTGGGTCTGTATGCGTGTTTTTATATGGATGGATATAGTCAAGATAGATTTAGGACAAACACATATCCCATTAGTAATTTAATTTTTAAAGATACTAGAGAGGGTGCTGGATCCTGAAAAACTTTGGTATGGTGTGCACACTTAAATAATGTTCAAATGCCAAACCCTGAAAGCAGAATAGGGGCAAACAGACATGGTTGGAGCATTAGCAGCATGGATCAGATGTGATCAGTCAAAAAGAGCAGAGTCAGGCAGGAAAAGACATACAGAGTAAGAAGTAATACTGTCCTCACAAAACAATTTTCAAATGCAAATATCTACATGGAAGAACGTCACCTTGTAAATTAGATAACATCTTCATTCAAAGGAGCAAAGGTCATATGATATGCATGTGTCTCAGTGGTGGCACCAGAAAAAAGTATTCCAAGGGATAATGAAGCAGTACAATGCATTTGGAGAGACAAGAATTTTACACTGATATATTCCTTACTGAACATAAACAGAAGTGATCCACTGATGATGAATGAAAAGCATTCTGTGGATAGATACACACACACACACACACACACAAAGAGAGAGAGAGAGAGAGAGAGAGAGAGAGAGAGAGAGAGAGAGAGAATTAATTGTGTCTGTCTCCTCTGAGCCCAGGAGTTAATCTATGGTTGTTAGTTAAGGCTGTTGGAACACTGAAAGCTAAGACCCAAAGATGATCCAAGCACAAACTCAGTCCAGGTGTGTGCACTGCTCCACACTCTCCCAAACAAACACAAAACCCATCCATCCTCTCCCGATACCCAGACCCAAACAAGCCTGCCACTCCGCTGCTGGAGTACTTGGTTTCCTGTGTCTCTTCATATCAAAAGGTTCTGCCCACAAGGTGCACAGAAACACCTTGGCACTACCTCTCTTCTGCAAAGTGAACTAACATTGACTTCTGTGTTGTCGAACCACCTAGCCCAGTACTGCGTGCTTTAAATGACAGCAGCTCTCTCTGATTTCAGGCAGAATTTTTTTGTTTCCAGTCCTACTACAGCAACCAGAGACACCAGGGGTTGAAATTAGGACCTTCTGCATGCCTGACATGTGATCTCCAAGAAGCCAGGCCTCTTTTCACAGGAGGTGTGCTTTGCAGAAGAGGAGTGGTGGTTGGGCACTGCATCCTTCCCGTAACGACTGCAGTTCTCCTTCAACGCAGGGAACCCAATCAGGGTCTAGATCTAATGTTTTCACTGAAAATGATCCCAACGGGTTGTTCATTCACCCAGCTCCAGGTCCATGGCCCTTTTTGCCTGACCCCTACTGCTCCCTTTTTTGTTCCCCAAAGTATTTGTTTTGCAGTCCTTAGCATCTGCTGAGCAGTGAAAAAGTACACGCCCCTCAAAAATCTGCCCAGGACTGAGCAGCTGCCCAACCAGAAACACTGGCCCTTCTGAGCATCATAGAAATAGTTGCTCAGGGACAGGAACATTTCAAACACCATTCAGAAGCTCATGAGGTTTGCCTCAATCTTCATTTCATATAAGGCATGGAAACAAGAACTTATGTTTGAGGACCGATAATTGTTTCCAGCTGCAAGATTCGGGAAAGGAAACCATTTTCTCCAAGAAAATGATCATCAGTCATTGGAGTGAGGATTTTTCACACCTTTGATTTTTTTCCCTCTCCCAGAAACCAAGAGGGGAAAACTTCCCAAAGAAATGAATCAGTAATATGGCATACCAGCTACTACAGTATATAATGATTCACTGGCTTGACCACTGTTGGCTGACGAGTAGGAGACTATAAGGAGGCAAATTATTCAGAAGTTTTTCTTACCTTAAAATGAGCTGTGACATTTTTGTAATGGTCCTGGCTCCAGTTCGACTTGCCAGAAGCTATGACTTTAATAACACTCCTATTTGTGGTCGCAGAGATTCCCTTAAGATGCAACTACGTAGCCTTGTACCTTTCACAGTCTTTAAATAGTGGCATGATAGGGGAGTAAGTTAGCAGATACAACTTTAGCCACCAGCACTGGAACGCTAAGGAGAAGCAGGCACACCCACTTGTTGCCTGACAACCATTTTATTTCTTGTATTTGGATGCATGATGCATCCAGAGCGTACGTGCTTGAATACAAGTACACATGGCTCCTGCCAGGAGAACATGATTAGGACCAGCACCATACTTTAGAAAAGGACTGATAGTGAGACTGATAGTGAGGCATAAGAACAGAAGAAGACCCCTGCTGGATTAGGCCAAAGCCTCATCTAGTCCAGTTTTCTGTATCTGACAGTGGCCCACCAGATGCCTCAGGGAGCACACAAGACAAGAAGATGCTACTCCTTTTAGTGCCACTCTTGCCACTCCCTTGCATCTGGTATTCAGAGAAGGCCTACTTCTAGAACCAGGAGCTGCATAGACCCATCATGGCTTGTAACCTGACTTGTAACCTCAGATCCCACAGGTGTCAAGGAAGGCCACACCGTCAGAACAATCACCTGCCAAGTACCATCATCACTACTCTAGCAGAATGGCTTGGGAGAAGACTGGATTTTGTTTCAGGGAAAATTCCACAGGTAGTTCACATTTGAACCTGGGGACAAAAGGCTCATCCTGGGAACTTCCTGACTTGGAGGAAACAAAATCTTTTGTGACACAAAAGAAGGGGCCCCATCCCTAGCTGCAGTCAGCAGCTCTGTAGCTAAATTCAATAATGGAGCAAGCTAATTGAGCCACTGGCCTTCAGAGATAGTGAAGCTGTCACACCCTTGGAAAGGTGCAAAACAATAGCAGCACTCATTTAGGTCAGGAATGAGCATTGAAAGGCCATCAGATCATTGAAGGGCCAACAAAGGAGGGTTCCCAGCTGAGCTCACCCCACAAAAGATACCATAGAGTTCTAAGGGCAAATAAGGTATAAAACACTGGGTCACATGCATCATTTATTCATTCCCTGTTTGTCTTACCTTCATTGTGGTCATGCATGAAGTACCCCTGTTTCAGCTATTACCTAAGAATCACAGTGCCAAGCTGGAAACCAGTTCCGGTAACTGACTGCTCCCTACCCTTTCCAGTCTTCCAATAGCTGAAGAATGGAATGATTGCTTGCACGACTATCTCTCTACAACAGTAAGAAAAGCAGTTTTTTTCAACTTGATTTTAAAGAGATGCATTTTCTCCTTCTCCAGGGATCAGCACATTCCTTCTCATTTGCAGTGCCCATTCATGTTGAGTCAAATCTGTGTATAAAAAATCTGTGTATAACGAAGTTGGAACTATACTAGTAAATACACAGATTGATGGAGGGAAGCAGTCTGATCGCACAAAATCTAAATCCTAACTTAACCTGAGAGTCCAGCAGCACAGCCCAATGTAAATTGTCTACCGTATGTTTCTCTTATGCTAACTACAATACTACTAAATTAACACTTTAAGGGCCCATTTCTTTCCAACTTTCCAGTGCTGATGCAGTTGCATCAACATAGTTTTCATCCCCAACCCACTGCATCCTGTAGTGGGGGGTGTGTGCAGTCAACAGGAGCTTCCTCACAGTAAGTAAACGTTTGTTCTCTTACCTTGGGGCTGCGTTGCAGCTGCATCGGCGCTGGAAAGTTGGATAGGATTGAGCCTAAATACATTATCACAGTGGTTCTCAAGAGTTTAGCATCAGGATCGACTATTTAGAATGAGAATATGTCGGGACCCACCGGAAGTGATGTCATGACTGGAAGGGACACCATCGAGCAAGAAAAATTTTAACAATCCTAGGCTGCAATCCTACCCACACTTACCCAGGAGTGACTATCATTGTTAAAAGCATATACATAGTAACCTGTTAAAAGTACAGATCTCTAACATTTCTCTCAATGCACGCATATACCAGTCTAATATATTAAAAATAAAATATTGAAATGAATGGGGACCCACCTGAAATTAGCTTGCAACCCACCTAGTGGGTCCTGACCCACAGTTTGAGAAACACTGCATTATCATATTGACCAAATCATTTTTGAATGGTTGAATGACCAAGACTGCTACAGACTTCAGAGTAGCAATTACTGAATGACAGATCACTTTGACACAGACAATTCTGACGCAGACAAACCACACTGGGACGACAGAACAAAGACGTGCCGTAGGAACTTAATTTTTCCCCCCAGAGTACCACACTCAAAAGGAAAGTATGTTTGGTATTTAACGCTACAGAAAGCAGGGGTTCAAGTGTAATTTGGCGGATTTCTTCTTAGTCCCTTTGCGGTTTTAACATCCGCAACGTCTGTCTTACAGTTTGAGAATTAATGCAAAATAGGATATATTCACCAGCCCTTGTTTTGACTTCCTAGCAATTAAATTTTATTTTTAACCACAACACTTTAGCCTGAAATTTTCCAGAGTTCTTATTAGGATATTTGTGACTTGTGGAAGGAAAAAATATGGTGGGAAAAATTTCTTTGCTCCAATCTTAAGCCTTCTCCACTTATCCTTTATATTTATACTGGATCATCCTGCACAGTTGCATGTATGCAAATAATAACCTGGATACTGTACATGGTTGACATTCTTAATATCTCCCTAAATGGAAAAAAAAAACAGTAGGAGAAATGATATATTACTGAAAAGGTTCCACTCAGCCATATTAATGGTTTATTAGCTGATGGAGATCCTTTTCGTTATCATTTTGGACAATGTTCTGAAATAGCTTCAGAAAGGTCAAATATAGGGTCCAATAAGAATTGGACTATGCAACAGAAGTTCTTCTTAAGTAATGCATTTTAGATGGTTCGTAAAGCCATACAGGTCATGTCTCGTTATCCACTAGGGTTCCATTCCAAAACCCCCAGTGGATTAAAAAAATCTGTGGATAAAAAAACAGTGGAAAAATAGATTTAAAGACCCACTTCCAGGTTTCTTCCCCCTCCATTGCTCCGAATAAGGTTGTGTCGACATTCTCAGGGTTTTGATTCTGGGACTCCCTGCTAAAACCACAAAATGTGTTAAATAAAAGCAATTTTTTAAAAATTAAAAAGCATATCCCTTTACAATTATGGTTTAAAAATAGTTTTTCTTGATGTTGTAGAGCAGGGGTGCCCAAACCCCGGCCCTGGGGCCACTTGTGGCCCTTGAGATCTCTCAATGCGGCCCTCAGGGAGCCCCCAGTCTCTAATGAGCCTCTGGCCCTCCAGAGATTTGTTGGAGCCCACACTGGCCCGATGCAACTGCTCTCAGTGTGAGGGCGACTGCTTGACCTCTCACGTGAGCTGTGGGATGAGGGCTCCCTCCACTGCTTGTTGTTTCATGTCTGTGATGCAGTAGCGGCAGCAAAGGAAAGGCCAGCCTTGCTTTGTGCAAGGCCTTTTATAGGCCTTGAGCTATTGCAAAACCTTCATTCATTCATATAAGTTCATCTTTAATATATTCATTTATGTAAGCTTATGTAAATTTATTCAAATTTTAAATGTAAATTAATTATTGTTTCCCTGGCCCCCAACACAGTGTCAGAGAGACAATGTGGCCCTCCTGCCAAAAACTTTGGGCACCCCTGTTGTAGAGGGTAGTCAGCAGTTAGAAATGCAAAGGATCCCCAGCCTTTGCCTGGCTTAGCTGAAGAATGGGATGATTGCTTGCATGACTGTCTCTCTACAACAGTAAGAAAAGCAGTTTTTTTCAACTCTGATTTTAAAGAAATTTTAAACAGAGTGAAACTGGCTGGGGAGGGGGGAATGGGGGAGGAGGGGTGGATCTGGTGGCAATGGTCAATACCAGATTCCCCCCTCTTTTTGCAGCCCCTCCCCACCCTTTTCTTCTCCTTGGAATTCAGCCAGTTACAGAGATGCCAATAGTCCACCCAGGCTGCACCAAAGTAAGTAAGGTAGCTGCAGGGGCAGATTGTGAGCTGCTCAGGGTGGTTCAGGGGAGGAATAGGTTCTGGATTGCTTTATAGCCCTAATTAATGTATGCATGTTAAAGTACTATGGAGTATTGCTGGGGAGAGAGCTGTAGAAAAGGAAAGGTGCTGCACATTCTAATATTTTGGTTGGGATCAAACAGTTATATCCATAGGAAAATGACTCATATTGACCAGTAATACCCTGTGCAACTGAGTTTGTTGTAAAAAAGATATGAGAAGTGCTAAGTGATATAGAAAATAGATACAAGATATTTTGAGGACTTGATTGCATGCATAGTATTTTTAAAGGAAATAGTCCTCTTCATCCTGTTTGATTTTTTTTCCCTCTATCCATATTGTGCTCAAAGTTGGACTCTTTACTTTTGCGTTCACAGACACACACACAAAGAAGTTGGGCTTCAGATTTTCTTCTGAAACTGGGCTTCTGATTTTCTTTCTGCTACATCAGCTTGGTTTATGTCCCTGTTTTTACTAAGACTGAATTCAAATATCGAAGTGCTTTTTCTATCTATATGAGAACCAAGCCAAAACTACTTGCAATTTTTTTTTTTTTTTTTTTTTTGGTGACTGTTTTGGGTAGTGATGGAAAAAACACCTTCATTTTTCAACTGTTTTTTGGCACACCTTTAAAAAAAATTTGGCTGTTCCTTTGCATTGCCCACCCACTTTAAATTAGCTTCAGCTTTAAATTAGCTTTAAATTAGCTTAGCTTCAGCTGCCCTTAGTGATATCATTAGATAGCCAAATCTGATTGCCTGCATAGCATTGCAATATTAACTCATTCACCTTGTGATTCCTGATAATCCATTTGACTAATCCAGCAAGTATTGACTTGATGTCCTCATTTTCCATTGTTCTCATTTGTCCTTTGTGATGTCACTGCATGGCAAAACCTGGTTACTAATGCAGTGCCAGGGCATCAAATCAAAGAATTATTGCTTAACTAATTAGGTTATCATAAGATATAATCTATTGAACAAATATTTTCAACATTTTTTAAAGTGGGTTTGGTTCTTAGTTTGTGTGCAGCTACAACAAACTTTGGAATTCTGAAAGTAATATAATGTGTTTTGGTTGGTATTAACAAAGCCATCAGAACTGGCCATACAACAGTGGTTTCAGTGAGTTTCCTCCTGGGTTCAATGTACTTATCACAACAGAGAACATAATTACAAATCTTTTCAACTGCAAGAGTTCCACAAATACAAAAGAACTTGTCTCAAGGGCTCTTACAGTAACATTCCTCAATATATTATGTCAGTATATTTTGGAATTTCAGAGAAAAAAAGGACTTTAATTAGGCCAAAGATGTTAAACCATGAAAGGAACTTTTGAGAATATTCTTTTTTTTTTTGATGAACAGAAATATTGATAAAATAAAGAACAAGTTATCTCTACATTTTGATTAGAGATTTTTTTTTTTCATTTAGTTGGAGTTGTTTTGGTTTTTGCCTTATCTAAAGATTAGTTCTTAAGATTTTGAGGATTGATGATAAATTTAGATCCCAATCCTATTCATGTCTATTAAGAAATAAGTCCCATTATAGTCAATAGGCCTCCTCCCTGTATGGGTGGATAGGATTACAGCCTTAGTGCCCAATCCTATCCAACTTTCCAGCACCAGTGCAACTGCAATGCAACCCCAAGGTAAGGCAACAAATGTCCCCATACCTTGAGGATGCCTCTGTGATTGCCTCCCCACCTGCTGTTGCCAGTCATTTTGTCTTTTGCTGTTGCAACAAGCTCCAGCTGGCAGCCCAATCCTGGACAGGAGTGGGCTGTAAGTCTTTAAACTAGATTATTCAGTCCAGCAACTTTCAGAGTAAGTACTTAAATATTATTAGTCATTATGATGTAAAATACTATGCTGAAGTTGTAAAAGGAGAGGTTGCTAACACCAAACTTCCAGTTTCACTATAGCAAGTACAGGTGTACCTCATTTAACGATGGAGATGGACTCTTGACTTCCCTCAAATGAGGAGGCTGGTTAGAAGGAGGTTGAAAGGGAAGGTAAAAAGAGTCCACTCTCTCCAGAGTGCACAGAGGCTGCTTAAAACAACAGTAATTGGTCCTGGAGGCCAAATTTAGGCTTTTAGGCAGGAAGCTGAAAGCCAGGACCTCAAAGGTAGCGTTCTCTGAAGTGCTACCTGTTCCACGCGCAGGGCCAGCTAGGCAGGCGGAGATCAGGGGTCTCAATGCGTGGATGAGACGGTGGTGTAGGGAGGAGGGGTTTAGATTCGTTAGGCACTGGGGAACTTTTTGGGACAAGCGGGGCCTGTACAAGAGGGACGGGCTCCATTTGAACCAGAATGGAACCAGACTGCTGGCGCATAACATTAAAAAGGTGGCAGAGCAGCTTTTAAACTGATCCCTGGGGGAAGGCCGACAGGAGCCAAGGGGCATCCGGTTCGGGACTCCTCATCCCTATGGGATGAGGATGGGGAGGTTAGAGAACAACAAGACAAAGGCAGGGTAGGAGAAGAAATTGGGAAAGGTAGGGTGATGGGATGTGATAGACAGTTTGGCACAATGAGAGGATGCGGGGACAAAGGAGCGAATAAGCAGCGCATCCTGGGGCATTCCGTGTATAAATGCTTTTATGCGAATGCCCGAAGTCTATGAGCAAAGGTGGGAGAACTGGAATGTCTGGTGACAAGGGAAAATATTGACATAGTGGGCATAATGGAAACCTGGTGGAATGCGGAGAATCAGTGGGATACCGCAATCCCGGGCTATAAACTCTACAGGAGGGACAGGCAGGGGCGTGTTGGAGGTGGGATGGCCGTTTATGTTAAGGAAGGGATAGAATCCAGCAAAGTAGAGATTGAAGGTGGGTCTGACTCCACCGTAGAATCTCTGTGGGTTAAATTACCAGGCCTGTGCAGCGATGTAATACTGGGGGCGTGCTATCGTCCTCCAGACCAGAAATCTGATGGGGATCTTGACATGAGGAAACAGATCAGGGAGGTGACAAGGAGGGACAGGGTTGTAATCATGGGGGACTTCAATTATCCTCATATTGACTGGGTCAATTTGTGTTCTGGTCACGATAAGGAAACCAGATTTCTTGACGTGCTAAATGACTGTGGCTTAGATCAGCTAGTCACGGAGCCCACCAGAGGACAGGTGACTCTGGATTTAATATTGTGCGGTACTCAGGACCTGGTTAGAGATGTAAAAGTTACTGAGCCATTGGGGAACAGGGATCATGCTGCGATCCGTTTTGACGTGCACGTTGGGGGAAGAATACCAGGCAAATCTCTAACAAAAACCCTTGACTTCCGATGGGCGGACTTCCCTCAGATGAGGAGGCTGGTTAGAAGGAGGTTGAAAGGGAGGGTAAAAAGAGTCCAATCTCTCCAGAGTGCATGGAGGCTGCTTAAAACAACAGTAATAGAGGCCCAGCAGAGGTGTATACCGCAAAGAAAGAAGGGTTCCACTAAATCCAGGAGGGTGCCCGCATGGCTAACCAGCCAAGTTAGAGAGGCTGTGAAGGGCAAGGAAGCTTCCTTCCGTAAATGGAAGTCTTGCCCTAATGAGGAGAATAAAAAGAAACATAAACTGTGGCAAAAGAAATGTAAGAAGGTGATACTGGAGGCCAAGCGAGACTATGAGGAACACATGGCCGACAACATTAAGGGGAATAATAAAAGCTTCTTCAAATATGTTAGAAGCAGGAAACCCGCCAGAGAAGCGGTTGGCCCTCTGGATGGTGAGGGAGGGAAAGGGGAGATAAAAGGAGACTTAGAGATGGCAGAGAAATTAAATGAGTTCTTTGCATCTGTCTTCACGGCAGAAGACCTCGGGCAGATACCGCTGCCCGAACGGCCCCTCCTAACCGAGGAGTTAAGTCAGATAGAGGTTAAAAGAGAAGATGTTTCAGACCTCATTGATAAATTAAAGATCAATAAGTCACCGGGCCCTGATGGCATCCACCCAAGGGTTATTAAGGAATTGAAGAATGAAGTTGCAGATCTCTTGACTAAGGTATGCAACTTGTCCCTCAAAACGGCCATGGTGCCAGAAGATTGGAGGATAGCAAATGTCACGCCTATTTTTAAAAAGGGAAAGAGGGGGGACCTGGGAAACTATAGGCCGGTCAGCCTAACATCCATACCGGGTAAGATGGTGGAATGCCTCATCAAAGATAGGATCTCAAAACACATAGACGAACAGGCCTTGCTGAGGGAGAGTCAGCATGGCTTCTGTAAGGTTAAGTCTTGCCTCATGAACCTTATAGAATTCTTTGAAAAGGTCAACAGGCATGTGGATGCGGGAGAACCCATGGACATTATATATCTGGACTTTCAGAAGGCGTTTGACATGGTCCCTCACCAAACGCTACTGAAAAAACTCCACAGTCAGGGAATTAGAGGACAGGTCCTCTCGTGGATTGAGAACTGGTTGGAGGCCAGGAAGCAGAGAGTGGGTGTCAATGGGCAATTTTCACAATGGAGAGAGGTGAAAAGTGGTGTGCCCCAAGGATCTGTCCTGGGACCAGTGCTTTTCAACCTCTTCATAAATGACCTGGAGACAGGGTTGAGCAGTGAAGTGGCTAAGTTTGCAGATGACACCAAACTTTTCCGAGTGGTAAAGACCAGAAGTGATTGTGAGGAGCTCCAGAAGGATCTCTCCAGACTGGCAGAATGGGCAGCAAAATGGCAGATGCGCTTCAATGTCAGTAAGTGTAAAGTCATGCACATTGGGGCAAAAAATCAAAACTTTAGATATAGGCTGATGGGTTCTGAGCTGTCTGTGACAGATCAGGAGAGAGATCTTGGGGTGGTGGTGGACAGGTCGATGAAAGTGTCGACCCAGTGTGCGGCGGCAGTGAAGAAGGCCAATTCTATGCTTGGGATCATCAGGAAGGGTATTGAGAACAAAACGGCTAGTATTATAATGCCGTTGTACAAATCGATGGTAAGGCCACACCTGGAGTATTGTGTCCAGTTCTGGTCGCCGCATCTCAAAAAAGACATAGTGGAAATGGAAAAGGTGCAAAAGAGAGCGACTAAGATGATTACGGGGCTGGGGCACCTTCCTTATGAGGAAAGGCTACGGCGTTTGGACCTCTTCAGCCTAGAAAAGAGACGCTTGAGGGGGGACATGATTGAGACATACAAAATTGTGCAGGGAATGGACAGAGTGGATAGGGAGATGCTCTTTACACTCTCACATAATACCAGAACCAGGGGACATCCACTAAAATTGAGTGTTGGGTGGGTTAGGACAGACAAAAGAAAATACTTCTTTACTCAGCGTGTGGTCGGTCTGTGGAACTCCTTGCCACAGGATGTGGTGCTGGCGATTAGCCTAGACGCCTTTAAAAGGGGATTGGAGAAGTTTCTGGAGGAAAAATCCATTATGGGGTACAAGCCATGATGTGTATGCGCAACCTCCTGATTTTAGAAATGGGTTATGTCAGAATGCCAGATGCAGGGGAGGGCACCAGGATGAGGTCTCTTGTTATCTGGTGTGCTCCCTGGGGCATTTGGTGGGCCGTTGTGGGATACAGGAAGCTGGACTAGATGGGCCTATGGCCTGATCCAGTGGGGCTGTTCTTATGTTCTTATGTAATAGAGGCCCAGCAGAAGTGTATACCGCAAAGGAAGAAGGGCTCCACTAAGTCCAGGAGGGTGCCCGCATGGCTAACCAGCCAAGTTAGAGAGGCCGTAAAGGGCAAGGAAAATTCCTTCTGTAAATGGAAGTCTTGCCCTAATGAGGAGAATAAAAAGGAACATAAACTGTGGCAAAAGAAATGTAAGAAGGTGATACAGGAGGCCAAGAGAGACTATGAGGAACACGTGGCCAGCAGGATTAAGGGGAATAATAAAAGCTTCTTCAAATATGTTAGAAGCAGGAAACCCGCCAGAGAAGCGGTTGGCGCTCTGGATGGTGAGGGAGGGAAAGGGGAGATAAAAGGAGACTTAGAGATGGCAGAGAAATTAAATGGCCCCTCCTGACCAAGGAATTAAGTCAGATAGAGGTTGAAAGAGAAGATGTTTCAGACCTAATTGACAAATTAAAGATCAGTAAGTCACCTGGCCCTGATGGCATTCACCCAAGAGTTATTAAGGAATTGAAGAATGAAGTTGCTGATTTCTTGACTAAAATATGCAACATGTCTCTAAAAATGGCCATGGTGCCAGAGGATTGGAGGATAGCAAATGTCAAACCGATCTTTAAACAGGGAAGGAGAGGGGACCTGGGAAACTATAGGCCGGTCAACCTAATATCTATTCCAGGTAAGATAGTGGAACGCCTCATCAAAGATAGAATCTCAAAACACATAGACGAACAAGCCTTGCTGAGGGAGAATCAGCATGGTTTCTATAAGGGTAAGTCTTGCCTCACAAACCTTTTAGAATACTTTGAAAAGGTCAACAAGCATGTGGATGCGGGAGAACCTGTGGACATTATATATCTGGACTTTCAGAAGGCGTTTGACACGGTCCCTCACCAAAGGCTACTGAAAAAACTCCACAGTCAGGGAATTAGAGGACAGGTCCTCTCATGGATTGAGAACTGGTTGAAGGCCAGGAAACAGAGAGTGGGTGTCAATGGGCAATTTTCACAATTGAGAGAAATGAAAAGCGGTATGCCCCAAGGTGCTTTTCAACATATTCATAAATGACCTGGAGACAGGGTTGAGCAGTGAGGTGGCAAAGTTTACAGACGACACCAAACTTTTCCGAGTGGTGAAGACCAGAAGCGATTGTGAGGAGCTCTAGAAGGATCTCTCAAAACTGGCAGAATGGGCAGCAAAATGGCAGATGCATTTCAATGTCAGTAAGAGTAAAGTCATGCGCATTGGGGCAAAAAATTAAAACTTCACATATAGGCTAATGGGTGACAGAACAGGAGAAGGATCTTGGGGTGGTGGTGGACAGGTCGATGAAAGTGTCAACCCAGTGTGCAGCAGCAGTGAAGAAGCCCAATTCTATGCTTGGGATCATTAGAAAAGGTATTGAGAACAAAACAGCTAATATTATAATGCCGTTGTACAAATCGATGGTAAGGCCACACCTGGAGTATTGTGTCCAGTTCTGGTCACCACATCTCAATAAGGACATAGTGGAAATGGAAAAGGTGCAAAAGGGCGCAATCCAAACCTGTCCTGGAGCAGGCAAGCCAGGAGGCTTGCGCTGTATTCAACGCAGGTTACTGGCCAGTAGTGGCTGAGCCAGAGGCAAGGGGAAGCTCTTCCCCTTACCTCTGGGAACGGGTTGCCGGCCCCAATGGGTTTCCTCAGATCTATGCAACCTCTGGAGGTGGCGCAAGTCCGAGGAGAGTAGAGCGGCTTCAAGCCTCCCCATTCTCCCCAGGGACGGGGGTTGGGATCTGGCAAAACCGCCGGCTCCCTGAAATGCCCCCCTCCCGCCTCCTCCTGCCCCCACGCTTACCTCGCCACTTGTGTCGACGCAGGTGCGCTGGCACAAGTTGCAGGGAGGAAGCCACCGCGGAGGCTTCTGCCAGCCTCCGTGCATCAATGCATCTGGATGCAATGATGCAGCTTCCTCTCACGGAGGCGCAAATGTGCTTTACGGCCCTCCCGGGGCTCCTATGCTGGCATAACTGCTTGTTAGGATTGCGCCCTAAGATGATTACTGGACTGGGGCACCTTCCTTATGAGGAAAGGCTACGGCGTTTGGGCCTCTTCAGCCTAGAAAAGAGGCGCCTGAGGGGGACATGATTGAGACATACAAAATTATGCAGGGGGTGGACAGAGTGGATAGGGAGATGCTCTTTACACTCTCACATAACACCAGAACCAGGGGACATCCACTAAAAGTGAGTGTTGGGAGAGTTAGGACAGACAAAAGAAAATATTTCTTTACTCAGCATGTAGTTGGTCTGTGGAACTCCTTGCCACAGCATGTGGTGATGGCATCTGGCCTAGATGCTTTTAAAAGGGGATTGGACAAGTTTCTGGAGGAAGAATCCATTACAGGTTACAAGCCATAATGCAACCTCCTGGTTTTAGAAATGGGTTATGTCAGATGCAAGGGAGGGTACCTGGATGCCGGTCTCTTGTTGTCTTGTGTGCTCCCTGAGGCATTTGGTGGGCCACTGTGAGATACAGGAAGCTGGACTAGATGGGTCTATGGCCTGATCCAGCGGGGCTCTGCTTGTTCTTATGAGATCTCCATTGTTATGTGATTAGGCCGTTAAGCAAACATTCAACCCAATCTAGTGCCTTTCTTGGGTAAACAGACACTCCTTGCCAGACAGTAGGTAGCTGCACAGGCTACTGGAGATAGATCACGTCTTCTCTGCATTAAAAGCCTCTTTGTTGTAGTATATGGTCAACCATTAAGAGAAAGGTTGTTAAGCAAGGCATGCCTGTCATAACATTCTGACATACACCTAAACAGATCTAAAACAATAGGAGAGAACTTGTCTAAATGTAAGCAATGAGTTACCTCATTGCTTAAAAGTAAATAAGTTGTCCATGATTATCAGTCATTGTAAATAATAAATTAGATATTCCAGATACAGCATTCAATCTAATCCTGGGCACTAGTTTCCCTAATCATATTGTTATATTTATGTGAAGCACATCTGAATGTTAGGGATTGTTTTTGCTATCTGATCTGACCTCCTGCTTGTCTGTCTCCCTTTTTAAAGTTTCCTTCTGTTCTGCAGCTGGAACCTCTTCCTGTTCTTACTCTCCTACACTTGATCTTGCCCTTGTTCTCCTGCAACATTTATCACCCATCCTATCTGTCGACCAAAAATGATATCCCACAGTATGGTGGAAAAGACCTAAACATAACATATTTCCTTCAGAAAAATGTATACAACAGGATTTCCTTACTCATTGTGTGCAACACACACACACTGCACATCTTTTAGCAAGAGCAGAAAAGCCTGAAAAACTGACAGGTGTGGAACCATTGTACCATATGGGTATGGTACAACGATCGCAGAATCACCAAGAAATGCAAATCATTTTAATAAGATGTCAGGGATTATCCAAAAGGATCAGGACTGATGCAAGAGGATCAGGACTGATCCAAACACAAGAAAAGATAAAACAAACCAGGTAAATGCAGCAAGGAAACATGTATGGATTTAGAAATTGTAACACATTAGTCAGCCAAAGTACCACCTTTTCAACATGTCATGATTACCGATTTGCTTGGCAGAGTCTCATGTCATCTTTAGTGTTAGATTCGAAATGATAGATTTTCTGTCATTGATATACCATAAACAATAGTTACATACGAGGTAGGTTTGTGCTGCTAGTGCTGATACCTAACTGATCTCCATTTGTGGTGTGGGCTGTCATGTGCTCTGGTCAGGAGAAGACTGCATGAGCACCTCCATGTAATTATTCTGTTGTGATCAGAATGTGCTTATGACCCCCTTGTGTATATGAGTTTTGAATACTGCTAGGCATTGATGCATCTGGTGGGCTGCTGTGAGATACAGGAAGCTGGACTAGATGGGCCTATGGCCTGATCCAGAGGGGCTATTCTTACGTTCATCTGGTTCCCAAACCTGAGCTCTGAAATGACACAGCTGAGCAAGAGCTGAACCACATGATTCTCCTAATCATGTAGCTGGGTTCTTAAACTCTGGCTCAGAATAATGACAGGGCACATAACCATATGGAGAATAGGTATTCTGCTCTCTGGAACAAAGAAATAACATTTGCAAACAATATTCAGAATCTAATTGCTCAACTGTGCCATTCAGATTGCTGGTGGAGGAATCATGCTTGAATACTCTGCAAAATTTAAAAGACAGAGAAATTGGATTAGGAACGGATTTTTTTTTTAACATAAAAATTTATGTTAAATTTTTACAAACCCAAAATATGCACTAGATTCTTGTACTGTGTTAACTAGAATGTTATATTCTGGACCAGAATTCACTTGGATGCAAAGGACAAAGGGACTGAATCATTTAGAGTTACCATGGTGAAGGAATACATAAGAAGCTGACAATCCCTCCAAAGAGTGGTCAAAATGGAGAACATTGCAACAGCATGACTGCACCAGCACTGCTAACAGGGTCAGGAGTCATACCACCCTAGCCTAATGCAGATTTAACACAGCATAAAGCTGGGCAGAGACTGGGCATGTCCCGGGTGGGGTTCAAGGTGAGTCACCTGTGAAAGCATTCCAGAAGCATTTCTTTGACACAGACATAAATGCTCAACAGGTAGTGGTGTGCATTGAGAATTTGGATTTAAGGCTATCCCAAGGGCTAGCCCAAGACACCCTAGCACAGGAGGCAGAAATTCTAACTATCCCCCACCTACATATGCAGCAAAAATTATAAGGCACTGCACTGCATTGTGATATGTGTTAATGGCACTCCAAATCTGTTGCCTGAGGCCACCTTGCACTGTTTCAGGGAAGGGCCGATCAAGATCTTATGCTGCAATATGGACCTGCCCTCCTTTCCTCTCACAGGCTGCTGCTGCAAATAGACTGCTGTATGTCAACAGAAAGGCCCTCAGACCAGCATTTGGCTTAGAGTTTTACTGGCAAAGGTCATCTCCCCACTTCTTCCCAGGGAGGCAGCTCTATGTCCAGAGGATTCTGGAAACCCAGAGGTACTGCTGACAGAGTGACAGAGGAATACTAGGCCTGGTAACTCTAAATTTATTTTTAGCCAGACAATTTAACAGAAAGAGCAGGGGGAGCTTACCTGCATTTCCCTGCAGGGTTACTTCACCATCATTCTTGTCCAGGGGTTGCCTTCTGTTCCCCACATCAGATGTGTTAGCATGTGGGGAAAACGCAACTCATTCATACTGGATCTGAGTTATATAAAGCATTTTATATGCATACTAAAAAATAAAATGAAAGAAGCCACTTGGGCCATTCACGGCCCATTCACCATTCACGGCCACTTGGACTGGGAGGCACAAAACAACAAGACAGCAAAAGAAGGAGACAAGACAACAAGCTAATACAAAGTCTAGTCAATGGGTCAATGCAGTTCACCGCCATGGCAAGCTGGAAGGAGGTGGTAGCAGATTCAGCTGCTCTTGCTTCCTCACAATCTGTCACTGATGCAACCTGCATCACCTCATCTCATGGATGGGCCACACTGAATGACATCATCAGCCTTTGCGCCATGCCCCAGCTGAATGACAGCACTTCACCTTTGGCTCAGAAGGATGCCAAGGTATTCCAGGCATTATAGTAAATCACAAATATACAACTCTACAAGATCTCCAAATGCAATCACTATAGAAAAAGTAATTTTGAAGTTTAAACTGATGATACATCAGACAACAGGTTTCATTAAAAGCCTCCAAAAAAACTGGATCCAAAGAAAATTAGAGCAGCAAAGATACATGATTGGTTCTGCCCTCTTGTACACATTGATACAGGTAAACCAGTCATTATACCTTTGTGAGTTCTCTGAAAGCTACACAAGTTATCCAGGGAAAGCTACACAAAGTGGCCTTTTGGACCCCTGCAGTGGAAAAACAGGGTCAACTTGGAAACATAAAGAGGTTTAAGACTGAAAGATGCTTGCTTCTGTGTAAATATGCATTCGACTGCACTGTAACAGTATGACTAGCCTCAGTTGATTAAAGGTGAGAACTTCTAGTTAATGTAAAAATAACAGTCCTTGCAAAGTAAAATTTTAAAAAAGGTAAATGAAGCTTTAAAAAAAAAGTATAATGCAAATCACAGAATGCATCTTTGAACTTTGCAGATTAAAACTGGAAATGGGGTGATGTGGGATCCAGCTGTATTTGGATTTAAAACGTCTGAACCAAAACCCCAGCAAACCTCAAAAGCCTATAAATTTTGTACTGTAAGAAACAAATTTCTTGTCACATACAAACACTCCTGAAAAAAAAACTTCTTGCAGTTTTTTAAAATAGCTGCACGTAGTAGTAGTAGTAGTAGTAGTAGTAGTAGTAGTAGTAGTAGTAGTAGCAGCAGCAGCAGTAGTAGTAGTAACATAACTATGAAGTGTACTATGCAGAGACAGAAAACAGGAGAACCACTATAGAAAGGCAAGGCAAAAATGCTGCAAATAAATAAATGTGTAAATACACACACACACACACACACACAGTTAATATTCTTTGAAGATATAAACATGGCACAGAATGTAAATATCACATACCACTATGGGTACATGGCTAGGGCTTAGGAAACATAAACAAATGATTATTTATCAAATGGTAATTTACTACTATATAATTAATAAACAAGGTTGTTTGAACCCATGCAGAGGATCATTGTGGCACAGATCTGTGACTGAGAAACAATATGGTATACTTGTCAGTGTCAAAAGAGGTTCAAATCCCCACGTAGCCATGAAGTTTATTGGGTGAACTAGGGCCAGTCACCCTCACTCATCTACCACACAGGGTTGTTGTAAAGATAAGGTCCTTGGAGAAAGAGTTGTATATGAATGAAATTCATTAATAAAGGAAATCATCTTTATCACTTGGCAAGATAACACAGATACCCAGAACAACCTGGAATGAGACAACTCACTCCGGGCTATTTTGGGAATCTGTTTGGGCTTTCAGCATCATCCTAATAAGCAATAAAGAAAATTTAATGACACATCAGGTGCAATGTAGAGAGTATCACTCTACTGAATCCATATCAGTATGGATATGGATACTGTATGGATACTGTATGGATCAGTATGGATATGGATACTGTATGGATACTGAATATGGATTCAGTACTCTACTGAATCCATATCAGTAGAATGTGTAGTAAAATGGTGGTCTGTATCCACCAGGACAAGTGGCTTACAAGATGATTGCATGCACACTGTGGTAAGTTGACACTTGGTAACCTATTGTCCATATTCACCTTTCCTCCACATTAAAAAAAAATTATCTCAGAGGATTTATTTATAGACATAAATATATGAGTATGTAACGAAGTACATACAGAATAAGGAAGTGTTCAAATTACTAGGCCTGGAGTGCAGAACAAAGTCTTGCAAAAGGCTTTACAATCCATTGAGACAAAACTGTGTACTTTGGTGTGTGAGGAAGTGGAAAGAATTCTCAAATCCACCTGCACCTAAACAAAACAGTTTCAAAGAGGGGAAAAAACTCCTACTTGAGTGGGCATCAACTATCAATCAAGCTGCTCCTAGTATGGAAACTTCCCAGTGCGTGCGATCAAAACTGAGAACAGCCTTCTAAGTAAACACTGAATTAAGCAGCAGTACTGACAACATGGCAGCATTGCTTAATAATACTTTCCTGTCTCCTGCACTTTGAGTGATTTACTATACAATCCTACACTTGTTTATTCAGTATTCACTGTGTTAAGTAGGATTTGCTCCCAGGTAAGTGTGCCTAGGATTGCAGCCTCAGAGGTTGAAATGAGACAAACCTAGACGATCAAAATGACAAATCTAGCTTTTACTCACATGAAAAAACCTTTCCTTCCTTTTAGTGCTGGAAATAGTGGTCCATGTAGTCAGTCATTCCTCCTGAACTATTTGCCAACATGACAAACAGACTTTGTGATGGTGAAGGTCAGTGATTGGTCAGTTTTGCTTTTAAACAATAAGATAAATTTGTTTTTGCAGATGGATAAATGGAACTCAGATGGTTCCATGGTTTGAAAGTTATGCAATATACTTTGAAATTAAAAAGGAGATGACGGCTAAATTTAAACACATTTTGAAATGATTGAAAAGACGATGACTAAATAGCTCAGGCAAATGAGCGCAATGAAAACAAATAGCAACATTCAGTATATGCCTTCTTTAATCAAAACTTCCAAAACAAGTGATATGATTATCTTTTACATGGACCAGCTTTCATAATATGCAACTTATGGTAAACAGGACTCTTCAATAGCAGATGATGGTAACACTCTGTAGAATGGTTTGATCTTTGAGCATAAAATAGAATTGGGTGAATTTTTCAAGCCATGATGATCATCCAAGCCTTGTCATGACAGCTTCATTTTGACCACTACATGGTCTCTCATCATATTTGTTGAGTCATTGATTAGTGAAAAACTTATTTCCTTTTGCAACACTGGCTTCAGTGTGGGAATGAACTGGATGACCTCTCCTCATCTTTATGGTTTTTTGTCTTATTTTTTACTTGCATGTTCCCTTTTTTCTTTCTTTAGGAGACTTGGTGAAGCTTATGACATGCCAGGGAGATGTTTAAAGGAGCACAGCCTGCCACTATGACATCACCCTCCCTACACACGTGCTTGTTCTGCCTATCACGAATGTCTGCAAAGGACTACAGGTGCATTCAGAGGAAAATCTAAATTATCACCCTAAAAGTTTGAATACTTTATATCTAATCTACTTTAAGCTATCGGCGTTAAAATATTTTACTTATACAAAGCTCGTCATCTCAGAGTATTCTACGCTGGAGATATTCAAAGTCAGATTTGGCCTCAGTTTACTTTGTGGGGGTGAGGTGGAAGGATAATGAAATTCTTCCATGACGCAAGAAAGATATATGTTATAGATGCACTGGAGATTCCTTCCTACAAAAATGATTTGATCATGTTTTTAAAAAAAATACCTAAATATACAATTTGATCATTTAAAAAAAAATCATATTGCTAACTCATTCTCCCACCCTCAATTTCTATTATGAGTTTTCCAGGCAGACTTGAATCACTTCCTGGCAAATAGGGAAAACTCCCATTCTTGTCTGATCAAGCTTTGCTCATTGCCTGCATTTTGTCATTTTTATTTCATCTCAGTTTTCTTGCTCTTTACCCTTACAATTTTAAGTCTGGAGTTTTTTTTAGTTTTTTAAGAAACACTGTTCCAGCTGTAAGCTTGCCATAACACTGCAGTCAACATTCAGGTCCTTGCATTTCAACCACCAGGGAATCAAGGGATTTTATCAAGATAATTATCTTGCTTTTAAACAAGTGAACAAACTAAAACTGGCGTGGTTTGGGGACACAACACACTGACCCTCCCGAATTTCATTTTCTGTTCCTATTGCAGTCTGTTGAATCTGGTCAGACAAGGCAGAACAGACCACACATTGTGTTATTGCGCCACTACTCTTGGTATTAATGGATTTTCTCCATTAACAAATGCAATGATTTTAAGGAAAATATTGGAGAACAAAAGAAGGATAGTGATGTTTCATAAACATCCCTCATCCCATCCCATAAAGAGTGAGCGAACAGTGTACCGATCCCAGATTCAACACTCTGCCCGGAAATGCCATGTGTAAGCAGCAACTGCTACAAACCCAAGTAGGGTAATGCCAGGACCACCGAAAAAGTAACAAAACAATTTGATAATGGTCATAATGCAGGAACAACAAGTGAAAGAGGACAGTTGGCAGAGAGCAATCACTGGTTTACGGCAAATTCATTTCATTGCCAATCATGATTATGGGGAAAAAAATAAGGGAGAAATGGAAATTTCAACAGAAAAAGCATCTCGGGTGCAGACAAATAGGGCTGAATCTCAAAACTACTAATGACAAGGAAGCCATGTTACTTATGCTCGCTTTCCAGTTATGTGTAGTACATCTAAAAGCCACTGGAAGAGGCATCCTGAGAGTGTGTGTCACCCAGTATGGCACTTACCTGCATGAGCTCAGAATTCTGGAACTTTAAGAGTGACATAATGATGTAATAACATCTTCCCCAACCTTCCATACGATCACATGGCTTTTAATGTGATAAGTCCAGACTGCCTCCATTTGGCAATCTTCAGCCCTCTCCAGGCCTAGTCGCTTTGCGTTCTCACCAGCGAGAGGCAAAAACACAATTGTTGGTGGGCAAGTGTGGATAGGATAACAGCCTTTGGGATGTTTGGGGAATTTTTTAACAGCAACTGCTTGGGAGGGTGAGGAAGGTTCATTACCTAACTGCTTTGATTTTGTTATATTGGGGGTGTTAGAAATTTTCCTGCTTGATTATGTCACTTCCAGCCATGACATCACTTCCAGTCGGTCCCAACAGATTGGTACCCTGGAATACCCACTTCTGGTGGGTACTCCCGACTCTCAGTACTAAAAAGTGGGGCCTGGTGTTAAAAAGTTTGAGAACCACTGTAAATTTAAATAGCTCTGTTTAGCCAGGCATGTGTTAAAATCAAGGAGGGAAGGAGTTAGAGTGAGAGTCAGGCTTCCAGCTGGACTGAGGTTCCTCAGCCAGAGATGACCCAATGAGAGAAAAGAAAGAGAATTAGCAGAAGATTTAAACAAGCACTGGGGAATTGAGGAGTTTAATAGGGAGAAGGGGTTGTTATAAAAAAATCTTGTCTATATTCAAAAAGATTCCATATCAAATAGGTCACTCAGTCCTCTTTAGGCCGTTTCATTTGTCTACAAAGTTCACATGAGGGAAAGAGAGCCGGTGCAAGCTGTCGCCCTTCTAGGAATATATGAACCATTAAATACAAACAGTCTTGAAGTGTTGTCACAGCTAACTTCATTGCTTGCTTGATGATGGCTGCACGTGGATAAGCAGGCTCACCAAGAATCTGAAAGTTTCAAAGCCTATCTCTCAACATAGCACCCAAGACCATAAGGTCGAAATCCATGTGACTTGAGGATGGGGAGAGATTGTGAGATAGGTGTCATTGGACTCCACCGATCTGTTGCTTTCTGGGTTTTCTTGCTTATTTTTTGTGTTACTGAAAATTGCCTTCATAGTCTCCATGCTAAGGAATCTTAAAACATTGAAAGATATGTGTTCTAATGGTAGATACCCAACCCCCCCCCCTCCTAAAAGAACACATGAGACAGAGGCTTGGGTTAATAATTTTTATTAAATTGAAACAGACCTACAGCAGGGAAAAATTCTAACTAAACACCCAGAACATGATGGCTCTATGTCTTTGGGGGAAACAGCACTAGCTATCTACCTCCCCCATAGCCCAAATGAGCATCACAACCTAACTCAAGGCAGCAGCCAGTCATCAACCGAATTATCCTATTCCTGCCAACCCCAAAGGGATCAAGGCAGCTGGTTTGCAGGAACCACACCAGCAAACCATGTGATGGTTCCTGCAAGGAATCAGCCTGGGGGCCAGCCACCCACCCACCCAACCCAGACAAGCATTGTAAGAGCAGTCCTGGCTTACCCCTTGACCTTTTTCACCTCGCGAAGTATGCAAGATACAGAAACCTGGCTACCCAGCCAGCATGTCCCCTGTCCATAAAAGAAAGGGGACCAAGGCAAAGCCAAACCCAAAATACCAGTCTAGGTGAAAAAACTGTCACCCAAAGGCCAATCAGGGTGACAGCAAAAAATTTCTACCCACTCCCGAAACAAGGCGACCAGCTAGTCTCAGACTGTACGCGGAGTGGGCAGACAGGGTTCAGAACCAGTATGCCCCACCTCCACCATACGAAGCAGCCAATGGGCTTGCTTACAATTTCCCGCTTCAGCCTCACAGTGTGGGGGAGGAGCTGGCAAATGGTGCCAGGGCTCAAAAATCCCCAGCACAGATATGAATGCATGATTTTACCATGTCCCAAAAACTGGGTGTGGAAAGAAGATAACCAACACCCTACACATGCCTATGGTCATTCAGCTGTACACAAGCAACTTCAAACATGGTAAGTTGCTGCACAGAGCTCCTACCTATAAAAGTAAGGGCCCAATTCTATCCAACTTTCCAGCACTGATGCAGCAGCAATGCAGCCCAGAGGTAAGGGAACAAACACCTACATGACAGACCCCCCACCACCACAGGATGCAGGGCATACTGATTGGTACAGCTGCATCAGCACTGGAAAGTTATATAGGATTGTGTCCTAAAACTCCAATGGGCAGTACTATGCTCTTCTGTTGTACCTGAAAACTTAATAGGGACACAGCAGGTGATCCATAATATTTGATCAATACCAAGTACTTACATATACTTTATTAGGATTTTACTAGCTATATCTGCTGTTTGCTTTCTATACTGGCTGATGTGTAGAAGTAGTTATGTTTAGTGTTGCATCAGAAGTTTTCCCCATTCCAATTTTCAGGTTGAGGATGCTTTTGGAAAAATCATTCCTGAAGGGGGGAAGAACCCTTAGGACTCTAAATAGTGAGCTGGAATGTTAAACTTTTTCCAATCCTGTTTGCTGCCAAAGCCCCTAGAAAAATTTTCAAAAGTTAGAGATACCTTTCAGTGCTGCTGAAAGTTTCACATAAAATAGGGAGGTATTCTTGCCTTAGACCTAGTTTTAAAACACTGTACTTGTGTGAGAGTGCCCTCTTCTGCCTACAAATGTTGGCTAAGGGCAAATTTTAAAAGCTGTTGTGATCCAGCCATCCAATAGCCCCTAGATGAGAATCAAGTTCTCAAACTGTTCTTTTCTGAGAAGAGAAACAAAAGGGAAGTAAAAGTATGTTGATATTTTTTTAATGTTTTTATATTGAAGACTTTTGCTCCTGCACAGTCTGGACACCCACTTCTAAGACAATAGGTTGATTTTAAAAACTTACAATAGTTGGCAAGCTGACATTATGTTCTCCATCTGATTTGAATGGAACAGGCCAAAAAGCCGAGCTAGCACCACACAGCAGGCGTTTTTACTCAAAATGGCATATGGGTATTCCGCAAAAACAAAAGCAAAAAAGGACAACATAGCAAAGTGTGTCTGACTTTGTATCATGTGCTGCAAAATGACATTCAATGATCAGGTAAAATTCCTTCAGCTATATTGTCAAGCATCAGAGATGCTTGAGCAAAATGTTCAACATGGACCTTAAAACCAATCTGCTGTTGTAATTTAACAAAGCTAGGTACTTACTGAAACATATATAGCCAATTCTGTCAAGACTGGCCCATTGAGCCATGAAACTCAGTCTACGGCTTTGCTCACACCTTCTGGTTGATTCAGATCAAGTGTCATTGTTTCAAGCATGGGGGCAGCAAATGCTTCCACTGGTGACTTCACAATGCGAACGTGTGAAAACTGTATGCCTATTTTGCCCCAACTAGAAGTATTTGGAAGCCACTCCATACCCCATCATTTTTACATCAGACAGCATGTACACATATGTTCCTCTCCGCAGCCTATCAGCTTTAGGCAATCCAGCTGTAAGACATGCATTTTCACTATACACAAACATTACATAAAACATCAAGCCAATGCCAATGATCAAAAATTGGTCAAGAGTTACATATATTGGGCGTTCTGAACTCAGTGATGAAAGGTTTCCCTGAAAGACTAAACGTATCCATCCCCATTCACTCACATCACTGGTTGACTCAGGGACCAGTTATTCTTTTCCTGTACTGTGTGAAGAGACTCATAGTCAAGTCATGTTTTACAGGGTCATCTAAAGAACACTCTACAAGGCAAAGCAGAATGATGCCCCCTAAGACCACCAGCCCAAAAGTAACAAAGCATTGAAAGGTAGTTTCTGAAGAACACCACTTCTTAAAGGAAAAGAGCACCCCCTAGAGGTCATAATTTTAGAAGTTATAATATTTTGTCAAGGACACAAATGTACTTGTGCCCACACCATGAGGTCACTTTCTAACTTGCATCATGATATTTATATGCAACTAGGCTTGTAATGGTCTGGGGAGAAAACTGGTTTTTTGGTTCCACTAAGTGCCTATTTCTTAATTTCCAAACAGTTGTGTGAGTCACAAATTCCCTGCGAAAATCTTCCAGGATGAGGAATTTAGGCACCCTCAAAAGTAAAAATGAATGTCCTGCCATTGTCCTGCGATGTCCTTTTGCCTTTGCAAAATAAACAAGCTTGCAATAGCATTCAAGACATTTCCTACTGTTATTATCAAAAAGCATTTCAACTTTTGAATTTTTTTCGTCACAGCCATATCATCTATTTTTCTATCAAAAAACGCTAGCAGCCCCAAGGGATGCAGCCAAGCACTAACATAATCTATACCTCACATGCCTACATTTCTGGGATTCAAGCAGGTGTTTCCAAAAGTTAGATTATGAGCTAACATGCATTACGACAACTCACTCTGAAGGACAAAATGACCACAAAACCTCACCGGATTGAACAAGGCTGCCACAAACTGTAGGTTTCAACTGGGGGGACGGGACATATTCTTCCAGAAAGAAAGTCTGCTAGATTGAGAACAAGTAATCCTCTCTTACATTTTTCACCCAAATCCCAGACCTGAATATCTGCACCTGATCTACCTTGTACAAGCTTCTTCAGGGACTCAGGAGAAGTCAGCAAAGGATTCAAAGCGTGATTTAAAAAAACAAAAAAAACACATAAGAACATAAGAACATAAGAACAGCCCCACTGGATCAGGCCATAGGCCCATCTAGTCCAGCTTCCTGTATCTCACAGCGGCCCACCAAATGCCCCAGGGAGCACACCAGATAACAAGAGACCTCATCCTGGTGCTCTCCCCTACATCTGGCATTCTGACTTAACCCATTCCTAAAATCAGGAGGTTGCGCATACACATCATGGCTTGTACCCCATAATGGATTTTTCCTCCAGAAACTCGTCCAATCCCCTTTTAAAGGCGTCTAGGCTAGACGCCAGCACCACATCCTGTGGCAAGGAGTTCCACAGACCGACCACGCGCTGAGTAAAGAAATATTTTCTTTTGTCTGTCCTAACCCGCCCAACACTCAATTTTAGTGGATGTCCCCTGGTTCTGGTATTATGTGAGAGTGTAAAGAGCATCTCCCTATCCACTCTGTCCATCCCCTGCATAATTTTGTATGTCTCAATCATGTCCCCCCTCAAGCGTCTCTTTTCTAGGCTGAAGAGGCCCAAACGCCGTAGCCTTTCCTCATAAGGAAGGTGCCCCAGCCCCGTAATCATCTTAGTCGCTCTCTTTTGCACCTTTTCCATTTCCACTATGTCTTTTTTGAGATGTGGCGACCAGAACTGGACACAATACTCCAGGTGTGGCCTTACCATCGATTTGTACAACGGCATTATAATACTAACCGTTTTGTTCTCAATACCCTTCCTAATGATCCCAAGCATAGAATTGGCCTTCTTCACTGCCGCCGCACATTGGGTCGACACTTTCATCGACCTGTCCACCACCACCCCAAGATCTCTCTCCTGATCTGTCACAGACAGCTCAGAACCCATCAGCCTATATCGAAAGTTTTGATTTTTTGCCCCAATGTGCATGACTTTACACTTACTGACATTGAAGCGCATCTGCCATTTTGCTGCCCATTCTGCCAGTCTGGAGAGATCCTTCTGGAGCTCCTCACAATCACTTTTGGTCTTTACCACTCGGAAAAGTTTGGTGTCATCTGCAAACTTAGCCACTTCACTGCTCAACCCTGTCTCCAGGTCATTTATGAAGAGGTTGAAAAGCACCGGTCCCAGGACAGATCCTTGGGGCACACCGCTTTTCACCTCTCTCCATTGTGAAAATTGCCCATTGACACCCACTCTCTGCTTCCTGGCCTCCAACCAGTTCTCAATCCAGGAGAGGACCTGTCCTCTAATTCCCTGACTGTGGAGTTTTTTCAGTAGCCTTTGGTGAGGGACCGTGTCAAACGCCTTCTGAAAGTCCAGATATATAATGTCCACGGGTTCTCCCGCATCCACATGCCTGTTGACCTTTTCAAAGAATTCTATAAGGTTCGTGAGGCAAGACTTACCCTTACAGAAGCCATGCTGACTCTCCCTCAGCAAGGCCTGTTCGTCTATGTGTTTTGAGATCCTATCTTTGATGAGGCATTCCACCATCTTACCCGGTATGGATGTTAGGCTGACCGGCCTATAGTTTCCCGGGTCCCCCCTCTTTCCCTTTTTAAAAATAGGCGTGACATTTGCTATCCTCCAATCTTCTGGCACTGTGGCCGTTTTGAGGGACAAGTTGCATACCTTAGTCAAGAGATCTGCAACTTCATTCTTCAATTCCTTAATAACCCTTGGGTGGATGCCATCAGGGCCCGGTGACTTATTGATCTTTAATTTATCAAAGATAAACACAGAAACTCATTGGGTTCCAACAAGTATCTAGCATGAGCTTATCACTGGGGTGGATTGGACTGGAGTCCTGAATAAAACCTGGATCGGAACTTCTCCACATTGTGGCATAGTCAAGCAATTAGAAAAAACATGGAGTGGATCTCTAACATTGCACTTTCCAACCTGCATCATCTTCAGAGCATATAAACAGAATCTGTCTGGGTGTTACATATGATGGCATAACTGAACTAAAATTTGCACAGAGCTGAAGAAAGCCTCATTTACTTAACCTCAGTTAATTGGTTCTGCAAACAGGTGCAATGGATCATGCACCTTGCAAATCAGTCATGGGGATAAGATGTCCTCATCTAACCTTCCCCATTTCAAATAGGGGCTTTCTCCTGTAGTTGTGCAGAACTGCATGATGCTTGATCTAGCTATAGGGAGAAAAAAGTCAGAAGGGCCTTTTGAAACACTATTTGGAATACTTCAAAATATCTTCTTTTTCCTTTGAACAAAACAAAAAAAACCATTTTCACATTCAGAGGCCAAGAAATTGCATATTTTATTGTCAGAGGATATCTCCCAAAATAGTAATTCTTTTTTCAGAATTATGTGGTTGATGTAAATTGTTGGAAGATTAATTCCACAAGACAGAAACACACAGGGTTCTGCCAGATGAACAAACTCAGCTGACATTAAGCTGCAGTATTTGATTCAAATTCAGGATAAAATAACACTCTATACGCTTAGAGAAAAACATGCTGTAATTCGTACAGTTGGAAGACATGCTTAAATGCTATTTTTATGCCAATTATAATTAATAAAGTTTACGGTCTGTCAATTATCCATGGTGGGCAGTTTAGGGTACTCCCAACTGCAATACTAAGGTTTCATCTGCAACTCAGGCAGTTTTTTCTTTCCCAATTAGATCTATGTATCAAATCCTTTGAATCCCTGGGAAGCCTGGCATTTCATTGGTCAAGGCTAATTAACAAAATTCCTTAATTCCTTTACAGTAATCCTCTTACCTGCTCAGTGCTATTTCTGTTAGGGTCATCATGATCCAGAGGCATACATCTCCATCCAGATCTAACTATCCTCAAGCAGCCCAGAGATTCACATTCGCCTCCACTTCAACCAATCCAGGACACTGGTGGTTACACTGGGGAAAGTTCAGTTGAGACCCTGAGCTCACCAGGTATGTTTCTTGTAATTTATTTATACAGCACTATCAGCACTCAACACACTTTATAGAGTTTATGGGGCGTAAAAGTTTTGTCTCTTCACCAGAGTGCTTACAAATTTGAGGACAGACATATCTTTACTCTAGCTAGGAGCAAGCTGTGATGCTGATATTTTTGCAGCATGTTTTTGATTTTTTTTAAATGGCTTTTCAGAGGCTAAAAGGTTAGGGAAATAGAATGCAGCCACATAGGTGCTGCCTATTTGCACAAAACCTTAAGCATATTTACCTAGAATTAAACCCCATTGAATTCAATGAAAGTGACTTCCTATTAAGTGCATTGCAATTGCATTTAGGATGCTAACTTCCCAGAAATAGTCAGGATAAAGCCTATGTTACTGTTAGCAAGATATTAGACTTTGTTTCTGAAAACCAGACTTGCTTTCCTCCAAGTTAAAACATATCTTAAGAAAAATGTTTGCATTTGAACTTTTTGCATTACGAACTACTTTGTCAAACCATAATGTAAAAGTTATTTTTCTTAAACCATTTCTGCCCAACATTGCATATATGCAACGGGGACCAAATGTGTACACCTGTGGACCATGCAGAAATGGGTTAAATTTAGAACTGAGATATTTACAGACCTGTGTTTAAGGTCACAATCCTACATACAAACTTACATGGGAGTAAGTTTCAATGAGTTGAATAGGACATTATTTCTCAGTCAACAAACATATAATTGTGTTGTAAGTCTTGTACAATACACTACCTCTGATCTAATTGGTACTTCATGTTTTGGTCCAAGGTGTGGCCTAGCAGAAAGTAGTATAATGACTTGAAGCTTATTTGTATAGCAAGGAGCTGTACAGCACGACCTAGAAAGATAACTGGGTTTGGGGTATGTGACTACTTCATGTGGACATCAGCTCTAGATATAGAGTTACAGAAGATTTAAGACATACGATTGGATCTGAATCCATGCTTGTTTGAGCAGAAACATTTCCACTCAAGTCGTGGAATTAGTTATTTCAGCAATTCCCTTGTTCAGGTATTTTCAACCAGTGTGCCATGGTGGCTGCAAATGATCTGCAGGTATGTCGTGGGAATTTGTGGGAGGATAATTTATTAGTAGGGCTACTGGAGGATATGAACCCCTCACCTGCAATGTGGTGTGTCTTATCAATTGTCAAAAAACTGGTGCTGTGCCTTGACAATTTTAGCACCTTGTCAGTGTTCCATGAGATGAAAAAGGTTGAAAATCACCAGTTTCTCATTTTAGCAGGTTCTTTCTTGGCTCCATTCTCTAGTCCAGTGATTTTCAACCATTGTGCCTCGAATAGTCCACAGATGTGCCTCAGGAGATTAGGGAGGGTCATTTATTAGTAGGGCCATTGGGGAATGTGAGCTTCCCCTCCAAAAAAAAAAAAAAAAGGTGTGTTTTGACAGTTTTAGCACCTTGCCAGTGTGCTGTGAGATGAAAAAGGTTGAAAATCGCTGCTCAAGTCCCTTCCAGGATCAATATTTCTTTTTAATTTAAAAAAATCAGCAAACGTGTGAATGCTGAATGAATTACTAAATATATGATCCACTTTGCAAACCTTTCTTAAACTATCCCACTTAATTCAGTGCTGTAAAGAAGAAATTATCTGATCTTTTGGGCCACTAACATAAAATTAAAATACACTTTATTAAATATACTTTTTTAAAATGAGCTCTGTTTGCCATGGCCTGGTTTATTTGTGCTATGGCCAAGAGATAACCAATGAACATTCTCTTATTCATAAGAATAAAAAAAACCATAAACCACCTCTGTAAAATTTTTGTGGTTGTTCCCATTGTATTTTTAGTCCAAAATAACAACCTGCAGCATGAGGTTAGTTTTTAAATTCTAGTTTGCCTTCCAGACTTCTCTTGGAGTTAGCAGCTATTCACCAGCTATTTTTAATCAAACAGTCTCTGTCCTAATAGGCACTAGATTCCTGAAAGTTGAATTCTTTTGACATAACGTTTAATTATTCTTGTTTAATATTGCTATGACTTGATCATAAGACCTCTGGTTGAGCAGTATCTCCAGACTACTCTAGAGCTGTTAAATTGCCATGAGTGTTATGAAACCATCAGCAATGGATACTGAAGGCTGCTCCCATATATGCTGTAGTTAGGGTTAGGCAAATATCAACCATTACATTACGTATTTCGTTCTACTCTACTTTGGTGTAAAAAAAATATGTGAGAGTTTAAAAAATCCAAATTTACAACATTAAGAAAAACTTTTAGGGATATAGCTATGTCAAACCCCTTAGAACAGGTTGAGTATTTCTTACCTGAAAATTTAAAGTCTGAAATGCTCCAAAATCTGGCGCTTCTTTAAGTGGAAAAATTCCTCACCTGACCTCATGTGACAGGCTGCAATCTAAACACAGGCGCACAGCAGACAGTTTATTCAGTGTCCCCAAGGGGAAAAAAATTACCTTCAGGCAATGTGTATAAGGTGTATGTGAAACATAAAGAATTTTGTGTATCGACTTGAGTCCAATCCCCAAGATCTCATTATGTATACGCAAATATTCCAAAATCCAAAAAAAAAATCCAACACACTTCTAGTCCCGAGCATTTTGGATAAGGGATACCCAACCTGTACATTGATGGGCAGCCTACACAAGTGAGTGAGGCACAAAAATGGTCCTCTTTTATCTCAGTGGGCCGCAATGTTGAAATCAGGCATGTGCACTAACCATGAAGGAATGTGGCAACACTGCATGTGAACAGCAGTAAACAAAATATCCCAATGCCCACACATACAGGTTGAGACTAATTATTTGTGTGGGTTCCTTTCCAAACACTCAACATGTGGATGGCAAAAAACGCACTATAGCAAATCAATTTAAAAAACAAAGTTTCTTTGCTCGGGTGATTTAAAAACAGCCTTGCTGACCTTTGTGGTGTAAGATAAGAGCCATTAAGAAGACAATCCATCAATCAGTTATACTGCAAGTGCTTACAAAGGCACTTCACTCAGCCCCTCCCTTCACCAATGCAAAGCGATCACCTTTCTTTCACATGCTCAGGGGGAAGGGAGGGGTCCGCTGGAGAGAGAAGGATTGATGGATTGTCAGCCAGCTGCCCTCTCTCTCTCTCATTAAGGAGGCTATTGTTAAAGGACTGTTCAGGTTTTTTAAACTGATTTTAAAGGGATGCATTTTTCCCCTTCTCCAAGGATCAGCACATTCCTTCTCATTTGCAGGGGCCATTCATGTTGAGTCAAATCCATGTATAAAAAATCCGTGTATAAATAGGCTGGACCTGTATATTCCTGATGGATTGCCCGTGGTTTGCCCCTGTGCATGTGAAGAGACATGATAAAGGAGGAGTATGAACACCTGAGCAGCAATGACCTTATCATTCCACCTTCCGCTATCTGAGAAACCTTGTTCCTGTCTCCAAGAGAGAAACATCCAGCAGAACACTGTGAGCTGCTTTGGACTTGATATAACACAGCAAAGAGCAGTGCCATCATCTGAAATAAGGGAATATGAAAACTGTTTAGAAAATTCTCTACAAAACCATTTGGAAACCTATTTAAAGCAAAAATGGCATCTTCCATGCCTGGTCTCTGATGCACTTCTAGACCCTAATGCACAAGAAAAGCAGATTTGCAAAGCCACAAATCTGGAAGTTTTGGATCCCAGATTTTGTGTTTAGAACCTATGCTTTCAGATCCTGAAATTCATCCTTCAAATGTGAGGTATAAAAAGTGAAAACTATATTAAAATGACAATCAAAGTAAATATGACACTCACTACTCACTATTCTCAAAAGATATTTCTAGCAGTGCCAAAGAGTTGCCTAAGGAGTAAAAGAAACCAGTTTACAAAATTCATTGACTCCTCTACCTGCCCATAAAATGTTCAATGTAGCTATTCTGAGTAATCAGGTTATTCTGTAAGAGCTAATTTAAGCCATGCACCCTGGGAATATGCTTCGGACTTTCTTGGCACTAAAAATAGAATCCAGGATTAATTTTGTAATTAATTTAAAAGGAAAAAATACCCTTGAGCTACAATATACGAGTCTTCTAGTATTCTGTTTGATGAAAGCCAAATGCAGTTTTCAATATTTTTGGACTGATTTTAATTTTTTACCCTCTACATCCCTAAGGCTTGAGGGTTAGGTTACAACTGAAAAACAAACATATGTCAGAAGAACGAGAATATGCCAGGTGGCTCCCAACATATCAAGCGAACAAGACAGAAAAATAGTTTATCAGCCCAATCATAGCTAAATCCATGCACAAGCAAGGCAGTGGCACTGGTGTGGCTACCACTGTATCCTGCGGGGGATTTTTAGCTACTGGAGGTCTCCTTAGGGTGGCACATTTGTCCCCTTGCCCTGGGGTAAGCCCCAGTAGCCACTAAGGAGCAACTTGGACCTGCACCAGTTCAATTGCTGGCACAAGTCCACGTTGCAACATGAAGGCAGATCAGGCCTGGGAAGGGCTCAGGATTTGGCATGCACCACTGCCACCAATCCCACCCCATTCAGGACTGATCCACCTTCCTCTCCCCCTCATAACTGCCCCTTTCTGCCCATCCCTCTCACATTATGTCTCCCCCACCCCACCCCATTCAACCCGCTCTTTGCCAACTTCCAACCCCAGGTAGGCTTACCTGCTCCAGCAGCTGTCTGTGGGCCTGCCAGTACACCCTGTGGTCACCCACAGTACACTGCTGTGGTCACCCTGCTGGCAGGTCTGTACTGTACTGTCAGTAGAGGCTGCTTTGCAACAGTCGTAAAGCAGCTTCTGCCAACGCAATGCTAGTTACACCAGTGGGGAGGTAGTTAGGATTGGGCCGTAAATATGTTTCCTCCCTAGGAGCACAATTTGGCTTTCCCTGCATGGGGAATAAGGATGAAGCAAAAAGTCAGGGGAGGGAGAAGGATCAAGTGGTCTACCTTTCTCCTTGGCCTTAACAAGTCACCGTCGTCTTCCCCCCCCCCCCACACACACACAGGCTCCCAGAAGACAGTGAAGGAGTAGACCAGCTTGGCCTATTCACTTTTCTCTGCTTGCACTCCACATGCCAGATGCAGCAGATCCTCCAACCCTTCACAGATGAACACTGTGAACCACTGTGAGATACAGGAAGCTGGACTAGATGGGCCTATGGCCTGATCCAGTGGGGCTGTTCTTATGTTCTTAACACAACAACCCTCATTTCAAGTGCCACTGTCTTCCAACACAAGCCTAGGTGTTTCTACTCAGAAGTGTGTTCCCTTGTGATCAATAGTACTTACTCTCAGGAAAGTGTGTACAGGATTGCAGTTTTAGCCCTGTTCATCCTGGGTATGCATTACTGATGGCTCTGTTATGCTGTACTCTTTCACTCATCAATTGCCCATCCACTGATTTTAAAAGCCATGACAGTGTTTCTTCTTTTGGTTAAAGCTATCTTAGAAAAGCATACTGCAGTTCACATTCTACATCAGCAGCTGCAGTATATGAAACCTTTTTCCTTTTTTTATAGCATACAAAATAACAAAAGGCATACTACTGAACCATGCTTTTGTGCTCAGTTACTGAATTTATATGCATACGAACTTAAGATAAGGTGCATCCCATCCCCTCTCAGCTGTTCACCTCTACAGACCCCAGACAGCTCAACCCTGAAGTATGACCACACACTAGCACCCAAAGGGCAAACACAACAACAATGGTTGATCAGGAGCATTGGGGGGGGGGGGTGTTTTGTTAACCAGAAAATAGGGACAGTTGGAGCATAGAGTGTGCAGATGCCCTGCTTTTCAGCCCCCTGTTCTACATGAAACAAAATGGCCCAGGGGGCCTAACATGCATAGAACTCCAGCTTGTGATAGTAATTAACTCGTATGCACAGGGCTGGCACTGGAAGCCCCAAAGAAACTGGCCAATGAACCTCTTGGCACTCCAGTACACTCTTGGCACTGCAGAGACCCCAAAGCCTTTACATGCCACATGATAAGAGCAAAACTGCACCTTCAAGAGCTCTCAAAATACTGTGGTCCATGCAGTGGGGAATAAGCTGATATGAAGAACCAGCAAAAGATTTCAGCTGTGTTGATAGAATGCCTTTCTTCCATGGTAGAACTCTAGATAGCAGCATAGAGGGGGTTCTATCAGCCAAGCACTGATCAGCCACAGAACTGCTTCCTTTTCATGTACACTTCATGTACCAGGACCATCACCAGGTACCTTTTATTGGACATTCAAACATTACCCCTTTTTCAGACAGACCAAGGGCACAATCCTAACAAGGTCTACTCAGAAGTAAGTCCTATTTTGTTCAGTGGGGCTTACTCTCAGGAAAGTGCAGTTAGGATTGCAGCCCAAGTCGATTGTGATGTTGTGGTGGGGACAGAACAGATTTTTCCCTGACTTAAGCACGTTCATTAAAACATATATGGAGCACTCTCAGTGTATACAGCTGTACATGCCAGGGCTGCACATTCTATGTATGCATGTCAGGGAAAGCATACTGCCCTGATGCTCCCCCCACTCCCCACAGTGTCACTCAATTGAACTGAAGAGGTTTAAGTTTAGAGCACTGGTCCCCAAACTACTGCCCACCAACACATTTTGAACAGTCCACTGAGCCCAGTGGTATTATAATTATATGTGGCCCCTTTCCTTTTCCTTCTCTCCCCCCATGGTCCCTGCTAGATACAGCAACTGCTAGACTGTCCCCAAGCCCGCCTAACAAAAAAAGACAGCAAGCAGCACCACAGTTGCAAATGTATCTTGCAAATATTTTTCTCCTATTGCCAAAGGCCTTAGGGTTATGCATATATTTTCATAATTGACCTGCAACCCACTGCAAGAGCAAGGCTGAGTGATGTAGCCTTGGCAGCTGAAAGTTTGGGTACTTCTGTATAGGACTATGCAGGGTATCATTGCAGGAGTTCCAGAAAAAAACCTATGATTCACTTTAATCTCTGATACAAAGCAAACATTTTCCATACAGCTTTGGAAGAGATCTTCAAAATTCAGGCACAAACTGTGTACAATTATCTTAGCAATGTTTACTATATCTTGGCAGATTATTAGGCCAGTAATTTATTTCTTGAGATTAGCCACATATGGAAATCTAGATGATTTCAGACAAACCGCTAGCTGTCCATTTGGAGTGCATTAAAGTCTATCATCTGAACAGAAAAGGCGAAACAGCACAATAGGTTCTTCAAGCTTTGCCAGAACAGAGAGAGGGCCCATCTGAATTTAGGAGGGAGGGAATTCCACAACTGTGGCATTGCTACAGAGAAGGTAGCCCCCTGTATCAACACCAGCCAATGGTGTTCCCCTCAGGAGGGCGCCTCCAGGGGTGAGCCATCTAACACGGAGGAAGGAGGTCCTTCAGATACCCTGGTCATGTATTGTGTAGGGCTTTAAGGGTCAATGCCATTGCCAAGCACCTTGAGTTGCACCTGGAAACAGATTAGCAGCCAGTGCAGTTGAAAAAGAAGTAGCATCAGGGGAGTCAAACTGCTTGACCTTAGTCAACACACATACAATTGAATTTTGCACTAATTTTAAGTTATCAAGGGCAGTTACACATACAACATGTTACAGTAGTCCAGTGTTGATGTCACCAATGTATGGATCACCTTGGTCAGGGCTGACTGCCCACACTAGCCTAAGTTTGGCAAAAACACACACAAACACCCCAACCGTGGCCTCCACTGGTACCATGAAAGATCAAAGATGACCTCCAAACTGCAAAACCTCCTTCAGAGGGAGCACAATCACATCTATATCACAAGTGCCGCCACCCAGGGAGGTACACGGGGCAGTGGCAAGAAATAGGGCCTTCTCAGTAGTGGCACCAATGCTATGGAATTCCCTCCCCCTTGACTTACGAACTGCTCCCTCTCTTGAAACTTTCCGGCGAGGCCCAAAGATTCTTTTGTTTAGACAAGCCTTCTGAGTTCCTGGCCTTTTTAAACATCATTTTTTAACATCTTTTAATACCTTTATTCACACCTGGTTACAGGCCTGGATCCCTTTTATAAACTGCTGCTCTGTGCTCTTTTACACCTTTATCTGACTGCTGTTTTTGAGATGTGTTCTGCAAATATGTTTTATCTTGTTTTTAAATTATGTTTTTAATGAATATTTTTAACCATTGTTGTAAGCCGCCTTGGGTCCCTGTGGGGAGAAAGGCGGGATATAAATAAAGTTAATAATAAATAATAATAATAATCTAGAACCAGTTGATAGCCCAATATCCGAGCCACAGGTCTCCAGCAACTCTATTTTACTTAGACTTAATTTCAATTCGTTCATGCTCATCCAGTTCCTCACTGATTCCAGTCAGCAATTCATCAAAAGAACAGCTCGAAAGGATCAGGCCAAAGGCCCATCTAGTCCAGCTTCCTGTATCTCACAGTGGCCCACCAGATGCCTCAAGGAGCAAACAAGGCCACAAGAGACCTGCATCCTGGTGCTACTCCCTTGCACCTGGCATTCAGCATTCCCACCATTAGATGGAATAGAGACATAGAGCCAGTGAATCTGCATACTGATGACACTCAATTCCCAATCCCCTCTCCCAGTGGTTTCATGTAGATTTCCAGGAAGGGCTTCTTCAGGAGAGAGTGAATCACTACTAGCTTTAAACAAGCTGGCATCAGCCCCCTTAATCATGAATATGAGTATTGATGAATTAAGCCCAACTCCAGGGCTTCCTAGATGCAACTCTGAACCCTTTTCACTCAATAATGAATTTATAACCCTCCCTGTCTGATCAGCTAGTCCTCGTCCTCAGACAGGATATAGCATGCACATTTTGGGTTCAGCTGCATTGGCGCTACTCAGGGAATAGGACTGGGCTGTTAGCCATGATAGATATGAACTATTTTATTCACAAAATACCTAGCAAATAAGTCAAACAGGGCACCAAACTGTTTTCAACTCTAACTTAGGAGCCAAGCATGCTATGGCATCTACATTGGATAGTATCATCAGGAAAGTCATGGTTCCCACATGGTTTGATGTGTGTCTGAAAGGAATTTCATTGCAAATAACGAAGTGCAAAAAGTGCAAAGATGCTAAGAAAAATGTTTATTGTCTAATTCTAATGCTTTTCCAGACTCAGACTCTGTCAGGAAATGATACAATTTTATTTTAAAATGGCACTTTACAAACTAATCATTTCTAAATATACTGCCATCCTGTATAGATGGCATCTTTATAAAAACTAATTTTCTCCCACTCCAAAATTTCAGAATATGTAAATACAGCAACTGTTACCCTGCACATGCCCAATCTCGTCTGATCTTGGAACCTAAGCAGGGTCAGGCCCGGTTAGTACTTGGATGGGAGACCACCTGGGAATACCGGGTGCGGTAGGCTTATACCATAGTCTTTTGAGACTGAAGGTTGCCAACCAGGTCAGGTCTCATCAGAAATGCACTTTATTTGTAAAAGTCCACCCTTTTTGTCTCTGGGAGATCCATTCCAGGACCCCTGCAGATAAACAGATCCAAAGAAACATGAGTCCTTGGCCACTTCCATTTTGCTGAGCAAACCAAAAGTGGCTTCCTGAGGCCCACAGAAACCTCCATGGGCCTCTGCAGGCCTCAAAAGGCCCGCCAGGTACCTCAGAAAGCAACTTCTGGTTTGCTCAGCAAAACGGAAGTGGCCGCGGATTTCTGATGAGCAAACCAGAAGTAGCTTTCCCCCAGTATCCACAGCATCCACATTGAGTCAAATCTGCAGGTGCCAGATCCACAGATATCAGGGTTACACTGTATAGTAATCAAGTATATGTTCTTGGCCAGCAAATAAGAAAAAAGAGGGGGGAAAAACAGTTTCAATAGTGCAATCAATTCAGTCCACCATCCCATTTACTCAGTATACGTCCTGGAGCTAGCCTGAAAGGGGAGAATTATGCTGCTGTTCCCTCAGTCGTCTCGGTTCCCCTGTGTCTCTCATAGTATGATTTTAGTTCTTAAACAATACATATTTTGCAGATTTAACACAGTTTCAACTACATATGCAATTTTCTTATTACGCAATGACTTCAGAAACTAACCTCCATATAAGATAACGTCCGACTGTATTATCAAGTTACAGTTAATTTAAGGTTATTTTTTAAAATGTTTCGGCACATTGTTTATCAATCTATATAGCATTTAGTAACATGCAGTTTGTCTCTTACTGACATATCATTGAAGGATTAATAAAGGCAAGAATGAGCCTGCTACAGCAAAGGTGTGAAATCCAAAGATCTTTGGCTATCTTGTAAAATCCAAGGGCCCCTTTAGGGTAGGTAGGAACAAACAAAAGGCACTTCCCAAACTACCGCTGCTGAAATCCCCAATTACACACTTTTTGAGATGTCATGTCCCCAAATAGTGACCAAATAACCAAGGCTTCAGAAGTGCTTTAGGTCTTTCTTTTCACACTCCAGTCAGAGGCTCATGGTGTCTTCTGCTAATTCCACTACTACTGTGACTCATGGTAGAGGGAAGTAGATTGTTCATAAGGCAGGACAAGAGAGAGAAGTGTGTGTGAAAAATGGCAGCAGACACTCCTAAGCATTCCTCAGAAGATGCAGCCCCAGTCTGACCGCAAAGCCCCTGGGCACCCAGAGGCACTTGCCAGGAAAGTGAGCACGCTCCTCCTTATTGGCACAGCCAGAATAGGCTCCATGCTGCTTCAAGTTCTAACTTTCTAGCGGTGGACTGGGATTGAAGATACACCATAAAATGCCCCAGTAAGAAAAGTAGAACACCTCTAGATGAGTCTCCAAAAGTTAGGACACATAGTTCAGGTGAGAAAAGAAGTTGTTTATTCTGTCTCTTCTCCCTTCTGGCCTAACACTCTTCTATTTCCTGATTCCACTCAATTCATATATAGTAGTCCCTTGGTATCAATGGGGAATCCGTTCCCGTTTTGTGGACACCAAAATCTGTGGAAACCGTGTTAAAAATGTTTTTTTAAAGTAAATAAGTTTTAAAAGAGCGTTCCTTAGCTGTGCTGGCTGCAGGGCAGTCTCTGGCACTCCCAGAGGCCACTTCCGGGTTGCGCCAAGGCCCGCAATCCCCTCCCTTGCCCCTGGTGCACCTCAGAATGAATTACAGAAGTATTTCCCAAACACTGATGTCACTACTGATAAATTACACAATCCCCACCTCATCTGTTCAGCTTTGTAAAGTTGCAATGCGCTTTATCTGGCATTTATTCCATTGATTATCTTCCTTTCTTTAAAAATGCCTTAAGACTCATTTATTTTAGCTCGCCTAGGTTTACTTGTTTATTGACTTCTCCTCCAGTTAATTCTTAGGAGGGATTATCCACATGAGACTGCAAACCCATTGTCTTTTGATACGTTTTGTGCAATGCCATGTTCTTTGAGTGTTGCAGATATGACCATTAACAGTAATAATGCCATCAATGGCTCTGTGCGTTCCTTTTGTGTTACTGTAGTGGTGCGATGCTCATCTAGCATTCCTGCCATTTCAGGAACTTCATTGAAACATATTGTTTTCATTTCCTCACTGTCTGCTGTGCTCATCTAAATATAATGCTCAAAAAGAAATGCTGCTGCTGCAATTGTTAAACTAATGCCGCTTCTTTAAAGATCAGACTGCTGTGGTCACATCCAACATGACTGGCCAACCTGAAATAACTTTAAGACCCAGTGAAATTTTGACCTGCATCTATTTTAAATGTTTCCGTCATTCCAAATAAGGAACAGCATTAACTTCTCTAAGGAGGATAGATTGAACAAATCCAATAACCCTCTCATCAACACCAGAGAGCTAAAGTGAAGCTGACAGAGCTCTGCGTCAGCCATCTCAGGTTTATTTATCTTCTTCCTATCGCATGATCCGTTAAAGAAGGGATACAGAAAGAACTTTGTATCAACCACAGGAGATGTCAAGCCACAGAAGGGGAGGCATTTTACATGTGTTTAGTGTACAACAGCCTGTACCATTAGTTATTTACATAGTAAGTGATAGGGGTTTACTAAGACCATCAAACCCATTTTCAACAGCAAGGCTCAGCCCTAGAGGGCCCAGCATGAGCACAAATATCTCAAAAATATATGCTTTTTCTAGACCTCTTGTTACCTATTCTACAAGGATCTTGAACAGATCAGATCTATTTACTGATCTCCCAACCAGAAGAACATAGTATGCATACCTGAAACTGAATTTAGACAGAGGTGCCATTGTTCAGAAAACCGACTATCTGGTGGTGATCAATCTGTTCTTGATGGGATAGCACTCCTATGGAATGATCAAGTTCACAGCTTGGGAGTGCTTCTGGATCTGCCTTTCTCCTGGATGGTCCGGGGACATCTGTAGTCAGGAAAACCATTAAGCCACAGTCAAGATGTTCTGCTGCTTCATCACCAGACAACAAAGGGGCAGTTCACATATTTTTCTATGTTCTTTTGAAAACCGGACCTTACTCATACCTCTTCTGAAAGCAAGATTCCTAGAAAAAGAACAAGCTTTAGAAACCAATCCCAATGCAAAGAAAACAATTCAGTTATTTTTTAGTGAATCCTCAAAGCCCACAGCTGATCTCATTCTAGCTTGCTGGCTGATAAAATCCATAAAATGCCAAGCCCGGTGGGAGCTGCAAGTCTTGCTTCAAAAAAAAGACTAAAACCAAACCAAGAAAATGGCAACACACATTGGTACAGAATGGAAATGTTGCTGGTGCATCTTTAAATAAGACATTTCAAAATTAAAGAGGTGGGCTTCTATCCCTGTTGAAATTAGTGGTAAAGCAAAAGGAAGTATGATAACACTGTGGGCATCTTTACATCTGATCTCAAAACTACAAAAAAGCATGAAATTAATACCCTCTATTGCTATGCTTAGAGTCATTACATATTCCAAGAACCAGTACAGAGTAAAAGACCTGAGACATGATCTATTTCTTCCCTATGTGTTGAATGCACAGATAATTGCAAGACTTTTCTCTTCTGAAAGGGAGAACAGTCATTACTCCTTTTTCCTAGCAGCCTTTGAGGCAATCCAAAATCTTTTGTTGTACCTTGCATAAGCTAACCCAATTAAATCTCCATAACATGTCCTCCACCCTAATTTACACCCAGCAGTCTCAGAGTGGGTATAGAATAGAGGCTAAGGGATTGTGCTCTGAATGAGGAGTTTCTCAGTCTGAATTTTCCCTCTACCATGAACTTGCAAGTGGACTTGCAGTATGGCAATAATACTACTGACCTTATAGAACTGTTGAAACCATAACACAATCATTCATCTGAAAGATGTTCAGTACTTGAAAGCACTATATGAAGAGCAAATATGTAAATATACATAACAACAACCACCATATCCAGCAACTCCCCCGTCTCCTGCTGGTGAAAGAGATCAGCTTGGACCCAAGGAACTACTTCAATACTTCAAAGAAAATTGAAAAAGCACCATGGGGATCTGCCTTTCAAAAGATGGACATCCAAGATTCTACCAGGCATGCCAATGCCCTTGAGCGCGCCAGGTAGCTCCTTAGATCCAAGTATACGTATTTAATCCATTCAAAAGATACTCCCCACAAATGCATATGGCTATGAAATGGTAGGTGACATCACTTTATTATGGGAAACGACTGCATGTACGAGTCCTCGTAACATCCTCTCTTTAATCACTATAAAGATGTATTTGTTTGAAGATCTCTGTATCGATGCTAGCTGTTCATTTGTGGTAGAATGGGGTTACCTAAATGAACTGCAGTGGATAAAAATTTAAAACAAAACAATTTGAGGGCATTTGTTATCCCATGCATATGTCACTGTCTCAGAAATTGCTGGGGGGGGGGAAGAGAAGAGATTTCCCCTCAATACCTCATGTAGTTGAGTCTGTGCATAGATCATTATCTGTAACAATCACAGTGTTGACATGGTGCTTCTTATGCTTTGCAGAATACTGTTACCAAAAATATGTGCCATAATTACATGTGGTATGTGTGTGTGCGTGTGGGGGGGCCTTTTCTTACATTAAAAAACCTTCCATGGAACAGAACTCTAAAGTCCATAACAGCTTCAAGATTCCAGGCAAAGTCTGTTCAATAAAAATATTGAACAAAGAGATATTTTAGAGGAATTAATACATGTCGAGTCTTCCCTCTGCTACTACGTTTGCTTTCTGCTACAGTGCTTACTCTCAACAAATCTTCATCCAATCCTATTTTGTTTCAACTAGCCAAGCGATTGTTTGAAGGACAACAGCAACATTTAAAGAACAAGTGATAGCATATTTTCAAATTAGTTCTACCTGATAAATGCTACTCATATCTCTGATTTCTGTTATTCAGTGTCAATTAACTCTATGTGACAAAGAGCGCAATCCAGAGGGGAGGATGGGCTGACCCATGACGGTCACAAAAGTGCCATAAAGCACTTTCACACCGTCTCTGGCAGTGGCGTAGCTAATGATCATGTAGCCCGATGCCAAGCTCAAAAAGATGCCCCAGAAGTGATGTCATAACTGGAAGTGACATCACACCTGGTTTTTTAAAAGTGAAAATTGGGGGGAAACCTGCCTCCCCTCAGCAGCTCACCACCCAGTTGTTCTGTCACCTCCCCCAGCCAGTGGCATAGCTAAGACATCTATCTGCTACCTGGGGTCAAAGAAGATTTGTAGCCCGCCAAGACAAAATCAAACTTAATTAAGGAAATAAATAAAAAGTGTGCCCCTGATTGGTTTGAGACACTGTGCTGGGTAGAAGTGGGATGGTTATTCTCCCCCTGTTTTGAGTTAAGAAATCCAGTTTTGTTCCATAAGGCAGTTGTGTTTTCGTTTTCTGGTTATTTGGCCATAACTTTTTATAGAATAAAGGTATTCCAGTGCAGTTTGTTTCATTGCATTCTCCATTAAATTACCTGTCCAGTGATATATAACATGATGGTATTATTCATACATATCAAGATTTTCACAATTTTGGTCACTAGTATCAAGCTCAGTTTGTTGCCCCCCTAAAGCTTGATGCCCGGTGCAACTACTACCCCTTGCATTCCCTTAGCTATGCCACCAGTCTCTGGAGGCCGGTGCAAGCCCTGCTCAGCCGGCCTTAAAGGTAAGCCCATACTGGCTAAGCTAGGCCAGCATGGGGGTCTGGGGGGCATGGGGAGGATGGGAGGAAGGCATTTCAAGGTGGGGGAGGGGGCAGCCGGCAGGCCCGTGGACAGGCAGGAGATGAGCGGGAGGCAGGGCCAGGATCCAGCACGTATGCCAGAGCCTATTTCAATTCCTGGGCAGCAAGGGGCAGCTCCAGGCTGCTCTGATCTGCATCACCTCTTGTGGTGGTGCAGATTCAAGTCGCCCCCATTGGGGCTGCTGCAGCTTTACCTGGAGTGAGGGGAAGTGATTCCCCTTGCCTCAGGATGTGTTGCCTTCAGCCCCAACCCTGCCTTGGATGTGGGGCAGGTCCAGTAGTCTGCCTGCTCCAGGGCAGGTTAGGATTGGGCTGAAAATGAGTTATCACAACACAGTGCATTGACACACAAATGAACCATTTCACCTGTTACTGAGGGTTGGGAAGAAGGTTTTGATGGTCTCTTCTTTAGAAACCTTTAAGGTTAAACTGGAAAAAAGCAGAGCATTTTAAGAGCATTTAGGCTTTTCTTTTTATACCTCACAACAATTATACCGGTGTTATCAAGAGAGTGCAAGTCACCTTCTTCTTTGAAGCATATTGACATATGCTGTAAATGGACGTATGCAAATGGATGTATGCAATGGTCATTCAGGTATAAGCTAGATGTTAGATGGATGCATGTTAGATGGATTAGTGACTATCCATGACTCCCCAGTAAAATTTAGCAATCGATATGCAATGTGACACCATGGTGGTTAGATTTTTCCTGCTCCCCGTAAATGGAGTTCAGTGAAGCTGAGTGGGCGCAAGGTAACCAAACATGATACTGCCCCATAAAGCAACTTCTTTACTATAAGTTGTTTATGGGTCAGAGATGTGAGTTGGCAGCATTCATGCACCCCTATAATGTATAGGTTGGGGCCCACTGCATAAAACCAATGAACTGCTCAGGAACTAGGGATATAAGAATAAATCACATGTGGTCAGAACACAAAGGAAGGGGAGAAGATATTCCCTCTAAATAACAGATAGTACTCAGTACAATTTAGTAGAGCATCTGTTGAATTTTTTTTCTTTCAGAGGTTATTAGAGGGTACACTTCTGCTTAGTGTCTTATACCTCCAAAATATTTGAAAATGTTATATATTGTTTGGTGCCATGTAATCCCTTGGGGCTTGAGGTATACAAGGAAGTAGTAAAAGACATTTCTCTAATTAATTTCAAACCCTTTGATTATGGTGTGTAGTCATATGAGGCTGAAGATACTTATCTCTTTTGGCTGAAGCCAATCTTCTCTTGTTCATACTTGCAAGAACCAAAAATATCACTTAATGGTGCAATTCTGCTTCCGTAAGATATTTTTATATGCACCTGGAGGCCAAACTGAGCTCAGACCCAATCAAAGAAGTCTCTTTTAAACAGAATAAAAGCACCTAGAATCACACAGTAACACCACTCCCAAAAATGTTCACAAAGTATTTTACAACTCAAACCAAAATGCATTTACTTGGAAGTCATTTCTATTTGTTTTTAAATGATTTAGGGCACACTCCTAACCAACTTTCTAGCACAGACATAGCTGTGCCAGTGGGGCATGTGCTGCATCCTGCAGTTGGGGGGCAGTCATGGGGGCCTCCTCAATGTTTGTTCCCTTACCTCAGAGTTTCATTATCCTTATGTTGGTGTTGGAAAGTGCATTAGGATTGCGCCCTTACTTGATTACAAAGAAAAGTCAAGATGAGAGAGATGGAGTAGCTATGCTTTTGTTGCACAAATCTACAACATTCACTTATGGGGGAAGAGTGTGATTTTCTACAACAAAAAGTGTGTGCAGGTGGGGGGAGCTGAACCCCCCCACCGGACTTACCTCCTGATCCTCCACTGCAATGTTTCTCAAACAGTGGGTTGGGACCCACTAGGTGGGTTGCGAACCAATTTCAGGTGGGTCCCCATTTATTTCAATAGTTTATTTTTAATAATTAGACTTGATGCTACTATGGTATGTAACTGCGTTTGGGGAAATGTTACAGACCTGTACTTTGAACAATCTACTATGTACATTCTTTTAACAATGATAGTAAATGGGACTTAATCCTGGGTAGGAGTGCAGCCTAGGTTTGTTAAAAAATTTCCTGCTTGATGATGTCACTTCCAGTCATGATATCACTTTTGATGGGTCCTGACAGATTCTCATTCTAAAAAGTGAGTCCCAGTGCTAAATGTGTGAGAGCCACTAATACAGACAGTTTTTTCTCTCTAGCTCAGCTCACTTTTGATATTGTAACTACTGGGCTGAGAGGAAAGTGCCTGAAATAGCAGCATTGGAAGGTAAAGTGAGAATGTAGGGAAAGATTCTGCTCCCTTCACTGATAAGACCTTTTTGATGTAAAAATCACATTCTGACATCCATTGTCTACACTTTCCATTTGAATAAGGCAGAGGCATAATTGGCTGCCCTGGTTAAGTCTATTCAGTTCTGAGGAGCTACTGTTATAAACAGTGAAATTCCTTTTGCTCTTTTGCCAGAGTTGATAATACAGGCTGACACACATTTTGCTGTCTAAAAGACATATTCCTGGGTATATTTGTGGTGCTGATTCCAAAAATAGCATCGGTTTTGGCCTAATGCTGAGGTATTCAATCTGTGCTGTTACCAAAAGGGCTGTTTTGGGAATTATTACACCACCCTTATTGGAACCTCAGGATCGCAGGCTGGATAACAAGATGGCGTAATGCAGAGAAATTCCCTTTAGCTCAAAGAGGAGACTGGGAGAAAGATAACTTTTAATAAAAGATTATAGTTTTATTACAAAAGCACAAAGGTAAACATAAAGCACATGGAGATACGATAAATGTATGTTTCTTGGTCCTAATATTTGAATCCAATGTATCTAGCTTTTATGGTGGTTGCGTGTGGAGAGTATTTAGTGCATCTGAGGAAATTAGAAAAAGGGAAAGTTGTAGGGAAGGATCTTAGGGGTCCCTGGTCTGCCAAACCCAGTTGCTAACTAAAGATGGGGAGAGAAGGGGAGAAAAAGGGGGGGAGAAGGGAAAAAGTTCCATACGCCAGATAGTTACCTGTCTTGTAGAGCAGTTGGATGGGGGGGGGACCCTCTGACACAACACAGATGTGTTGTGTCCTTGGAGGGGGAGCCAGAGAGAGTGAGGGGAAGCCCTCACTTAAAAGGGGTTTTTCTGACTGTGCTGAGCTGGAGGGTAACTTCCTTACTACCAGCAGGGTGCTTGGGAGTTCGTGAAAGGTTTATCAGCAAAATTCAATGGGGTCTGTGGCAGACCTAAACAATACCATGAATCTTCAACACAAGAAGGCAGTTCCAGTTTGCATACAGTACTTAAGCAGTGATTGAGTTAAAACAATACAATGAATAGGAGACACTTAAACAATGATTTAAGATGCCAGACTTCTTCCTAGGGAGGTGGATTTAAGATGCCAGACTTCCTCCTATAATGTGTATGCATAAACAGTGATTAGATTAGGAGACACTTTTGCATAAACAGTGATTGGGTTAAAACTATACAATGAATACAGTAATGTAACCACGGGGAGGTGGAGGTTGTGTAAGCTTGTGACTTGACCTGATTGTGGTCCTGTGTGCTGGGGTTTTAGTCCTGCATGATATTTTAGTCCATAGTACATAACCAGATAGAAAATCACAACTGAGGAAAAAAAGGGATTTTCATGTAACAGTGTGTCCCGTCTCCCTAGGGAGGTGTGGCTAGACAATAGGCGTGGCTAGACAATAGGGGCGTCATGAGGCATATGGGTAGAGAGGCGGCTGCAGCTGATTCTGCAGAGCTCTGCTCTGCTCAGCTGCACCTGCTGCTTTTCTTCAGCTGTGAAAGAGGTGGGTGGGGCAGTTTGAGGCTGGGAAGGCATGTGAAAAATGGTGAGGGGAGGTGGGAGAGAAGGCTGGCTGGGCAGGCAGAGGTGCTGCATCTCATCATGGAGCTCTCTCCATGTGCAGCCTCACCCCAAGGACTACATTTCCCAGTGTGCCTGTTGCCCTGGGTGTCCTGGGATTGGTCAAGGCTGGAGGAGAGGAGAAGAGTGTGGAGGTGCTGCATCTCATCAGCACAGGGTGGCAGGCTTCAAACTGGGAGGGAAGAGGAAACTCAGCGAAGGAGGGGAGCCAGCCTGCTCTTAGTGGGGGGGTGTCCAAATGCCCCAGCCTGCATCTGTCCATCTTGCCTGGGGGAACAGGGGTGGCATCTGCATGTTGGGTGTGTGTGTGTGTGTGTGTGTGTGTGTGTGTGTGTGTGAGAGAGAGAGAGAGAGAGAGAGAGAGAGAGCGAGCGCGCAGCCCCCATCTACTTTGGGGTGAGTTGTAATCTTGCTCTGTGTGACTGTAATCCTTGCCACACTTTCCTGGGAGTAAGCCCCATTGACTCAAATGGGACTTACTTCTGAGTAGACCTACATAGGCTTGGGGTCTGTGTCAGCTTGACCCAGGATCCTCACCTTTCTCTTTTTCCTCGCCCTTCAAAAAAGAAAAAAAGCCACTCTTGATTGCTTTGTCTCCAAAAATTGATTAAAAATAAAAATCCCCATTCCTTTTCAGCCATTCCCCTTTTTCCTCCTGCCTCCTTTGGGGGGGAGGGTACTCTGTTAGCTGCTATTGTAAGACAAAAGGCACAATCCTAGCTAGGTCTACTCAGAAGTAAGTCCTATTGTGTTCAATGAAACTTAGTCCCAGGAAAGTGACTTTAGGATTGCAGCCAAACAGTCTCTAGGTCTCAGTTTGCAATTAGCAGATACACACAAAGTCTTCCCCTCCCCCAGCAAATTCATCACTTCCCCCCTCCATTTCCCAAACCCTCCAGGTGTACTGCTAACAAACTCAGGGCACAATCCTAACCAAGTTTACTCAGAAGTAAGTCCTATTTTGTTCAATGCAGCTTACTCTCAGGTAAGTATGGTTAGGATTACAGCCTCAGAGTGCTGGCAGCCTTGTTTCTAGTGTATAATTATAACACCTTCATCCCGATTTTGGGGGTAACTGAGGTGAGGTGTTGTAATGGGGAGCCGTGGCCAATGGCCACAAGGATCAGGGGAGGCTCGAGCCAGAAAAGTTCGAGAACCACTGGCCTAATGTCTGATTTTGGAGATACGGCATAGTCATCTTAGTGCAGGGGTGTCAAACATAAGGCAGCCCCCTGATGCTGAATGCAGCCCCCTGAAGTAATTTCTCTAGCACCCATTATAATTGGGCTCTCCCAGCATGATAATTGGGTTTTCTCATATCTTGAAATTAGGAATAAGATTTGCACATTTTTTCTTCTGTCAACTGCAGCTGATGAGTTTCTATATGAGAACAGAGTGCTTATTTCTGGCCATCATCTGCTTAACAATGTCACTTCCTGCTTAATGATGTCACTTCTGACCACTTAGCACCATGAATGCTAACTTCAGCCCTCTGTATGAAATGAGTTTGACATTCCTGCCTTAGTGAATGGTTCGAGCAGCTTTCTTGTGAGGAAGCCTACACCATTGCTTCTTCACAAGGAACTGCTTGAACCATTCACTAATGGGTCCATGTTATGGCAGCAGGCATGGTCTGGTGGTTGAGTGGAAGGCTGCTAAGCAGGAACTTTCCTTGTTGAATTTTGGATGGGAGACTGAAAGCTGATTAAGCTGTTGTGAGACAACAGAGCTAAGAGGACACACTGCTTACAGCTTGGTGGACCAGAAACTGCTCCTGCTGGAAGCTCAGAAGGCATAGCCAGATGTGCCGAGCACACCATAAGGATTCCATCTGGAAGACAAGGGTTCTATGAGCTGCCTGTAGAACAATTAATAAACTCATTTGTACTCTAATATGAAGCTTTGTAAGCTGCTTTGGGCATTTGCTTTGACATGGGTAAGGCAGGATATAAATCTCTCAAATGAATAAAATGTACTGTATCTCCAAACCTAGATGTGATAGGGCAAAACTTGTATGTTTTTGTACAAACATACAAAAAAAACACACATTTTTGTAATCAGCATCCCAAATTCATATGAATTTGGGGGGGGAACCTTTTCTGGCTCTCAATTTCACAGGTCTATATTAGCTTAACTATAAAAAAAAATCAATTAGTACAAATACAGAAAAGCAATATAAGCTTCAAAAATTTCCAATACTACAATCCTATGCACACTTACCTGGGGGAGGGGATAAATGCCACTGAAAAAATTGGCTTTACTTCTGAGAAAACTTGCATAGGATTGAGTTGTAAGTCTTTGAATTTTGCTGACCTTCATCCTCTTCTTCCCAATCTTTCCCTCCTCCCAGCACCAGGCTAATAATACTCTCTTCTCTGTCACTACTTTGCTTATCCCTCATTCCACCATCAGTCTAGAATTACTGGGAAAGAGGAAAGGATCAAGATGCTGCAGACGTAACAAAAAGGCTAGTCCTTAGATCTCCAGCACTGCTAGAAGAAGGGGAAGGAACAAGAACATAAGAACAGCCCCACTGGATCAGGCCATAGGCCCATCTAGTCCTGCTTCCTGTATCTCACAGCGGCCCACCAAATGCCCCAGGGAGCACACCAGACAACAAGAGACCTCATCCTGGTGCCCTCCCTTGCACTGGCATTCTGACATTGCCCATTTCTAAAATCAGGAGGTTGCACATACACATCATGGCTTGTAACCAGTAATGGATTTTTCCTCCAGAAACTTGTCCAATCCCCTTTTAAAGGCATCCAGGCCAGATGCCATCACCACAGGGACAGAAAAAGCTCCCTTGAACCTCCTGTTTGCTGAGCTTTAGCCAATTACCATAGATAGTTACCATAGATATAATTACATAGATACCATACTATACTCACGTATAGTACAGTTAGTATAGCAAAATTTCAAGTATGGTGAAATTTTTGCCAAGTAATCAAGCTCCAATTCTCACTTGCCTTATCTCTGGGTCAATCAGAGGGAGCCTTTCAACTCTGAAAAGTTTCCTTTCTCAGCTCTGAAAAGCTCAGACAAGCACCTCCTTAGTTGCTATAGTTACTTTCCAGGGACATTGCAGCCAAAGTTAACCTTTTATTCTCTTTCCTTCTGCTGCAGCCTGGTTCTGCTTGGCAAATGCTTGCAAAGCAGGTCTGTTTTTTGAAACACCAGGATGGGACCCTCCTTCCCAGGCTACAATTCAGTGCACCATTACTTAAGAATAACACCCATGGAAAGCAGTGGGTCTACTTCTGAGTAAAAAGGGTTGCAACTATATGCAGCTCATCTCTCTGCTGTGAACTGAATTGCACACTCAGTTATGTGTTATGGGTTGTATGTTGTATGTAGAGCTTTGGGCTTAAAGGTGGATTTGATTCATGGATCTCCTGCAGTGGTTCCTAACCTTTTTCACTTGCATATCCCTTGGCAGCCTATTTCCATAAATTGTATCCTTCCTATTAGCAAAATGTTTGTAATTAATACAAGCCCTCATCTCCTCTATATGAAAGCCCAGACCATGTTTTCTCTTTTTATCTTTTTTAAGAACAGAAGACTCTGCCTTTGCACTGTTTTGCACCAGAAGTGTGCTGAGAAATTCTGGGTGATCGATCACTTTCCATATTATGTTTCAGCTTTTTTACTGTGCTGGTTTTCAATCACTGGTTCATAGATGAATCGATGACTAAAAACTAGCTCTTGGTGGGGCTTTCACAGCCAACCAGCTACCTCCCTTCCTGCCTCGCAAGGCATTCTGGAGCACGGCCTGCCTTTTTCTGCCATTATTCAATTCTTTTTCAAGTACCCCTAAAGGTCCTGTTGAGTGTCCCTGGGAGTACATGAAGAGTACACTTACTCTGGCAGTGTTTACAAAAAGGTGGTGAAGACCAGAATTTAAAAAAGAATAAAAATGTATCTTATGATCTTTTACTATGTTTTTCATAAATTAGTGACTACAGTTCTTAGGTAACAATTAGTGGTAGGTTATTTTTTTAGGATCTGGCCTGGGGTAAAATCAGACAAAACTATAGTCAGACACACACACACCCCCCTTAAGTTTAACCCCCAACTTATCCAAGGGTCATAGAAAATTCCATTATTGTTGGCTCAAAACCTGCCCTCGACTTATCTGTGGGGTTGACTTATAGGCGAGTGCCTGCGGTATGTCATGGGGTGAAGAAAGAGAAGCTTAGCAATTAGCATCAATAGCTTAAGGCTAATTCATTATGACCACTTAATGTGATCCACTTTTCCATAGTTCTCAATTGCCCCTAAATTTTAGAAAGGTGGAAAAACACCACTTTAATTAGGTAAGTAGTATGTTCTGGGGGCCTGGGTCAAAGTCATTCACTGAGCCTCCATAATACTTTCCATGCAGGGACATGCAGTGTGTGTGTGTGGGGGGGGGAAGGCTCTGCCGGAGTCCTTCAAAAAGCACATGGGTTGAAAGTGCTCGTGTGCCTCCCTCAGCAGTGGTGCTTTTCAAAGGACTCCTCTGGGTCTCTGTCTCACCTGTCTCCCCATCCACCACACACCCCTGCTCCAGTGGTGCACTGGGTGCTACCAGTACTCACTCATTCTGGGTCAGCCACTCAAATGGGTGTTCTGATGGCCTTGAGCCCTTTACCAGAGCCTAACCTGGCTGATCCAACACCACCCTTGCATTAACAGAGGCCACACATGCCTAACCCTGAGCCAAATGCCTTATCTGTGTCTATAGATGGTTGTCAACATAAAAGTGTGTATGTAATATAGATAAAATAGATCAGGGTCGGCCACTCAAGTGGGTGTTCTGATGGCCCAGAACTCTTCAGTATATATCTGAAAGGTCTTGATATCATGGTGCAGAAGAAGGATCCCTATGTCTCTACCAGTGCAATCCTAGTTATGTCTACGCATAAGTAGACCCCATCGAGTTCTGACTTACTCCAAGGAAAGTGTGTTTTGAATTGTGGCCTTAATCACAGTCTATGCAGATTATACAGTATTCCAGTCTAGACTCTGAAATATTCTCCAAGAACTAGACATGTTTGGTTTTTATGAGATGTTACTACCTCATTTCATGTGCTATAAGTACAGAATTTAAGTCTGCTGCTTGTCTGCCAGTCTAGTTATTTTCTCCTTCTTACTCTTCCTGTTTTAGTAATGGAAGCACAAACGTCCAGTTTGGAGGATGACTTTGAAGCACCAGAAGCAACACATACAGGTAGGGGAGTCATGATACAGTACAATCATTACTAAAACCCTCTTTCTGTACCTCTTCCTTAAGACTGCATAGTAAAAAACTAGCAACAAGCAGAAGGGACTACAACTCAGTCTTGAGAATTTAGGATTGCCGGTGAAGGAGAAGCTTCTCTACACATATATGCATCGGTTTGTGGGCCGTAGGACACTTTTATAACGTGGGAAGCCCATGTTATACTCAACACCCACCCTCCAAATCCATCCCATACATAAAATCTCATGAAAGAAAAGTTTCTGTTTTAATTCTGAAAATGCCTACTTTTATGAAATTACATCATGGCCAACACTGGGGCTTTTGTATCATGTCCTCAGACACAGCTTGTTTTTTTTCTTTTTGCTGTGTTTAACGTAACATGCAACCTGAATAAGAGTTATACAGTGCTTGCTATTTTGTAACCTTTGGGTTGGTCCTTGGTCCTAATAAAAGGTATTAACCTGTCAAATCTGGGATCAATGTCCCTGATCATTACAGTGCCTTGTTCCTTTCACCAGCTCTCCCTTCCTCCCGCTTAGTCCTGACTGAAGTCAGACCTGTACCTGAGACAACACTCACGTTAGCATGAGTAGAAGGAAGCTGGGCTTAGAGTAGTAGTCTAGGAGTAGACTATGAATGAGACTAGTAGTCTAGGAATGAGTAGTCTAGGAAGCTGGACTAGATGGGCTTATGGCCTGATCCAATGGGGCTGTTCTTATGTTCTTGTTCCTTCCCCTTCTTCTAGCAGTGCTGGAGATCTAAGGGCTAGCCTGTTTGTTACATCTGTTAGCATGAGTGTGCTCTGCCACCTGCTGCCACTTGCTACCTCCTTCTCCACTGTAGGAAGATTCCACTTTCAGGATTGTCTCCATTGAACCAGTTTAGAGTAAGCAGTGGAGAAGGTCAGGAGGCAGTGGCAATAGTGGAACATGAGAGGCGGTGGCTACAGGCTACCTCCTTCGCCAGCTCCAGTACCATAATCTTAGTCAACTGCACTTGAGGCAGGCCCGCCCACTATTCCTTGCTTACTTTGTTCCTTCTCCTCTTTGCTCTGCCAGTCTACATTTTGAAACAGAACAGGGCTGGACAAGGAAGTAGAAAGAAGCACTACTCCACTTTCAAGATGGAAAGTTTCAAGATGGAAAGTTTGGCTTTGTTTGAAAGTGGGAGAAGAGTGTACTAGTGGCCATTTTAGCAACTGGGAATCTATTTCAAAACTGAGCAGAGCAAGGAGGAAGAGGTAGGCAGGGGCAAATGGGGACAAGGTGAGGTGGCTGTGGAGGTGATCAATGGGTGTCACCTGCAGCCATACACTGCTGGAACCAGCCATTTCCCCTTGCCTCATAGGTGAGCCGGCCCTTCCTTCCTAACAGATATCTCCTATATCTGTTCTTCTCTTTTCTGATAAACATCCCCAGATTTTTTCCCTATCACCCCAAAATAGTCAATAAATGGTTCCCTGGTCCAAAGACAGTCTGAAAAGAGATGCAAAAGAGACACCAGCAGCAGCCACTGGACAAGATACCATGCTGGAGTAAGAGGGACAGTTGCTCTGCTCCTGCTTTATGTAGGAGGGCCCCACTTTAAAAGGTTCCTGCCCAGTTAGCAGGAGTGTTATATAAATACAATCCAACTCACTGGTGTGTGGAAGAGATCAGGAACTATGCCTTCTATTATGAAAAGACAAAAGAGACACATTGTAATATTCCTGATCAAAGTTGCATCTAGATTGGTCCAAAAATATCAGTGTAAGAATGCAGTCAAATTTTTGCTTGGCTTGAGAGCTTTAGCTATTCATTCCCCACAGTCAATCTCCATCCTAATTCCACCGGTGCCATGCCCTCCTCGGCTCTACCCCTTCCCCTTGTTTTTAGGGGACTTGACAATTCTATGAAGTGACAATCATTTTTCCTTCTTCTAGGACCAAAAGGGGTGATCAATGACTGGAGAAAGTTTAAATTAGAAAGTGAAGATAAAAATGCCCTTCCTCTCAGCAAGAAAGAGGTCCTCATCAGACAAATGTCCTCACCCTATCGCCCTCATAGTAAAAATTATAAAGAAAACAAAGATCGATTCAGCCGTAAGGTAAGAAGAAGAAAACAATTCCCTTGTCCAAGTGGTTCAATAGCTATGCTTTAATTCTAAATGACAGTTCATACAAGCATATTGGTAAATTGAAAATGTGTGCATTGGATCAAGGCTAAGCTTCACTAGTGGTAAAGCAGCCATGTGACTGGGTCACCACACATGCAGTGTGTCTGTTCTGTCACTGTGTAACAGGGCCGACCCACCCATGAGACCAACTAAGGTGGTTGCCTCAAGCAATGCATTGTGGGGGGCCACCCACCTCCATCCCCTCACCTCTCTTGCCACTTCTCCTCATCCTGCTCCCTGGATTCAAAACAGAAGGGAGGTAAGGGGCAGAAGAAGGGTGGAGGAGAGAAGAGTGGTGAGCTAGAACCACTCTTCAGAATTTAACCCATCATTCTCCTCTTCTCCACATTTCCTCTTCTCCTCTATCCCTCTCTTCTTTTCTCAGTCTATGGAAGGAGCACAGACTGGCACATCACCAGGTGATGCATTTAGCACACTTCCTCAGGCTTTAAGAGGCCCTGTCCTGTAAGTTTATGTTTCAGCCAGTACTTGATGGTGGTGCAGAGACTGAATGCCTACCTGACATCCCTGCAACTGCTCTAGTTTCAAGTCCACTCCTGCTGTAGGCTTGAGGCCTAACACCCTCTTATCTACCTTAGCCTAACATTTGCTTTTGTCGGTCCACAAGCCTATATGATATCATTTCTTGTTTGCTTGGTGAGTAAACCAGCCCACTAATTCAGCACATGTGTCAAATTATTCACAGATGAGCATGCAGGAGTATGAGCTAATTAATGATGAAAAAGAAGATGAAAGTTGCCTAAGGAAATACCGCAAGCGCTGTATGCAGGACATGCATGAGCGGCTGAGCTTTGGTCCCAAATTTGGCTTCCTTTCAGAGCTGCGGAATGGAGAAGAGTTCCTGGAAGCTGTTGAGAAGGAGAGGAAAACCACCACTGTCATTGTCCACATCTTTGAAGATGGCATCAAGGGCTGTGAGGCACTCAATACGAGCTTGACCTGTCTGGCTGCCGAATACTCCACAGTGAAGTTCTGCAAGATCAAGGCCTCTAACACAGGGGCTGGAGACCGCTTCTCAGCTGACGTTCTCCCAACCCTTCTTGTCTACAAAGGTGGGGAGCTTGTAAGCAATTTTATTAGTGTAACTGAACACCTCAGTGAAGAGTTTTTTGCTGGGGATGTGGAAGTATTCCTAAATGAATATGGGTTGCTACCTGAGAAGGAGATTCCAGCACTTGCAAATGGCAACTTGGATGAACAAGATGTTGAATAGTTGACAAGCTATCTTATATTTACTCTTGAGTATATATTGCAATTGGATCTCAGCAGGACCCATGTTCATTTAGTGAATGCTGCATGAAAACAATACATATATTTTACTGGCATTATGTGAAACTGAACTACGTACTCCACCAGTTCCAAATGCTCACTTATGTCATATAGCGAAATGCAAAATTAGTGAGACACAGATGTACAGAGGGCCCAGCCTCACTAAGCTTTTAGCTGTAGCCTTCAGATGTTTCGGACCCAGTTCCACCAGCAACCTGGTGGTTCATCACCATGAAGTAGTGGGAAACAAGCAGGACCTGATAGAAAGTGCAAATGAGTGCAGTGTCAGCAATGTAGATTTCCCAGTATCATCCTTAGGATTTGCAGAGAGCAAGGCCTCCAGAGATCCACCTTGATTGTTCATGCATTGCTCACATAGCTATCATTTGCAGCAGGGTTATGGGAAAGAAGGAAAAGGAATAACAGACAGGATTGCTTAAGCAGTCCTACAAGCAAGCAGCTAATTGGAATTTATCGGACTTGGGCAGCCTACTAAGTCTGTGGGATGGCGCTGTTGGGACCCTGCAATTGAAGAAGCAGAAAAAAATAGCAGAAGGGATCAGGTACCTGGTCTGCTCCAGCTGGGCTATTCCCCCCCCCCCCATCACAGGGCCATTTAATATCAACTCTCCATGTGGGAGCTAGTCCAATTATGTTCTCTTTCATTAAATCAAAAATTTAACCAATTTAACATTTATTCAATGTGGTATGGCTGTTTGGGGGCCAAGGATGAAAAGCAGGACAGAAATCCATAAAGTCTTAGGTAAGCAAGCTGTTTCAGAGGGAGAGGAGGCTGCAAGGCATTGGGTGGAAAATTGTGGATAATGTACAGTTGCCCTGGAATTCTTGCATATTTGATGAACCTGATGAAGGAACAACTGCATCTCAGATGTGTCGCACCTCCCTAAGACCTGGCTCTCAACTCCCAAGGTTGACTTCATGTTCCTGAATGTCCCTTTTTATGATTAACATTAACTACTGCATGGTATACATGCAAGACACCATCATCATGAAAATTTTTCCTTCAGGTTATTCTGACTTTTGGTGCAACATATCTAGGAGAGCTGTGTTGATGCTTCAGATCAGATATGGAACTCTGGGGAAGACCAGATCTTCCTCATTTCAATTCCTGATCTGCAAAACTGAAATAATAGTGTACAACAGATGGTGTTATGAGCACCAACAGCTTAGTATTTGCAAAAGTGCCCTTCAAATGAAGGGCAGAGGCCAGCATAGTGTTATACATATTATCTCAAGAGGACTTAAGCTTAGTTAACTAGATTGCACCTATCCACTGCTATACAGATGGAAGAATTAAGCAAACAAAAACAAATGCAGAGTAACTGTACTTTGACACAAAAGGCACATGACTGTGAATAGGGAGTTTGAAAACATCTCTAGATGGAGCATTCAGGTGGTATCATGGTCAAATTAAAAATGATATAATTGGGAAAAGTTATATCTGAACTGGATCTTTGCCTGTTTTGTTTGTTTAAAAGCTTTTAGTCAAAGTTCCCAAAGTCACACACAGCTGAATCAAAACAAAACTGTAAATAAATGAGTTAGTTAAAAGGCAATTGTTTAAAGAAAACCACAAGATAATACTCCAATTAAGGAAAAACCTGCCTGAAGAGTCATGTGGAAAGCATTATCTTCAATCACAGCTATTTGGGAATAATGAAAATTGCAATACAAATCAGGTAAAACATATCAATTGTATAGCAACAATTGACATGTCCCTAGCTTACCTTTAGTAATTATGAAAATGCAGACATTACATTATTGATGCAAAATGTGTAACATACCAAACTCTGTGTAGCACAGTGGCAAAGAGACTGAGCTGCAAATCAAGGCTTCTCTGGTTTGACTCTCACCTCTGCCATAAACTCACTAGGTGGCCTTAGGCAAGCCACTCCCTCTCTGCCTCAGCTGCAATATAGGGATAATAATGCTTTCTTATCACACAAGGGTTGGTGCAAGGACAGTATTAAGTATAGTACATGTGAAATATTTTGCACTCTACAGAAAGTGCTATACAAATGTTAAGGAAGTGACAGCTACATAAGATGTACATCAAATATTACTGTAGTGCTGCATGTTATTTTAAACATCTCTTGGCTAAAAAGTGTAATCAATATGCCTATATTTTGTGTTGACATAATGAATAAAGTATGCCCCAATAAAGCACCTTTTGAAACAGATCTGACAGCTGATTAAAAGAATATGCTAGGAAGATTTAGAATTTTTTTTTTTTAAGAGAAGCCAAAAATCAGGCTTTTGAATATGCTGTTGTAAGCAGCCAAAACACGCGACTTAACAAATGTAAACGGGCTATCACAATATGCACACAAAACCACCTCTTGAACACAGGTCAGAATGAGAAACCTTCAGTATTCTAGAGGCCATGATATCCTATATTCTTGGTCTAGGATAGCGGTATCAAACTCTTTTCATACAACATGCCAAATAGATACATGGTGCCTGCTGGGGTCTGGCAGTGATGTCATTAAGCAGGTGATGACCAGAAATAAGCACTTTGTTCTCACCTAGGAGCTCAGTAACTGCAAATGACAGAAGAGAAAACTATGCAAATCTTGACCATATTTTCATGGTATGGGGGAACCCCGTTTACCATGTGAGCTGTCCTTTCAGCAGAGCTGCCTCTGCTACAGCATCACTTTGCAGAGCACCTCTCAGCTGCTGAGCTGCAAAGAACTTCTCAGTACAAGTGGCATCACTTTGCAGAGTACCTCATAAAAGGGTGGCCTGCATAACAATTGGGCTCTCCCAACGCTTCAGCAGTGTCTCCCTCTCTCACCCCTCTTGGGCTGTCCCCTCCCCTGTATGGTTCCTTGCCTTTTGAGGCCTCTCTCCTTCCTAGCTTCTCAGCAGAAGCGGAGCCGCTGGAAGGGCAGCCAGCATAATTGGGCTCTCCCAGTGCCGCCCTTTTAGCAGTGCCATAGCTGCTGATGCATCACTTTGCAGCTGCTGAAAGTCCTGGGAGAACCCAATTATCATGGGGGGGGGGGTGAATAAAGAGCTTCCATAGGCTAATGTTTGACATCCCTGGCTAGGATGATCACTATCCAGTACTACAATGGGATGGAAGGGCATGAGAAGAGCAGGCAGAACTATGACAGTCTACTCGACTTTATACACTAAATAACGTATGGAGTTGATAGCGTTCCGTTGTGACCTAAACACACCAAATCGTCATCTGCGCTTTGAAATTGGGGTAACCCACTTTTCTGCTGCTCAAAGTGGCTAACATGGATACATGTTAAAAAGAACAATTTGAATAACATCCAAAATTATTAAAACCAACAAACAACCTGATAAACAAATCAGCAGGTTGGTTTTGCATCCTTACTGAAGCTGGAATGGAAAGACCAGCTCTAGATGTCAGCCTCAGGCAAACCACAGGTAAAGGCTTTGCTTCCTGCAGAAAATATTTGTGTCATTCAGGCACGATGAAACAGCATGAAGATTCACAAAATGAGAGGTGCTCTCTAACGCAAACAGAAGAGAACTAGTATACCCCCACCCCACAAAAAAATCTTGGAGGAAGCCAAGATCAGTGTCAGTGATGGCCCTGCCAAGGTTGTTGGGGCCCTTGCAGTTTCCCCAAGGATGCCACAGGCTGATGCTGGCCCTTCAACAAGGGAGCTTAAAGACAAACATATTAGCTTGGGCCCAGGAGCTAACTGGTACCCAATGCAAAACTATTTCAATATGTTAACACTGCAGTCCCCATTAGGAGGTAACAAACAGCATTCTGCACAAATCTATCTATTATTGCTTGTCCAGCCATGAAATTTGGCTCTATAGACCCCCTAGAATCAAGGTTTATGAATCAATCCATAATCAATCCATCAATCCCTAGAATCAATCCATAATCAAATTATGGAATGCCATAATTTGTTTGCTGTAGACTCTTTCCTCCCAGTTTTAGAACTTTTTTGATCAAGATTGTGGCCACTGAACCCCATCGGTAATATGAAAAGTTCTTCTGCAGCAATGATGCTATCACTTGGTGCCTTTTGGAAATCAGACATCTATACTATTGTTTAATGTTGTCTGGAAACAATTGTATCTTTCACATCCCAGGCCTAATGTACTTGTCTCCTGACCTCAGTTCCCCATCTGTAAAATGGGAATAAACAGAAAAAAGGTAAGTTACCAAGATTTAGAAGACTTGAGTGACCATGCCGATTCCTTGTTCCAGCTGGCATGTTGATGAGAAGGGATTAGTGCCCACTGGAGATCTTATGTTCTTATGAGATCCAGTGTGTATGAGTGGAGGCCAGCAATAAAACAAACCCATGCTCTCTCCCCTTCCCCATAATTCATAGAAACAAGCCTCATACAACTCACACACAGTGTCAGCAGTATTAACTGGGCCCTTGCCTCTATCCATGAAGAGCTACCTAGAAGCAGCACACTGATTTGGAAGAGGTACTAAATATTAAGACAAAGATCACTTAAGTACATTCCACCCTCTTCTAGAAATAGCACCTCTTTAGAAGATCTAATTATAACTGGGCTATTAAAAAGTAGCTAATTGGGGTGACAGGCCAAGCATGCATAGACATGTGCTTCTCAGGGGAATCTATGAACCTGAAATTGTGAGAAGCACCCACATGGCGCCAGCCAAGCTTCTCCACATTACCACTCTCTCAGGCAGTGGTCTGTGACTCATCAAAATACAGTTAAATCTTTGATACTAGCACTTACCAGGACTTCTGCAAGAAAGTTTAAAGAAGCAGGACTGGACGAGAACACCATAAATGACTGCATGTAAGACTTCATTTTTTAATTTTAGATAGACCTAAGAGACAAAATGAAGTGCAACTAAAAAGAGCTCAGATATGGTGATTTGTAATAAAACCAAAATTCTACAAAGGAATATGGAATTATGAGACATGTATCAGTTGCCCCTATTTGTGGATATTTGCTAATTTTCCCATAACTTTTTCTTTAGCTCCTCACAAGGACAAAGAGCAGTGCAATGAAGCATCCACCTGTTCCTTGAAATTCTAATCGGTTAAAAAAACCACCATCTACCCCCACTCAAACATACACTTAATAAATGTTTGAAAAATATTTTGAGACACCACTGTGTCTCTTATATATATAGCTTACAAAAATGTGTATCTGCTTGCAGAACCAAGTGCCAATACTGATCTCCTAGGCAATTAAAATGGTTGCATATTCTGGTTAAGAGGTCAGCAACTTCAGATTTTGTAAGACATGTGAACCTAGAAATCTTGAATGATGATCTGAAGGACAGCAGATTCTGCTCTGCTTGCCCTCACCTGCATTGGAGCCAGCTTAAGATTCTTTGAGAAGTTTGGGATGACTGCTATCAAGTCCTGGTGACTTGCTTTTGAAATTGTCAGAAGAATTTCTAATAACCTTAGGGAAGGAACAATCAACTGCAATGAGCTCACCCAACTACTGCTGGTCTGTTTATAAATCCCCAAGGAGTAATGTGTCCACTAAACTGCTACTCTGAATGTAGCTGGGAGTGTCAGAAGGCATGGACAATCAAACTCAAATATGCAGTAAAAGGCTGCACATGGGTTTCCACCTATCTGTTCTTTTCACTGATCCATTCTTATTACTGATCTGTTTCTGGAAATCTCTGATGTGCAGGATGCCCACACAAATATGGGCAGTTGGGATTCTGCTCTTCAGCTTAGTCATTGGGAGACAGGACATCTACAAGGGCTGGGTTCCTTCAGGTTAGAAGAGTGCCTTATTAGCTTCACTGACATTCACTTACTCATTTAACCCCCAGCAAAACAACTAGGTCTTCCCTGCCCTTTGTTAGAAGGGGAGGGACCCCAAACTTCAATAGAATTTTTGTTCAACCAGGTGTGATGCTGCAGGCTATTTATCTTCTCAATGTGCTGCAGGCTATTTATCTTCTCAATGTCCATGTCCAAGACTCAAAAGGAGATGTGCTAAGGCTACTACAAATCCCATAACGTTAAAACAATCTGTCATTTGTAGACATATCCCACAGTGTGGGCATTAAGGTGCGTGAGAATGGAGGGGTGGGGAAAAATATAATTAACTGTCTGAAAACTAAACAGGTGGATTAAATGTGCCCCACCCCTAAGAGTCAATGAAATAGTAAATGCAAATCAAGTTCCAACTTATTACAAGTGAAGGCTAGAAGACAGAATTCAGAGAGCAAAACAGAAGGGGGAAACAGTTAAGATGACACTCCTCTGATGAATAAGCCTTTGATGGCTTCAACTATTGCATTCCTGGGCTTTCCCCAGTTCCTTCCAAATGATAGTTTCCTAAAATAACTTTCTAACTATTACTACCTCTTGAGGCCTACACACACCACCCAAATTAGAGGTATTCTATAAATGCAGTATCCCTTGAAGATTATGGATCTTTTCCACTGCATATTGGAAGAACAATAACTGCAGATTTCACTTATAGACTATAAGCATGTGAATCAGTCAATGGTGACACATTTCCCAATATTCTTTGCATCTCCTGTGAGGCTTCCCTAGGTATTAGCATTGATAGACCACAAAATATTCCAATGCAGTTATGCAACATGTCAACACCTTTCAGTAATGTCTGTGACCTCTATTATGACAGAGGCAGGTTTGTTTTTAAAGAGCAGCCACAGCAGGTTCTTCATCTATGGTGTGAATCTTAGCTGTGCGATACCATCATGCTTTGCACACATATGTCTGCGCGTGTGTACACACACGCAAGTTAAATACTGGTTCAGTTGTAAGTCTCAACTCTCCCCTTTATGCAGTCTGTTTGCCTCTTTAAATCAGCATATTCATCTTTGTTCCCTAAAACTGCAAACTTTTTTTAAAAACTACAACTAAGTATGACATCACGGGTGTTATCCAATTGACTGCCATGCTGCAAGTGTGTAGAACTGATTTTGAGAGCTCCCCTGGGAAGAGAAAATACATTTTATATTGAATGCAGTGAGGACACTTCCAAACAGCTCTTGTTACTGTTGCATCTGGCTTAATGCTTACTCCTCTTAAAGGTTTATTCCCTTATCATCCAAGAGTGCAATAGTTCTTAAAGAGCTATTCCATAAAACCATGGAGGATTTTACACATGGATTTCTTATAAAGGGGAAAAGCTGTCAGCTTCTAAAAACATTATTATGCACTTTTAGGTAAGTAGCATAATCCATGGTGGATAGAGCTTCTTCACTCTGTACTGTAAAGCATACAATAAATGTACTTGGTTGTTAGATGTTATCTTCATGCCTGTATTTGCATCAGGTGGGTAGTGGAGTTGCAAATAGGAATGGCTCATGATGCACTGTAATGGGGCAAATTTGCTGTGGCAGATAAATGCAGTTGGTGGAGCATTAAGAGGTTCATGGGATGCTCCCTGTAACAAAGAACAAAGTAGTCATAACTATGAGGACATTTTAAAGCAACACTTGAAGTATTGGCAATACAGGAGAAGAACAAGCATCTAAGGCTCCGCAACATCAGAACAGAAAAACCCACATTTGATAATGTTCCTTTTAATTAGTAAGGAGGAACGTTAAGTACGCATTTGATGCATTTTTCCTGGAAAATTAAGGTTTATGAGCTAGTTGGAAGTACTAGGTTCTTCCTCCTCTCTTAAAACCATTCCACCTACATTAACTGCATGCAGGAACAAGACAGCTGAAGCTATTATTTGGAACAGCTAATTGGTATTTTTAGGTTGCTAATTCATTCAGTTCCACAAGCACGCATCTTCTGAGTACATCTGTGGTGGCTGGAGTTTGCAGGGTGATTCTTAATGTCCGAAGCTTAGTCACTGAAGTAATTAAAGGAGAAGGCTGCAGCTGATATTGCAACCACCACTGCTATCACCATTCCTAGAAATGACAAAAGAAATACAAATTGAGTATTTGATCAGGAGTACCAGGATAGCCAGGGAGCAAGGAAAGGGAAATAAATGAACACATGAGAATCCAAAAGCTAATGCTCCGCCAGCAACACTCTGAGTTTGCAATAACCAAATTTCAATAGATGTTTCCATGTTATCAGCATTGTGGTATAGAATTTTATTTCCTCTTTATGTACAAGCCGTTTCTTTACATACAAGCTTTATTACACAGTGGACAGAGTATATAGAATTAATGATATGCTGAAATCTAATTGTTCATCCCAGACCCACCTTTCCTGTACATGTCAGATGTACCATGTAATTGACTTTCCACATGCAGAATATTTCTGCAAGCTTGATTAACACTCAAAAAAACTGGACAGGTAGGGTTGGACATCTGACCAGTCAAATATCTGATCAACAAATCAATCACACAAATATCAAATAATGGTCAGGTTTTTTAAGCATTAATTTTATTGGAACAGATAATTTAGTCAGCAACTGATCTGAAACATATCCTAAATCTATACCTAATAAAGGTTTGTTCATTCAACATATCCTAATTACAAAAACCATAGTGAACCACAAAACAGTCAGATGACCAGCAAAACAAGATGGAGTCAAGGGCAATTTTAGGTAGTAACTATTGTTACCAACAACTACTTGGGTTCCTGTTCAAAGGTGCCTGCAGTTAGGCAAGTGATTTGGAGAAGAAGCAGCTTTTCAACACTTATGTTGCCCACAACCAATGCAAGTCTAAAGAGCAAGCAGCCATCACTCCTGCCCTTGCTAATGAATGACACTGCGTGAATAAAGGTGAAGAGACAACTACACATTGGCATTTTTGGCTTCATGGAATATTTGACAAAACTAGTCAATTAACAGGCAGGCATGACATGCCAAACCACAGATGGACAGTCAGTTTACAGTCACAAATGTTTAGGCTAGTGGTATCAAAAATAAGGCCCGGGGGCCTCATGCAGCCCCCGGAAGCTTTTTATCCAGCCCTCAGGCTCTCAGCTGCTGGGCAGTGCTGAGGTGTTACCACTGAAACAGTGGCCCACATGAAAACTGGGCTTTCCCATATTTTGAAATACGATCAAGATTTGCGTATTTTCTCTTCTGTCATTTGCAGTTAATGAACTTCTATATGAGAGCAAAGTGCTGATTTCTGGTCATCAGCTACTTGCTGCTTAATGACATCACTTCTGGCCCTCAACAGGCACCCTGAATGCCAACTTCAGCCCTCTGTATGAAACAAGTTTGACACCTCTGGTTTAGGCAGTCCTTCTCTCCCAATGTTGCATCATAACAGGCTCAAATGTCAGAGGTTGACCAGATGAATCACAGAGAGGATGTGCAATCTGGAAGTTAGGTTTTTACTAACAGACCACAAAAGATTTTTCACTGACATCTAATGATCTCAATATATTCTTCCACCCACTAGGATTTTTTTTTCCTTTCAGTTACTGTTTTGGGAGATCCATGAAGAATAAGCATTACATGACTGCACCACTCTACCACATGCCCATTATAAAAATAAAGTTAACAAAGTTTTATAGAAGGAAGCAGGAAAACAGGAAACCCCAAAAAGCACTATATTATTGAACACACTCAAGCAGGAAATAAATAGTTCTAAAGTGTAGGAGAAATAGCTGGAGAGCCCATACCCATGTTTTGGTGAAGTTTCAACAGAAGTTTTTCTTTTGTCAACTGTTTCAGTTGCACATCATCTTGGAATTCCTCAGGTGAACTTACTTCAACTGCAGGGATAAAGTAAATTGCTAAGATGTATACTCATTTAATCCTACTCTCCAAGTTATTCTTACTCCATTTCCTCCCCTTCTTGGCCTCAGCAACAGAAGTCCTTGTCAGCTATCTTTACAGGCCTCCGTTTCAAAAGCAAAGGTGTACAAAGCAAGCATACAAATCTATCTATTAGCATAATCTAGCCTGGCAACAGGACTCGTATTCCTGAGCCTTATTTTACACACTACAACCTCTAATATCTTCAAAGGCACAAGACAGCTAGTTTTCAACCACAATACAGTGAATACAGAAAAAACATACCAGTAATTACTGGTACCTGACCTGAAAGTTACTCAGTTACTTGAGCTGAATTGTTGAAAACTTGAGTACCCAGACATTGCATAATTTAGAAATTAATTACATACAGTGTAAGAATTTGGAGTACTGTAGACAAACGCACTCAAAGATCATAAACACCCCACTTACATGTTCAACATCCACAATTTCTCCCAAACCAACCTGGGTCTGGCATAAGAGGATACCATTCACAAAATCCCCAAGATAGCAACGTTTTGGAAGCACACAGAAAGCATACTGTTCATCACACAAACAATGGACCTCCTAAGGGACCAAATATGCTTGGGTGGAAAACAAAACACTGCAAGAGGAACTACACAGATAGAAGCCTTCACATCAAATCCAGGTAAGTGTGAAAGCAGTCAGACTAGGAGCCACCATGCTGACTAGGATAGACATAACAGGAAATCTAAAACTGCATCAGGTTTTCATGAAAAGTATGCCCAGAGAGAACAGATAAATGTTAACATTCTGTGTCATTTAGCTTTGACATACATAGTCAAGTAAGTTCAAGCCACACTTTTATCAATCAACTGAGAGATTTCACACTGACTGAATTCAAGACAGTGCTCAATGGACCCTCTTGCCCTTTTGCAGAGGCTCAGGGATCTCTCTAGGGAGAGGCGGCAAGGAAGTTAGCTCATGTGAATGCAGTTGTGCTCAGGCTGCTAAGGATACAATCTCTTGTTTTTTGTAAACTACTAAGAATACAGCAGCATCTATAAATAGCAAATTAAGAAAGGTTAAAATTTCAATTTGCATGCAAATTTGAGTTGTTAGAATTCCCACCCAAACACTGCAGGATACAAGTATCAAACACTGCATGATGGACCAATGCTCTTTAGCTGCAGAAACATAATCCAAGCAAGTGCCAGGCAACCTACTCAGTTCTGAAGAGGGTCAAGGCACACACCACTTGAGTTCATTGTGTCTTCAACTAGATAATAATGAACTAGTGTGGGAGAAGAGATTATCAGTACTGAAATCTTATTTGTGTTTATCTACTCAATGGCTTTAACCCCTCGGTGCTAGAAGCTGAGATTTAGAGTAGCCAATTGCTAATGCAAATCTTATTTATTCATGCTAAGGAACTGGAGTCCCTAGCAAAAGGCACTTTGACAAGCTTACCAATGTATAATTTGCATAATTAAGATTTGTTTAAACGCTGAAAACGATTTACAGATTTTATTCATCCCAGCATCAAACTTCTGAGGTTTAGTAGCATCTAAGGGTCAAACTAAAGAGAGTCACAGAAATAGCAGCTCACTATGCAACAGTTAGAGCCTCACGTATCACAGAAAAGCTATAGACAAAACATAATCAATGTTAAGTTGTTTGACATGAGACAATTCCTCCCTGCTACAAGCTTAAAACTCATACTAGCTCTTGCATTACCTTCCTTTTTTCTGATATGTTCTCAAATCAAGGCCAGTCAGTGGGGAAGGGGATGGGGGAAATATTCCAAGCTCCTTTCTTGAACTTTCAGCTTTCATTTAAAAATAAAAACCACCATTTTGCTTTGTTAGATAATCATAATCCTGAAGCAGCAAATCTGCTCCCAGACTCCAATCTTCCGGCCACTGAGAGCAAAGTTACTAGGATGCCTCCCTCCTTTTAAAGTTTCAGAATACATACATTTTTCTGTATTTTCCGCTTTCCTATTACAGTCCCACCCACCCAGCAAATGTTTTAGCTTCACTACAGCATTTCTGCATACAAGCCTATCTCTCAGGTCTGAAAGGAAAATAAAGGGTTCAAGTCAAGAAAGAAACTTTCATTCTACCCAAAGTAAGGTTCAGATGCATTTGAAACTCAAGCCAAATTCAGCCTTTTGAGATGCTCAACATTTTATGAAAACAGAGCTAAGATCAGCTTGTACTTTGGGTCTAGCTTCCCAGTAATTCCTGGCAAAGAGTAATCCGCTTTTAACTTAGTTACTATATTTACCTGCGTTCATTTCCTCCACTGTACGCAAATCCTCGGCTTGTACAGCTTGATCCAACATCTCAAGAAAGCGCTCTTGGATTTCTTTGACTGTCTCATCACCAAACTTGTAATCACACAGCAGAACACTGGACCCAACAATGGGGGCAAACACTCTGCAAGGTAAGTTGTGATACTCACTCTCTGAATCTAAGAACAAAAAAGGAAAGGCAGGGGAGACAAATTGAAAGCCCTTGTTAAGCTACTAGTAAGAAGCACTAGAATCTCTGGCACATACTACACCAGGGAAGACACTGACCATCGTATCCTGACCTCCCATCATTGAAAAATCTCTTTATTCTTTATGGAGAAGAATTTTGCCTCAATTGCCTCTGTTGTTTGCCTTCCTAGTTAGATCAGCTTTTTTTCTGATAATAAATTCATAACAACTGATACTGTAGTAGTTGATAAAATTTGGATAAAAATGACATTTTAGACCCTCCCCCTGCAAAATAAAAGCAAAGATGGAGAACAGAAAACTGAGAGAAGCATTCATTAACAAACACTTCAATTTTCAGCATTAAAACAGTTACCTCACAAATGCTAAGACATTCACATACGTAGAAAACATGCCACCTAAAGAGAAAATTGAGAACTGCATACAGATAATGTGTTGCTCAGATATGAGGAACTCACAGCAGATGTGTCAGTTTGATCTGATTACTCTCAGCACAGTAGTAAATAAGTAGATGTTATGATGCAGGAACATTTAAGGCTACCCACCATATTAAGTCTAAAGTAGCTCCATTTCCATTCAGTTCATGTAACACAATACTTCCCCAAGTGGCACAATATAGGGCCTTGTAAATCCAGATTGACCCAGGGCGCAATTCTGGAATGATGGGCCAGTGCAAGTCCCTTGTGCCGGCCCAACACTGTTGCAAAAATGCTGTAAATAAGTGTTTCTCAAACTGTGGGTTAGAACCCACTGGGTGGGTCGTGAGCCAATTTCGGGTGAGTCTCCATTCATTTCAATGTTTTATTTTTAATATATTAAACTTGATGCTACCATATGTGACTGCATTTGAGGAAATGTTACAGACTTGTACTTTTAAGAAGTTACTATGTATATTCTTTTAACAATGATAGTCAATGGGATTTACTCCTGGGTAAGTGTGGGTAGGACTGCAGCCTTGGATTGTTAAAAATTTTCCTGCTTAATGGTGACACTTCTGGTCTTGACATCACTTCTGGGGAATCCTGATAGCTTCACTTTCTAAAAAGTGGGTCCCGGTGCTAAATGTGCGAGACCCACTGCTGTAAAGCACTTTTGTACCACTGGGATAGCAAGGAGGTTGGCCCAAGCCCCACTGGGATGGTAGACCAGTAAGCCTGCGCCGGCCAAGCCAGGCCAGCGCAGGGGTCTGGGGGCATGGGGAGGGCAGGGTGGAGGCGTTTCAGGGCAGAGAGAGGGAAGATGATGAGTGAGTAGGGGGTGGGGGCAGGATCCTGTTGAAATGCCAGATCCTAACCCCTGTCCAAGGCAGCCCAGAGCAGCTCTGGGTTGCTCAGATCTGCACTATCTCTTGAGGTAGTGTAGATCAGAGTGGCCCCATTGGGGCTGCTGCAACATTACCAAGGGTAAGGGGAAGAAATTCACCTTGTCCTAGGCTGATCCACATTCAGCCCCAACACTGTGCTGGACACAGGGCAAACCAGCTGGCCTTCCCAAGCCAGTATGGTTTAGGATTGGGCTGTCAGTCATTTGAGAGACAAAAAAGTCACTGAAGATTAGCCACAATGCCTTTATGTCTTAAGGACAACAACGTTTGCCGCAATATGCAACTATAGAATCTGTCATAAGCTCAGAAACAAAAACCAGGAACAGAGAACCATAAAACTTGTTCCACACATCCACAAGAGTTTCGGACCTGTGTTTTCTGAACACCTGTCTCCCATGAACAGATTAGAAAAAAACACAAAGCCTCCTTAACAATGGTTTGATCTGAACGAAGCTTTTCACTGCACAACAAAATGTCTGATCAGTCATGGGTACCCATAGTTTCTTTCAAGCCACTGTTGAAAGAACAGGAGCAGAGGCTAGTAAAAAGCTGACAACCAGATAGCTAGCAGGTTAAAGAAATTTTCAAAAGGTGCAGATCTGATGTGATTACTGGAACAATGCCCTTCCCCCTGTGGGGGGGGAGGGAATGCTATTATTAGACAAATGAGGAGAGCAGCTCCTATCCAACAATCTTATAATGTGATAGTCAGAACACATGAATTGATAGAAGTCCAGCTTTGCCATCACTCAATAAGAACATTCTTCTGTTATCAGAACAAACTGCAAAGAGCCAAAACTCAAGGCAAAACATTTTCCCCCAATGTAGTTGTGCAAACTGAAAGCCCCTTCTCTTACTTTTCTTCCCTGATGTTTCATTTATAAGCAGATCTTCAAACAATATTGCACAACGATCAGATAGAGTGTTTATTATGTCCCTCTTCAAGGCCTGCAAAGAACAAAAACATAAAAACATTTTAAATTCTGTAACAATATTTTAAAATGCAACTAGAGCATAAGTAGTAGTTTCTCAGACTTCCATATTTAATGTCCACTTTGGCACTGAAATGAACAGCCTGAAAGACCACAACTAGACCAAGCGGCCCCATCCACTCCACAGCTGTACAGCAGTGCTACCATTTTCATACTGCCACTTGCAGTGAGGTATGGGTGATTCGTATATTTCTACCATCTAGTCACAACTTGGAGGATTACTAGGGATCAAACTGGCAGGACAGGAAGGTGCTGCCTACCTCCAGAGCTGAACTGCTGATACAGCTTTTTGTGGAAGACCTCCCCCAAAAGATCAAAATATAGTGCTGTTGCCAGAGTAGAAGCAAGACACCTGCTGGTGAACATAGCATAGCTACAAATGTTTCACAGTTACAGCTCTTTTAAAACCCCCAAACTGTGGCTGCTAGACAGAGCAGGCAAGCACTTATTTTTAGTTAACTGAACCATGCTTGGGGTCCTCAGTTGAAGAGACTGGAAGCAAAAGGATCTTACTCCCACTATCGTTCAAGACCTAGCAAGATGCTGAATATCCTTCTACATACAGAAAGAACAGCCATATCCTGGCCTCTCAAGCTTCCATGGCCAGAACTACTTAAAGAGAATTTGGACTCTGGCTCAGAGAGTTCAGCTTTGACCTTCTAACCATCTCTAGAAGCCATGGAGGCATGCAAAAGCACAGTAGCTTTGCCCTTACTTATTATCAAGGTTGAAGGGATACATTCTGAAAAAGTAAAGAAATACTTCAGTCAAATATAGGAAAGTACATAGATGTTTGGCATATTTTAGCGAGGATTAGGGAATAACTCTGGGCATCTGTTTGCTGAGAAACGTGGCTCACAGACTTTGGCAGCCTCCATTTACATCAGTTGCATAAGTTAACTGCACTGCTTGGGAGAAAGGATTAAGTTCAAATCCTTCAGTAGACTGAAGGGCAGCAAAGTACCTTAACAGCATCTTTGACTTTCGGCTTGTTATTATGGATGTAAGCTTTGCATTTCAAAGCACCTTTGAGATTTATGGAACCGCTGCATATCTGGACAGTTGCTGTGGACCTGGAGTTGGAATTTCGTGACTGAAATAACACACGGAAAACACAACGTTAACTTCATCTGTTACACAGCCAAATATAAGTTACCTTTATCATTCCAGAAAGTACCTGTTCTTAGAACAAAATACGTATTTGAACTGGGATTTTAAATAGGTACATCAAATAACCATACAAACCAAAATCCACAGTACAAGAAAGTATTACTAATCACTTTGAAAAAGAAAAATCCAGAAAGCCCCCAAAATTTATCTTCTATACAGGACTAACCCTGGACCAATGTTGGCCCAAACAAGGGCATCTTAGAGCCCAATCCTGTGGTCTGTGCCATGCCTCCGCGGCGTGGACCACAGTCGCAAACATGCCATAAGGCACCTTTGCAGGGCTTACCGCCAGGCTCCTGCCACAGCTGACTCAGCTCCAGCCGGCGCTGAGCCAGTGCGCGGCGGGCGCCCGGGTTCTGCGGCTCAGCAGTCTGTGACCGCTGGGCTGTGGAACAGGAGATGGGGCGTGCGAGGAGGCGTTCCAGGGAGGGGGGAGGCGTGGCTGGGGGTGTGGGGGAGGCAGATCTACGGAGCCGAGCCCTGCAGGATCCAGGGCGCTCAGGCAGGGCTGCCCACCCTACACGAGCACCTTCTCTTTAGCGGCAACCAAACGGTCACCGCGAAAGTGAGTAGTCCCATTGTGGGGCTGCTTCCCTTACCCAGGGAAAGGGGACAAACCCCCGAGAAGCCTCCCGCGGTAGCGCGGAAGGCACTGGATCTGGCAGGAGCCCTCCATGGAGCCGCCGGGTCCTGCAGCTCCGGGCAGCTCAGGATTGGGCTGTTAGTCATTACTTCAACTTCTTAATACCCTTTTTTCTCTAACGTAATTCATTACCTGGTCTAACGCAACACAAAACATTCATCCAAACAGTACAACAGAATACTGATACTTGATGTACACAAGAAGCTAACACTTCATTAACCATACATCAGTTTGTTATATCCATTTTAAATTACGAACCAATAGTAATTAACATCTGAATTCTTACTTTCATAAAATAAGAAATAAAGGGACAATTGTTTAAGAAATTACAATGGTACGTCCTATCTCTTATAGCTATATATTGCTGAGGTGTTGAATTCAGTTGCGGTACCATGTTGATCAGGTTCAAATTTTAGCTAATTATTCCTTTAACATAGATGCACTTTCACTTCCCAATATTTTATTATCAAAATGTTGGCAACAATAAACACACTCCATACCAACTGAAAAAAAACTGAGAGCCCAATCCTATCCAATTTTCCAGTGCTGGTGCAGCTGTGCCAATAAGGGCGCGCATTGCATCCTTTGGTGAGGAGCCAGTCACAGAGGCCTCCTCAAGGTAAGATAATTTTGTTCCCTTACCTTGGGACTGTATTGTGGCTGCACTGGTGCTGGAAAATTGGATAGGATTGGGCCCTGAGTAATACTAATACAGGACCTACATGGATTATACATCCAGAACACATCAAACAAGCCCTTAATCACAAAAAAATTAATTCCATTGAATTGGAATGCATAACAACTAATACTTCCTTAAGTCTTCCCAGTTTTAAAAAAAAAATGTATTGGTAACAATTGAATGATTCCTAGTTTTAAGAATCCAGGTTATTTTATGTATTATATTTTATGCATTACAGCCATATCCCATAATCTCATCAACCACTCTCTTGGATTTGGAGAGATCAAATGCCTTCAAATACATAACATAACAATTACATAAATAAAATAGTTCTAGCCATTATCATGCAAAATAATTCATGCGCCCACATGTGTTTAAAAATAGTCCAGATTAAAATTAGCACTAAGGGCCACTGGCTATCAATGCCTCCCAGCCTCCGCCTTGTCCTACAAATATCTAGCTCATCTGTCACAGAATTAGAAGTTTGGAACACAATACTATTTTGTGGATACTTTTCCTACATACACAGTGTGCTTTATACATTCTCCCAATAATTCTTATATCACTACAACTTTCTACACACAAATTGAAGGGTGTGTGCATGTCAAAGCTAAGATAAAGGCTTATTTAAGGCCACGCAGTGAATTCACAGTGAAGGTGACAAACTGGGAATTCCCACATCAATTCTCTTTACTACTGCGCTGACCTCATACTTACCAATTGTGTTAAAACTCTGACGTCAAGGATTTGAACAGCCGATTGTGCGTTTCCTCTTGTTGACTTTTTCTGCAAGAATATTGGAGTTAATGAAATCTACCCAACTGCTTTAAGTGCATACAGTATCTTAGAACAGAACAGATAGAATGGAAGGCAAACATTCTATTTTGTATTTTTATGGTTTTATACTTTTGGAATCTGCTGTTTTACACGATGAGGTGGCATAAAAATCTTTCAAATACAGTCAATCCTCTGTATCCGTGAGGGTTAGGTTCCTGGAAAATCCAGCAGACACTGAATCCATGGATACGGAATTACTGATCCTGCGAGATCAGTGGGGTTGGGGAAAATCAAATTGGCATAATTATCTTCAGAATGGCTGCCACGAGACAGGAAGTCACCCACCATAGGGCTATGGATCATGTTAGAATGGCTAGGATGCTGTGGACTGCTTCAGAACAGCCGCAGAGAGGCAAAAACAAACTGTGTATGGCATGAGGTAAGTCACACTCTTCACTCCCAAGGATAAGCGAATCCATGGGAATGAAGTGCTCAGACATGGAAAACTAACTGTACATATAACTGCTGATTGGTTCTTCTACCACAAAATCACTATTGCTAAAGGCTAGGAAGAGTTACTGTGGCTGCTAGGTATTTTAATCAATCCTTTACTCAAAATATATTTGAACATCTTACAGTCTAAATTTGACTTGTGCTGTTTCAGAAAAGAGGGAAAGCTACCAACTGCTAAGTCACAACCATTACTGCTTTAGGGAGAGTCTTCTTGATACTACGCAAGAATGTATTTTTTGTTTTTAAAAATACATACATTTCATGCTTAGGATAACTTAGCAATGCACTCAGCATTGCACTCACTTATTATTCCTAGGCTGTCTTTTCTAGTGGTATATCTCCCTTTCCTACATAATTCAGCAAGAGCTCTTTGGTAACTGAAATAAGGAGGCGGTACACGCTCAACAGATACATTTTTACACCTACTAAATGATACTCTATCATGTTGTGATCATGCAAGCTCATAAGTTTGCAAGCTCATCATCAGCAACACTTTGCCAAGTGGTGAAGATGTTTCCAAAATTCTTGATCAGGTGCAGATGTACTGTAAAGTTCTCCTCACCACTGTAGCAAGGCATTAGATGGTTGGTTTACTGCAAAGTAGTGGCATCCACACTGCAAATTTCAACTTAGACAAATTAGGCACATAAACTTGCATGTCAGAGATGCATTTGGTTGCCTTTCCTACAACAACATTACTTTAAATTTATATAGCAGCATATTCTATGATAAGTGTGTATAATCTCATGCGATACCACCGCAAGTTTAAAACTGACCAGCCAACCAAAATATCATGCTAGTCAGCGCGATTCATCATTAAGCATACAACACTTACCTGACCTTCCAGTAGATCAGCCTCTTCCTCTTTGACTTGACCATTGATCAAAAAGACAGCCTCTTCGATCTGCTTGGCCCATCTTGTCAATCCATTCTTTAAAGCAAAACCATAGGAAATAATCTTGCTGATTTTTAAAATCCAGCACAAGTTATTCCTTAAATTACTATTCTTTTATAACATTTAAGTTAGCTGCATGAAACTCTAACCATAGAGAGGTTACGTCCTCCTAACGTAACATTTACCACATGTATTCTGCCCTTCTACCAAGCTCAGAACTCTGTAAATGGGAAGTCTTAACAGCAATCAGCAAGCAGACGCGTGTGGCCTCTGGGAACCCAGTGCCTCTGGGAACTAAGTGCCAGGTAAGGCACAAGAGTTTAGCATCTGGGCGAGTTCAGCAGCAGGGCGAGGAGGCCAGGGCCCCATACACTGCCCTTCCTCTTCCCTAGAGAAAAGGGCTGCTATCCAGTGTACGGTTTTTAAAAGAACCCCTAAACAAAACAACAATAACAACAACAACAAAAAAGCTATGCAGTCAGACAGCCAGCAGCAGGGTGGGGGCTATCCAGTGTTCTGCATCGAGTGCCACATGTATGATTATATGCCTCTGGGGCATAAGTCATGGGTGTGTCCTCGGTGCAAGGAGCTCCAGGCTCTCAGGGAACGCGTCCGCTCCCTTGAAGCCTTGGTGGCCGACCTGGAGAAGCGCAGGCAGCCAGAGGAGGACCGTGGGGAGACTTCTGGGGACGATCAGGCTTCGTCCCAACCTCAGGCGTGCAGCTCATCGGCTGCCCGGGTGGGAAGTCTCGGGACTGGAGGACGTCATCCTGGAGAGGAGGGAAACAATCCCCTAGGGGGGATCCCTTCTCCAGGGGATGGGCCCGTATCCGAGCGCACTCGGGATACTCCTCGGCGGGAGGGGGGTCGGGGGCTTCTTGTAGTGGGGGATTCGATTATTAGAAACATAGAGAGGGGGGTTTGCGACGGATGTGAGGACCGCATGGTGACTTGCCTGCCTGGTGCAAAGGTTGCGGACATCACTTCTCGTCTAGACAAGCTAGTAGACAGTGCTGGGGGAGAGGTAGCGGCTGTGGTGCATGTCGGCACCAACGACGTGGGCAAGTGTAGCTGGGAGGTTCTGGAGGCCAAATTTAGGCTTTTAGGCAGGAAGCTGAAAGCCAGGACCTCAAAGGTAGCGTTCTCTGAAGTGCTACCTGTTCCACGCGCAGGGCCAGCTAGGCAGGCGGAGATCAGGGGTCTCAATGCGTGGATGAGACGGTGGTGTAGGGAGGAGGGGTTTAGATTCGTTAGGATGGGGAGGATGGGGAGGTTAGAGAACAACAAGACAAAGGCAGGGTAGGAGAAGAAATTGGGAAAGGTAGGGTGATGGGATGTGATAGACGGTTTGGCACAATGAGAGGATGCGGGGACAAAGGAGCGAATAAGCAGCCCATCCTGGGGCATTCCGTGTATAAATGCTTTTATGCGAATGCCCGAAGTCTATGAGCAAAGGTGGGAGAACTGGAATGTCTGGTGACAAGGGAAAATATTGACATAGTGGGCATAACGGAAACCTGGTGGAATGCGGAGAATCAGTGGGATACCGCAATCCCGGGCTATAAACTCTACAGGAGGGACAGGCAGGGGCGTGTTGGAAGTGGGATGGCCGTTTATGTTAAGGAAGGGATAGAATCCAGCAAAGTAGAGATTGAAGGTGGGTCCGACTCCACCGTAGAATCTCTGTGGGTTAAATTACCAGGCCTGTGCAGCGATGTAATACTGGGGGCGTGCTATCGTCCTCCAGACCAGAAATCTGATGGGGACCTTGACATGAGGAAACAGATCAGGGAGGTGACAAGGAGGGACAGGGTTGTAATCATGGGGGACTTCAATTATCCTCATATTGACTGGGTCAATTTGTGTTCTGGTCACGATAAGGAAACCGGATTTCTTGACGTGCTAAATGACTGTGGCTTAGATCAGCTAGTCACGGAGCCCACCAGAGGACAGGTGACTCTGGATTTAATATTGTGCGGTACTCAGGACTGGTTAGAGATGTAAACGTTACTGAGCCATTGGGGAACAGTGATCATGCTGCGATCCGTTTTGACGTGCACGTTGGGGGAAGAATACCAGGCAAATCTCTAACAAAAACCCTTGACTTCCGACGGGCGGACTTCCCTCAAATGAGGAGGCTGGTTAGAAGGAGGTTGAAAGGGAGGGTAAAAAGAGTCCAATCTCTCCAGAGTGCATGGAGGCTGCTTAAAACAACAGTAATAGAGGCCCAGCAGAGGTGTATACCGCAAAGAAAGAAGGGTTCCACTAAATCCAGGAGGGTGCCCGCATGGCTAACCAGCCAAGTTAGAGAGGCTGTGAAGGGCAAGGAAGCTTCCTTCCGTAAATGGAAGTCTTGCCCTAATGAAGAGAATAAAAAGGAACATAAACTGTGGCAAAAGAAATGTAAGAAGGTGATAGGGGAGGCCAAGCGAGACTATGAGGAACGCATGGCCAGCAACATTAAGGGGAATAATAAAAGCTTCTTCAAATATGTTAGAAGCAGGAAACCCGCCAGAGAAGCGGTTGGCCCTCTGGATGGTGAGGGAGGGAAAGGGGAGATAAAAGGAGACTTAGAGATGGCAGAAAAATTAAATGAGTTCTTTGCATCTGTCTTCACGGCAGAAGACCTCGGGCAGATACCGCTGCCCGAACGGCCCCTCCTGACCGAGGAGTTAAGTCAGATAGAGGTTAAAAGAGAAGATGTTTCAGACCTCATTGATAAATTAAAGATCAATAAGTCACCGGGCCCTGATGGCATCCACCCAAGGGTTATTAAGGAATTGAAGAATGAAGTTGCAGATCTCTTGACTAAGGTATGCAACTTGTCCCTCAAAACGGCCACAGTGCCAGAAGATTGGAGGATAGCAAATGTCACGCCTATTTTTAAAAAGGGAAAGAGGGGGGACCCGGGAAACTATAGGCCGGTCAGCCTAACATCCGTACCGGGTAAGATGGTGGAATGCCTCATCAAAGATAGGATCTCAAAACACATAGACGAACAGGCCTTGCTGAGGGAGAGTCAGCATGGCTTCTGTAAGGGTAAGTCTTGCCTCACCAACCTTATAGAATTCTTTGAAAAGGTCAACAGGCATGTGGATGCGGGAGAACCCGTGGACATTATATATCTGGACTTTCAGAAGGCGTTTGACACGGTCCCTCACCAAAGGCTACTGAAAAAACTCCACAGTCAGGGAATTAGAGGACAGGTCCTCTCGTGGATTGAGAACTGGTTGGAGGCCAGGAGGCAGAGAGTGGGTGTCAATGGGCAATTTTCACAATGGAGAGAGGTGAAAAGCGGTGTGCCCCAAGGATCTGTCCTGGGACCGGTGCTTTTCAACCTCTTCATAAATGACCTGGAGACAGGGTTGAGCAGTGAAGTGGCTAAGTTTGCAGACGACACCAAACTTTTCCGAGTGGTAAAGACCAGAAGTGATTGTGAGGAGCTCCAGAAGGATCTCTCCAGACTGGCAGAATGGGCAGCAAAATGGCAGATGCGCTTCAATGTCAGTAAGTGTAAAGTCATGCACATTGGGGCAAAAAATCAAAACTTTAGATATAGGCTGATGGGTTCTGAGCTGTCTGTGACAGATCAGGAGAGAGATCTTGGGGTGGTGGTGGACAGGTCGATGAAAGTGTCGACCCAATGTGCGGCGGCAGTGAAGAAGGCCAATTCTATGCTTGGGATCATTAGGAAGGGTATTGAGAACAAAACAGCTAATATTATAATGCCATTGTACAAATCTATGGTAAGGCCACACCTGGAGTATTGTGTCCAGTTCTGGTCGCCGCATCTCAAAAAAGACATAGTGGAAATGGAAAAGGTGCAAAAGAGAGCAACTAAGATGATTACGGGGCTGGGGCACCTTCCTTATGAGGAAAGGCTACGGCGTTTGGGCCTCTTCAGCCTAGAAAAGAGACGCTTGAGGGGGGACATGATTGAGACATACAAAATTATGCAAGGGATGGACAGAGTGGATAGGGAGATGCTCTTTACACTCTCACATAATACCAGAACCAGGGGACATCCACTAAAATTGAGTGTTGGGCGGGTTAGGACAGACAAAAGAAAATATTTCTTTACTCAGCGCGTGGTCGGTCTGTGGAACTCCTTGCCACAGGATGTGGTGCTGGCGTCTAGCCTAGACGCCTTTAAAAGGGGATTGGACGAGTTTCTGGAGGAAAAATCCATTATGGGGTACAAGCGATGATGTGTATGCGCAACCTCCTGATTTTAGGAATGGGTTAAGTCAGAATGCCAGATGTAGGGGAGAGCACCAGGATGAGGTCTCTTGTTATCTGGTGTGCTCCCTGGGGCATTTGGTGGGCCGCTGTGAGATACAGGAAGCTGGACTAGATGGGCCTATGGCCTGATCCAGTGGGGCTGTTCTTATGTTCTTATGTTATGTTCTAATCAATTTACTTCCTCTCTACCACAGTACTTAATAGCAAAGTATAAGCGTCTCATCTGAACACAGCTGCAAAACTACATACAAATATTTGACTACCCCCCAAACAGTGTGAGGATATTATGCATAGTGCTTTCTGCCATATGCATCTGTGATGTGCAAAGCATGTGTCTCCGGCAACAAGCTAGATGTTCCCATCAAAGCAATTTAACTGTTTCATACCTTCTAAAAATTGGCTTTTTTTAACATTTAACTAACAGAAACACCCTCCAATTATATCAAATTGCTCAAAAAAAATGACAGATTATCTATAGAATAGCTACAGATATTGGTAAGAATTTTCACTACTAAGAGCAAAATAAGGACAGGATGCTTCTACTCACACTTTTAATTCTTATATATTATATAGAAAATGAGATGACTGGCCATGACCTTCTGGCAACAAATTCTTGATATTTACTGCTACTCCCTGTTTAACAAGTCATACACTGCTAGTAAATCAGGAGAAGTGCTTGCATTACACAAATCCTTCTTCAAGGCAACAAAAGACAGAGAAAAGGATAAACCTCTTGGGGGAAAAACTAAAAGGGATTGAATAGAGAAGATTGACCAAAAACAGTAATACTACAATAGCCTAGGAAAAGCTTTAACAAAGAAGACAAAAGGTTTTTATTGAAGATGGAGGAAGGTGAATATGGAGACTGTCCAGGGTCATGGATCAGCTAAGCTGATGAAGCAAAGGCAGGACTTAATAATGTTAACATTAATAGAAATTAACCTATAAGAAGAATTAACTTATAATTGTGTCTTAAGCTTTAAGTATTGACTGTAACTATAGTCTTACTTTTGTGTTTTTCTCTAGGTCATGGCTGGCCAAGGTGGCAGACAGTGGGATGTGTATATTAGCATTTATTGTGCATTCTAAAGATAGCCAAGAAGCCGAGAGTCCACTCTGGTATTTCCAGTCTGCCGGTTTAGCTGAACTCTGAAGGGTGTTGGGGAGGAGAAAAGAAACTTTATTAAGGTATCAAAAACACAGAAGACACGTTTATGCAGTCTACCCCAAAGTCTAAATTCAATATTCTTTTATTACACAGAAGTACAGCCAACTGAATTCAGTGGGACTTATTCCTGAGTAAGCATGCACAGGACTACAGCCCAATACAGCACTAATACTGTATCTGAAAAATGAATTAAACAAGCCCCACAGTACACTGCAAGGCCTATTCTATCAAATTGCCTTTAGCAAGCTTTACGGACAACTAGGTAGGAGATTGCCTAGACCCCAACAATGATTTTAGAAAAACTCCAATTCATTTAAAGCAGATCATTGCAAAAATGCATTTATCATAATAGTAACTTCAGGCACATCACCCATCCAACTCAAACCAAACACACAATTTACCTTTGGATCTTGTACATCATATGTGCGACAAAGTATTCGTTGCCAATTAAGAAAGAACAACCAAATGTGGTTTCGTTATTACAAGAATGTCACTGCACCATTCTCTATTCTAGTTTCCTTCAGAGTCTGCTCAGTTTAGAATATGGCAGCTGTTCTTTTACAACTCCCTCATATCCAACTTGTGCTAAAATTAAGTTGATGGAAACCTTTGCTACAGCAGAATTACAATTTACTCTAAACCAGGGGTGCTCAATAGGTGGATCGCGATCTACCGGTAGATCGCGAGGCAAAATGAGTAGATCGCAGAGTGCCGACCCCCCCCCTTCAGGTGCCTCTGGGAGGAACCGCTGGGAGTAAGGCCCATTGTACTCAATGGGGCTTACTCCCAGATAAGTGTGGCTAGGATTGCAGCCTCACAGCCTAATCCATGTCTACTCAGGAGTAAGTCCTGTTATACTCAGTGGGGCTCAAGGTACACCAACATACATTGTACACATAAATGTTATATGTTATGATGGCGCAAACATTGTAAAAAGAACTCTGGTAGATCTCCGGGCATTGCTGGGTTTCAAAGTAGCTCTCGAGCCAAAAAAGTGTGAGCACCCCTGCTCTAAACTATAACGAGCAATTAATAGGACAAGAATCTGTTGCAATCTATGCACAGTTACCCATGTACAGTTTGGGAAATAACACTGGTCACACAGAATGGGTCATAATATGATTAAGTACCCAGGTCAGTGAAACATAGCTTTGAAAAGCTCTGTTCGATTAAAGCAAGAAAAAAATGATTTGACTCGCACAGTGATATTCCTTCACTCAGTCTCTGTAATTTATAATGTTCATTTTCCTGTCATATTCTACATATCCAGTACAGAGACATCTACCTATGTGTTCTGTAATTTTTAAATCAAGTTAATGAACGTTGGGGGTGTCTTCTTAGTATTCAATGGCAGAACTGACTTTGCCACTGAGCATAGCTATGAAAGATATGATCAACTGATGTAGATCAAAGTAAAGGTTTCACATGTTTTTTATACTCTTGGCTTTAAACTGCAGTTTAAAGGATTTGGTAGAAAAAGGATAAGGTACAGTTTAAAGTATGGTACAGAAAGGATAAAAAAGGGAAGCCCAATAAATTGCATCAGGCTTATATACAAGCAAGTGGGAGGTGTTCTCCAGTCTACCTTAGCCTAGTCTTTCTCCCTCCTTGGGTCCAGACATAAGTGTTCTGTCTATTTATGAAAAGATAGTATTTTTTGTGGAAGAAAGGATACTTCTTTGTAGCAGAACAAAGATGAAGAGCCACTCTGTCAGACACATCTTCCTCTGAGGAACTCCATAGACGTTTTCTGGCTACAGAATGTTCTACTGCAAACACAAGCTTGGAGAAGGAGAGAAGAACTAAGATAAGGATGGTTTCTAGTTGCCATAAAACATATTAAAAAGCATCTCAGGTTGTAATTGGTAGAAACAAGAAACTGAATACCATTTTTAAGACCAAACATTTCTAACCAGCACAGGCAACTCAATAAGATCTTGGATGAAAAAGACCCAAACCAAAACAACTATGACACCACAAGTGATACATCTTAATATGTAACCGTCATGGTTACTTTTTAGAACTCTGACAACATTTATAGCAATTCCACAAAGTGCAGAGTTGAACATAGCTCACAGATACCCACAACCAAGACCGCAAGTACAAAAATGTAGTCTGCAATTCAACTAGCACTCCCTAGAACAGGGTTGTCCAAAGTTTTTGGCAGGAGGGCCACATCTCTCTCTGACATTGTGTTGGGGGCCGGGGGGAAGAATTAATTTACATTTAAAATTTGAATAAATTTACATGTTTACATAAATATATTAAAGATGAACTTATATGAATGAATGAAGGTCTTGCAGTAGCTCAAAGACTATAAAAGGCCTTGCACAAAGCAAGGTTGGCCTTTCCTTTGCTGCTGCTGCTGCTACTGCATCACATACGTGAAACAATAAGCAGTGGAGGGACCCCTCATCCCATAGCTCACGCGAGTGGTCAAACAGTCGCCCTCATGCTGAGAGCAGTTATGTCGGGCCAGTGTGGGCTCCAACAAATCTCTGGAGAGCTAGAGACTCAATGGAGACTGGGGGCTCCCTGAGGGCCGCATTGAGAGGCCTCGAGGGCCGCAAGTGGCCCCAGGGCCAGGGTTTGGGCACCCCTGCCATAGAAGAACATTATGAATACAGTTTACCTTTCTCAGAACATGCTGAATTTCTTTTGTTAGCTCTGGAGCTGCAATAGTAAAGACACCAAGAACTAGCAGGCCTCCAGGAAGCATTCGTGACACCTACCAAGGCAAACCAACAAAATAGACTCTGAACTTCAAAATACATATAAAGATATTTTCAAGAGTGTTGCAAGTTCCACAAGTGCTATGGTACCAATTTTACAAAGCTACAGTAGCTGAAATTCAACATGCTTCATTATATCTGTGCAATTCATGAAAACGTACACATTAATTCAGAGATGTAAAGTGTATATACACTGGCTCCCCAATTATAGGAGGCTACGTTGGCACTTTCATGCAGGCAGCTTTGGTGTGCTTTTGTGCAGGTTCAAAAGCACTGGGCTGGCAAGAACCAGATGTTTTGACTTAAGTACAGACTCCTATAACCTAACTTAGGTTGTGTGGTTGCACAACTTAACTTGGGCAACTTTTCCCCACCCAAATGACATTGTGAAACCTAGTTTTAAAAAAAAAACCCATGTTAGGTTTTCATGTATGCCTCCCTTCTCCAATCTGCCACTTCGTCCAGACCCAGACACTTCTAGTAGTTCCAGCCAATGAGGAGAAAGCAGGAGGAAAGCTGGAATGCACCTGAATGAGTGTTGTAGCAGAGAGAGAGAGAGACATACTGCAACCATGCTGGTAAAATGCAAGGAAAAATTTTTTTTTCAAATATTTTCAAATAGCAGCTGGTCAAATCCACCAATGCCAAGTCTGCAGATCCACTGTAATGGCCTTCCTCTTTCCCCCTATAAGGATATTGCCTCTTTATGGAGACAAAGAACTGTCCTAATCTAAACCCCTACCCAGTCCCTTGCAGTGTACAGATTTTGTCAATATCTCTTTCTTCAGTCTTCACTGTTGCCACTGCAATGTCAACTTCTCATACTGGACAAAGCATACAATATGGCACTGCAACTAGTGTTCAGGTAATTTAGCTTTAATTTGAAATCTCAAATTTCTAAGAAATTCTAAAAAATTTCTAAGAAACTAAGAATGATCTTTTGCAAATCACTCTCAACCCTACTTCAAAGGGTTTTTGAAAGTGGGCTACAAATGTAGTTAACAAACCCAAATCAAAATATACCCTTGCCAACTTTAGGTCAGACACTTACAGCTAGATGCAACTAAAATCAATACGTACTAGTGAAGGTCCTCAAGCTCTTTAAGTACTGTCCTTCAGTAGTGAATATAAACAAGTCTATGCCTGTTATGATTACTTGAATGCTTGCCACCAGCAACAATCTCGGTGCTGTACAAATGACAGTAGTACTATGATCCCTTCTCAAAACTCAAATATCTATTAGACACTTAAGAATGAAGTTGATGCCAGGGGCAGAAAAATTAGCAGTCCAGCTGAGGTAGACGGGAGTCAGCTTAGTTTACAACCAACCTGAGCACATACAGCATTCCAGGACTGTTTGCAATTTCAGCAAAAAAATTATCACATGCAGACATGGAAGAAATACAAAAAGTAACAAAAAAATTTGTTATGGTTTTAAGAAGTACAACTGACTAAGTATTACCTGACTGGCATGTGCTGTTGTCCATTCCTCATCAACATTTGATAATTCCAAATGGTAATTCTGATTTCTTTTACTTTCCTCCTCTTTTGGAGGTGTTCGTATGGCAAGTACAACATAGTCTCTTTGTGGAGAGCACTGGGGGGGGGGGGGTGGAAGGGAGAGAGAAACAATCCAACTTCAGCCAAAACCTTTTAAATATTTAGGCAGGAGAAAACATTCTGCTGGATTATTCTTTTGGTGCTGAAGTTATGTGCTTAGTTGCAATTCAAGATGAAATTAACACTATGTTACTGTTTTACTCTTAAAGGAAATAGTGACTTCAGACAAGACAAAACAAACAGAAAACCAATTTTAAAAATCCCTTAACATACTTTAAAAAAAAAAATCAGAAACAAATTTACCTGCCCTACCAAGAGACCAGTAATTAAAGCTTTCGCGTGGGTGTTGAGTTCTGACAGATATTGTCCAACAGCTTCTTCCACAAAGTAGCTTCTTCCCATTTTTGCACATATTTAAACAGCTTAGCCACAAACTTAAACAGAGGAAAAGAAAGAGTTTAAACCACAGAGGGAATCGGTAACTTGGAAATTAAAGAGTTGAATTAATTAGAACTAGACAGCAAATATTCTTATCAGATTCAGTGTTACAGTGGAAGAGTCCAAGCTAGGTGCATCCCCATTGCCCTATACCCATTTGCCTTTCACTCCCCCATCAGGGTCCCATGCCACTTCCTCCTCTGCACCCACATGAATGTGGCCTCCCCCAACATGCATGTACTTGAGAGCAAGTCCAGCTGAACACCAGGAGACTCACATCATCGGAAGCATAAAAAGGATCAGGTTTTTCTGCTGTAGTTCTATTCCCACCTACTTGAACTGGATATGGGCCTACCCCTCCGGGAAGAGGTCAATCCGTTTCAATTCATACTGCAAATGGAATACACTGCAGGGACATGAAGTGGGTGGGGAGGCAGGTGGGGCAGAGCCTCCCCACTGGAGTGCTTCGAAAAGCACCTTTGTGGGAGGTGCCCAAGTACCCACAACCCATGTGCACTGCACTCCCTCCTTGCTCTGAGCATAGGCTATGGGTGCCTCACATGGCGATGGCACTTTTTGAAGGGCTCCAATGGGGAGGCTCTGCCCAAACTGCCTCCCCACCCACCTCACGTCCTTGACTTGCACACCTCACACAGCAGCGGTGCTTTCCAAAGGGCTGCACAGGGAGGCTCTGCCTCACCTGCCACCCCACATTCCTGCTACGCTGCACTGCCTGCAGCTAAGAAACACAGAGTGGCAAGGAGAGCTCTCCTCTGACACGCTAGCTTTCTACGTGCAGGGAACCGCTGCTGGGAGGCTGCCTGGAACAGACCACGACGCCTGTTCAAGCCCCCTTGAAATCAGGCGCGGGGGAAAGCGAGTCCTTCACGTCCCGCCCCTCGCCTGCTCGGGAGACAGCCCCGCCGCTTACGCCCGAGCGAGCTCCTCCTCACAGCCGCCGCTCTCGCCTCACTCCCATGTCTCGCCCTCCAACCCGTCGCCCACCCGCCTCCCTCCACAAACGCTGACGTGCACCGGCATACGTCATCTCCAGGCGTCATCGCCACACTCCTTTGCACAGCGGCGCACACAGCGATGCCGTAAGCGGCACCACACTAAAAACACGACGGCGCCAAAGCGGCTTTTTATGTCCGCCATCTTGAGTGTGGCGGAAGTGCGACACCGCCAGGAACCTGCTCCCCTCCGCAGCTGTCCTGCACTTCTGGAACTCAGGAAAGAAGAACTTCTGACAGCCCAATCCTAGCCACACTTTCCTGGGAGTAAGCCCCACTGACTGTAATGGGACTTACTTCTGTGTAGACAGGATTAGGATGGGGCTGTGAGGCTGCACTCTTATCCACACTTTCCTGGGAGTAAGCCTCATTGACTATGATGGGACGTACTTCTGAGGAAACATGCATAGGATTGGGGTCTTACAGCTCAATCCTATCCACCCTTTCCTGGGAGTAAGCCCCATTGACTCTAATGGGACTTAATTCTGAGTAGACATTCATAGGATTGGGCTGTTAGGCTACCTATGGGCACTTGCCTGGGAGTAGGCCTCACTGAACACAGTGGGACTTACCGCTGAGTAGACCTGTATAAGACTGGGCTGTGAATCCACCTAAACTAAGAAGTTCTCCACTGAACATTCTCCTTTTATTTTTTTATTTTATTTGTTTGTTTGTTTATATCCTGCTTTTCTCCCTGAAGGGACCCAAGGCGGCTTACAACAATAAATAAAAGAATACAAAAAAAACAGAAACACAATTAAAAACACAATGAAAACAAGTTAAAAACACTTCCCGTTCTGAAATGACGTGGGTGATGGCGGCGTGCAAGGTTGCCACATTCAAGCATCGCTGCCTGCGCGATCCATCAGATGCGTCCTTTGTAGTTCTGGCAGTCAGTTCCAGTTCTGGCAGTAGCCCAAAAGGTTCCTCCCGTTTTGTGCTATGCACGCTCCAAGAATTGTGTTTTAGGTACACAATTGCCTGGCTTGCACTTCCACCAGGGATGTGTGGTGGGTGGGGAGGCAGGTGAAGCAGAGCCTCTACACTGGAGTCCTTCGAAGAGCACCACTGCCATGTGAGGTGTGCAAGTCAGGGACTCGCAGTGGTTGGGGAGGCAGGTGAGGCAGAGCCTCCCCACCAGAGTCCCACAAAAAGCGCCACTGCTGTGTGGGGTGCGCAAGTCAGGGAGGTGCAGTGGGTGGTGAGGCATGTGAGGCATGCCTCCCCACTGGAGCCCTTCAAAGAGCACTGCTGCCATGTGAGGTGTGCAAGTCAGGGACGTGCGGTGGGTGGGGAGGCGGGTGAGGCAGAGCCGCCCCACCGGAGTTCCACATCCCATGCGCCCACGCACCACAACCCATGCGCAGAACTCCTGACATGGCGGTGAGGCTATGCCTCACCCGCCTCCCCACCCCCTGCACCTCCCTGACTTGCATGCAAATACCCCGCCCACAAAAAATCCATCTCAAGAGCAGAGATGCGGCTGCCTCTCCATGAAGCGCACAAAGTGGGTGCGCTGCTTTTGCACCGCCGCAAACCCAAGATGAGAACTCCAAAAATGGACACGCGTTGGTGAGTCTGCCCTTTCTCTGTGTGCACATAGACTTCCCCCACCTCTGACTATCGGCGTGCTTCGTTTACACCAATCAGGGAATGCGCTTGGCCTGCTTTTGTGGTTCCCTCTGTGCGCATGCGTGTGAGTAGTTCCACCTCCCCTTCCCTGGCCTGGAGTGGGCGAAGCGGGAAGAAGAGTGTCCTCCCTGGTCGCCATGGCGGCGGTTCTTCAGCAGGTCCTGGAGCGGACCGAAGTGGCGAAGCTGCCCAAGGCCGTGCAGGGGAAGCTGGAGCGCTTCCTGGCAGACCAGCAGAGCGAGATCGACGGGCTCCGCGCCAGGCACGAGCGCTACAAGGTGGACAGCGGTGAGTGGCGCGGGACAGGACGGACGGGACGGGACGGGGCTGGTCCAGCGAGCCCAGCCGAGGGAGGAGAGGAGAGGGTGGTGGGTGAGGAGCAGGAGCAGGGCCAGAGGGCCTGCATCTGCATGTGCATGTCTACTCTGAAGTAAGACCCATTATAGGCAATGGGGCTTACTCCCAGGAACCACTGACATAAGACATCAGTGGCTTTAGTTATAATACCATGAAAGCTTACAACTTGATGCATTTGTTAACTTTTATGGTGGCCCAAGGCTCTTTGTTGTTTTTGCTGCAATAGGCTAGGTAGTTACCTCTCTGGAATTTGTCACCAGGTGAGTAACTATACACACTGCATTGGAAGAAAAGCTAATAAATGCCTAAGTACTATTGCAGCTAACTATTACCTTGCACATCAGTTTTCAGAGTGGGTATGATAAATTTATGTAAACGGTGTACCGTTTACAACACCGCCTTGTCCATATTCGGCAAGAAGACCAACAAGGCGGCAGACTGGTTTGAAGCCCACTCTGAGGAGTTGACACCAGTCATTGAGGAAAAGAGGAGAGCTCAAGCAGCATACAAGGCCTGTCCCAGTGAGCGCAAACTGCAGGTCCTCCGAACTGCTCGCAGCAAAGTCCAACAGACTGCCAGGAGATGTGCTTACTGGCTCCAGCTCTGTCCCGAGATACAGATAGCAGCTGACACGGGCAACATCAAGGGGATGTATGATGGTATCTAGCAGGCCCTAGGTCCAACACAGAGGAAAATTGCCCCTCTGAAGTCTGCCACAGGCGAGGTCATCCAGGATCGGGCGCAGCAGATGGAACGTTGGGTGCAGCACTACTCTGAGCTATATTCCAGAGAAAATGTAGTCACCGAAGAAGCACTGAACAACATTGAGTGCCTGCCTGTGCTGGAAGAGCTTGACAGTGAACCAACCCTAGAAGAACTTCACGTGGCCCTGGACTCCCTTTCCTTTGGCAAGGCACCTGGAAAAGACAGCATCCCTGCTGAAGTCCTAAAATGCTGCAAAGAGATCATTGTCACTGAGCTGCATGAAATCCTCTGTCTCTGCTGGAGAGAAGGTGGAGTACCTCAAGACATGAGGGATGCAAACATCATCACGCTGTACAAGAACAAAGGTGACAGGGGTGACTGCAACAACTACCACGGCATCTCTCTCCTTAGCGTTGTAGGAAAGCTGTTTGCCCGAGTTGTACTAAAGAGGCTCCAGGTACTTGCAGAGAGCGTCTGTCCAGAATCGCAGTGTGGATTCCGAGCCAACAGGTCCACCACTGATATGGTATTCTCCCTTAGACAACTGCAGGAGAAATGCAGGGAACAACGACAGCCACTCTTTATAGCCTTCATAGAGATCTCACAAAGGCTTTCGACCTGGTCAGCAGAGACAGCCTCTTCAAGATTCTCCCCAAGATTGGATGTCCACCCAGGCTCCTCAGCATCATCAGATCCTTCCACAAGGACATGAAGGGCACTGTTGTCTTCGATGGCTCCACATCAGACCCTTTTGACATCCGAAGCGGAGTGAAGCAGGGCTGTGTTCTTGCACCAACCTTGTTTGGGATTTTCTTCGCTGTCCTGCTGAAGCAGGCCTTTGGAACTACAACAGAAGGCATCTATCTCCGGACCAGATCAGACGGAAAGCTCTTCAACCTCTCCGGACTGAGAGCAAAATCCAAAGTCCAGCTGAAATGTCTGCGTGACTTCCTCTTTGCCGACGATGCAGCTGTCACTACCCACTCTGCCAAAGATCTCCAGCAGCTCATGGATCGTTTTAGCAAGGCCTGCCAAGATTTTGGACTGACAATCAGCCTGAAGAAAACACAGGTCATGGTTCAGGATGTAGACTCACCTCCCTGCATTACAATCTCTGAGCATGAACTGGAGGTTGTCCATGACTTTCTGTACCTTGGCTCAACGATCTCCGACACTCTTTCTCTCGATACCGAGCTAAACAAGCGCATCGGTAAAGCAGCTACCACGTTTTCCAGACTCACAAAGAGAGTCTGGTCCAACAAGAAGCTGACGGAACATACCAAGATCCAGGTCTACAGAGCTTGCATCCTGAGTACACTTCTGTACTGCAGCGAGTCATGGACTCTTCGCTCACAACAGGAGAGGAAACTGAATGCTTTCCACATGCGCTGCCTCCGACGTATTCTCGGCATCACCTGGCAGGACAAAGTTTCAAACAACACAGTCCTGGAACGTGCTGGAATCCCTAGCATGTATGCACTACTGAAATCATCCATCGTGAGAATGGATGATGGCCGGATCCCAAAGGATCTCCTCTATGGAGAACTCGTGCAAGGAAAGCGCCCTACAGGTAGACCACAGCTGCGATACAAGGACATCTGCAAGAGGGATCTGAAGGCCTTAGGGATGGACTTCAACAAGTGGGAAACTCTGGCCTCTGAGCGGCCCGCTTGGAGGCAGGCTGTGCAGCATGGCCTTTCCCAGTTTGAAGAGACACTTTGCCAACAGTCTGAGGCTAAGAGGCAAAGAAGGAAGGCCCATAGCCAGGGAGACAGACCAGGGACAGACTGCACTTGCTCCCGGTGTGGAAGGGATTGTCACTCCCGGATTGGCCTTTTCAGCCACACTAGACGCTGTGCCAGAACCACCTTTCAGAGCGCGATACCATAGTCTTTCGAGACTGAAGGTTGCCAATACAATGACAAATAAAGGTGGATGCTATTTGTTACTTGACCAAACAGATTTTTTTTAAAAAATGTGTTTGTTTCAATCTTGTTAAAAACCTTTTTTGAGGAAAAAGGATTTTGAAAGCAACAAGGCAGGGAAATTTCTTTGGAGTTGTGTTTCTGTCTCCAGGAAAAAAAATAATGCATTTTCTCATGGATAAAGCTTCTGAAATATTAATCAGAATGGAAGTTTTGGCACTGAAAGTTAATGCTAACTCTCAAATGGTGACACTTTGAAAACATCTTAGTGCAGTCACTTTCAAAGATGCTGTGTAAACATAAATACAGTATCTGCAGAGAAGTCAGGTTTTCTCATGACCAACATTCCTGTAAAACTATGCAGAATTTTTCAAATGTGGAATTTAGGATTCTTGTTCTTAGAGGAGTGTGATTGTCTGTAGCACAGATACATATTTCCGTAACAAAGATACTCATGTGTAGTAAAGATTTTGAGGAACATCACACTTTATGAAACATCACTGACATGTAGAAATACTGCTTTATAACTTCAAGGAAGGCGGTGAGCATTATCATCCATATTTTACAAACTGCTTTTAGGCTGCAATTCTATGAACACTTTCCCTAGAGTAAATCCCATTGAAGTGAGCTTACTTCTAAGAAAGCAAGCATAGGATTATTCAGTGTAGAGTGACTTGAGAGTAAGTTCCATTGAACTCAATAGAACTTGCTTTCAGGCAGACTTTTATAGAATTATGCTGTTAGCAAGGAATAGCCACTGCCATGGCAGTTAATCTATGAAGCAAACTACAGCTAATTGTATATCTTGTATAGTTGCTTCCAAGCTTGTCCAAATGATATTTTTGCCTTTGTGGAATTGTTCTCCAAGTCCCAATTCAAAAGCAATAATATTATTTCCAGTTTGTACTTAATAATTTGATGCCTTTGATTTGTGTGTGTGCTTGTGCAGGAATGCACACGCGTGATTGTTTCCTGCTGCCCCACTCCTTTAAAAAGGCTTGATAATCTGCATTCTTGTGCATCCAAAGTACAAAAAGCCAGTCACATGCCTGAAATCTTGATCGGAGTGATGGTGGACTGTAAAGAAGATTTATAGGCTGAGGTAACATACTTTTAAAGTATATGCAGACTAAGCATTTTTTTTTTTTTTTTAGAAAATAAGAAATCTAAAAGCTTAGAGGTGGAGGGGAGAAAGGGGAAAGGAATGGATGAGCTACTTCCTATCAGAGGGAAGAAGTAGATTCAAGGGTGAACCACTTCTAAAAGTTCTTTCTGTCTTCCAGGAAACGCACATATCTCCAGTTCTTGGATCTCAAAATTGATCAGTTCACCTCTAAATTTTCCTGTGTGCCTTTAAAAAGGGATTGGTTTTTCAGCTCTGTTACAAAGTTGCTTTTTATGCTTGGTGTGTCAGGATCTAAAGAGTTCCCTAAGGGGCAAATTTGAAGTAACATTAATGTGTGTTTTACAGAGCAACAATACTTTGAAGTTGAAAAAAGACTGGCCCAGAGTCAGGAGAGGCTTGTAAATGAGACACAGGAATGCCAGAATCTCCGGCAGGAGCTCAACAAACTTAGTAAGTATTGCTAAATTGAAGGCTAAATATTTATTTTTTGTATTGTTTTGAATGTAAATGGGAATACAGTTATCAGTGATTTAGCTTTTCAATTAAAAATTGGTTTATTTTTCAGAATTTTTTTCTGCGAGTATCTATTTTACAGATAAACGTTGCTTATTATCTTGCATCCATTTAATGTGTTTGCTCTGACTTTTCAAGTCAGACTCTAAATATAAGTGCAGTGATAAAGTTCCCATGGGAATAGACTAAATGACTGTTAAGATGTACAAGTGTGTGCGCGCGCGCACACACACACACACACACACACACACCTCTTCAGCCTAAAATCTATTTCTAAGAGTCATACAAAAACAAGTTGCTATGGCAGATTTCAGCAAAGGGAAGTAACACAATGGGGGAGAACCCTATGAGAATCCTGCTAGATCTTGGAACACATTTGAAGAGGTCACATTCACAGTTGGTGTTAGACTTCAGCAGCACCTAAAAATAAGTCTTTAACACTAGCACTTTAACTTTTTGGAGAAAGGAAATATTTAGACAAGCTGTTGCTGCAGATGAATTTATTTACTGCTAAACCAAATGTTGTTGAATTTTGTTCTTCTCCAGATGAGCAGCTGAAGTCACTAACTGAGAGCAACAAAGAACTGGAAGCTGCTCAGGATCATAGTGCAACCGTACAGGTACCGACAGTATCAATATGCAGAAGGCTTTAAGAATTATTTTTTTAAGAAGGCCTTGTGAGTGGTGTTTTTAGTAAAAATAAGGTTTTTCTTGCTATACAGGTATTACCTAATTATCCACGGATTTTTCACCTGCGGTTTTATCAAAATGTGATGAAAAGGGCTTTTTAAATTAAAGGAAAAAAAGTTGTTTAACAATAGCCTCATTAATTTGAGAGAGGACAGCCTGCTAACAATCCACCAATCATTCTCTGCCCAGGCACTTAGAACAGCTTCACTTGAAGGCAAGTGACCCCTCCCTTCCACCTGAGCACCTGAAAGAAAGATAATCACTTTGCATTCTTTCCCACCACTGTGCTCTGGGTGAAGGGAGGGGCCGCTGGCTTGGAGTGAAGCCTGTCTGCCTGGAGGGAGACTGATAGATTGTCTGTCTAATGACTTTGTCTTACATCACAAAGGTCAACAAGATTGTTTTTAAACTGGCTAGCAAAAGGACATTGTTTTGTAAATTGTTTTGCTGTAATCCACATGAGTTCTGGGAACGGAACCCTCACAAATACCAAGACTCAACCTGTATAAGGTTTGTTCTTGTAGTAAATGCTGGCAGCATGTTTGTTTGCTTTTTAAAGAACAGACCACTGTAGCAATCACATTCCTCTGCTCTTTTTATTAAAGTACTTATTTTTGATTGGTTCTAATGATAACTTGAGGCTCCATGTTGACTATCATGTGATATGACTTGCACACTCACAGTGCATGGACATCTTGGCCCTTCCACTTGCTTCTAGGATAGTTACCCTAATTATGAGTGGGTGTTGGTGTTTCAAAGTATCACTTGAAATGACCCTTTGTTGAAGGGAAGCAATGGAATAGCGTCACAGAGGCAGCATAGTCAGTGTTCCGTTTCGTAAGTCAAAACCTTTTTCTTTTGCCACTTACTGTTGGGTTGCTGACAATTTTACACCTCATTTTATGAGATTTGATAACTTGCAATAACTAGTTCTATGAGGTAGACACACACATACACATGCACGCAATTAATAGGCTGATGAGGAAACTTTGGGTCTTGTATGAAAAGTTGTCGGCAGCACCTGTTTTTCTTTATTCTAGTTCTTTTCATATGACTTCTGTTTGTGGGTGGGCATATGTAGAGAGCAGCTGTTAACTCTTTAAGTTTCGTAGTTTTAATTTAAATAGAAGCATCATTTCTCTTGATAACATTTTCAAATGCCTGAATTTATGTAGGTTCCTGTTTAATACTATATAGTGAAATACTGTCAATGCTCGTTAACCTCTGGGTTCATATTCCTGGAAAACACCATGGTAATAGAAATTGTGGTTACAGAATATTGCTCCTATTGGGAAAATGGGATTAGGTTCTTGCAGACCCTCTTCATTATACACTAAATTAACTTTATGAACCTGGATTTTACCTTGAGTAGTGAGTGATGATGCTGGGGGGGTGTTGTAATATTGTGGAGCCTTCAAACTTGGTTGTCCCCAAAAGAACCAAGGATACTGTGATCAAGAACCAAGTCCCGCTCTATGGACTAGGAGATGGAAACTTGAAACTTTAAGGGCAGGTCGACTCCTTTGGTGGGGGTGGGGGGGGGCTGGGTTTCCAGTAACATCTCCGTATGCCTGCCCTTCCTGGTTGCCATAATTACAGGCTGCTAGTGTCCTAAAATGGTGCACCTCCTCCCAGATACCTTATTTGAATAGTGAGGACAGCCCCCTGCTTCTAACAAAGACTTCTACCAGGTTGTTGTCATTCAGGTGGACATAATCAAGTTTTTCATCTTGTGGGCCTAAGTGGGATTTTTCTGTCTTGTCACTGGGATTTGAGGCATGAGGGCTACAAATGGGTGTGAAGAGACCATGTGCGTGGCACGATGGGTTACCCTTTTATAGAGGCAGATAAGTGAATCCGTGGGATCGGAGTCAATAGATAACAAAGATTGACTGTATATGTATGTATGTAAAATAGACCACAGTAATATCAGATATTTAAATTTTTGTCCGATTTATCAACCTCTGTGTTCCCCGACACCAGGGTAAGCTCCTTTCTGTCCACAAAGAGGCAGATTCTTTGAAACCCATTTTTGCCCGGCTCACAGGTGTACTATTCTGGTTCCTGTTGCATATATGCAATGTCAGGCAGAAATGGCTTAAGAGCACAGACTTGGCCCTGGACTGGGCTCAGAGGTTCCTTCCATTTCTGTTATGTTTTTGTAAGGTTACAGAATGGTGTTAGCCTTTTTGGTGCTGCAAGCTGAAAAGTGGTATATAATCTGAAAAATGAATTTGCTTTTTGGGACTAGTCTTCTAGTTCCTTAATATGAGACTTATGCCTTAGTAATCTTAAAATACACTTTTCCTTTATTTTAAGGGTCAGCTTACTAGAGCACAAGAAGAGTTGGAAGCAGAGAAGAGAGATTTGGTTCGGACAAGTGAAAGGAGAGCTCAAGAGCTTGAGCATTTAAATGGTAAACAGTAAATGATATGGGGGGCAGTTGGTAGACTTTTTGTTGTTGCAGGACAGTCTTCCATTGTTTCTCTTAAGAATTTTCAAGGATCAAAGTGGTAGGGGAAATTCTTATTTAAATTAAACAGCAGATTTTTTTTGTTCCATTGTGTACATACATACAGAGTTATTGAGATGTTTGTGATAGTGGCACTCTCAGGGGGACACACATATGCTCCAGTAGTACCTCTGTATGAACTTGAGGTTGCAGCACTTTTACTTCTGTGATGGCAACTTAAGGGAGGGCTTGCCAGTGCCGTTGTGGAAATTCTGATTTGCTTTTCATACTTTTCTTTTGATACTTTTCTTTTGCTTTTCATACTTTTCAGTTGATTTGCTTTTCATACTTTTCTTTTCATTGATACTTTACTTTTCATTGATTTGTTTCACCATAAGCACCATCTTATTCCCACTTATATTGAATGAAAGAGGAGGCACTCCTTTCCACCTTATGGTGCCTTAGAAATGTTGAGAAAACTGTTCCACATGAGCTGGGGTGAGGAAGCTTGTCAGAGGGAAGACCTCCTTCTGTGCGTTTATATAACAGCCTACCAGTTTATTCTTTTGAAGGCACTGTTTTATGGGCTTAGTTAGTTGTTGAGAACTCTAAATTGTCAAGAATGAGCAGCAAGTATGAGACCTAAATGTACCAGGGTGCAATCAATATAAATCTTGCTGTAGAGTTCAGTGGGGTGGGTCATACTTACATGTTATCAGTACTGATTTTGTGTATTCTTGGGAATTCTAAGTTGGACAGTTTTAAAAGGTGATAACTGTATGTTATGTCTCATCTTATTACTGCAAATTGGTTTTTAATGTCCACAATAGTAACCAGCACGAAACATTCAAATTTGCATTTTTCTGTGCATTTTGTAGAAGATGTTAAACGCTTGAATGAGAAGCTTACAGAAGCAAACACTGCAAAGATAGAGCTACAGTTAAAACTGGATGAACTTCAAACATCAGCCTTCTCTGTAAAGGTAAATAAAGGAAAGCTTGAGGCCTAGTCTCTTGTATAATTGTGGGAATATGATACTAGATTTCTGTATACCTTTAAGGTTTATCAAGGGTCATTCATAATCTATACCATTTTTAAAAAAATCAGTCAGGTGACTCTCTCATATATGATGTGGCCTTATTTTGTGACAGTTCAAGTAATTTGGGTAACAGTGTTGGAGACAGGTAAATCACAATTTTTAATGAAATAGTGATAAACCACAAGTGGTTTCACTGAGTTTTTTTTTCTTTAGTAACTCATACATATCTCTTATGAGTTGCCCAACAGCTCTTAAAAGCTTAAAAGGACTTACCTTGCAAATTTTATTGTGTTCCTCAAGGGTTTGCCATTCTTTTAACATTTTTGCAGATTGAGTGAATTGCATATAATCTGCAAATTTTATTTCTAGCATCGTGAGCAAAGGTGGGAGCAAGAGAAGGAATTGTTGCAGAATCAGAACACTTGGCTGAATACAGAATTGAAGGCAAAAACAGATGAACTCCTGGTTCTTGCTCGGGAAAAAGGAAATGAAATCTTGGAACTTAAATGTAACCTAGAAAACAAGAAAGAAGAGGTAGTACAAATATAATTTTCATAGTCAAGGTGAAAGTAGTTATCTGACTTTACTTCCTTGTCTAGCTGTTGATGAATTGTTATCAAACTGAGATATTTGCAATCATAATTTTCTGGACACGCGGGTAGGGACATCTGTTATGGATAGGAGATTCTGACGCCCTCAGTCATACCAGTGAGGTTAACACTGAATATTGGGTAATAAGAGAACCTAGCATTGCTTGTAAAAAACATGCAACTAATTTAACAATGAAAATAACAGTTTAGGGGAGAGTATAAAGAACTTGTTCAAAATTTTTATTGTTCAAGTGTAGTAGATAATAATTTTATAAAGGCAATGCATGTGTATAGTTCTGGTCATTGTTTTGCAGAATCATATTGTAAAAGTGGAAGAGGCATAGAAAAATAGCACCCAAAATGAAAAAGGGGTTGGAACACCACCTTAGAGCAGAGCTCTCCAGACTCCAGCTTGTGGGCCGAATCCGGCGCCCTGCCTTTTCCCTTTCCCACGTGAATGGTGCTTACAGTTTCATAGTGTTTACTTCTTTTCCTGCTACCAAACTCCCTCGAACTTCACTCTGGCCCACCACTTCCAGGTTTGGTTACCCCAGCAGAGGCTGGCTGGGACAGACTTTGGAGAGATTGGCGATGGGAAGAAAGGCTCCCTAATGGAATGGTAAGCGCCAGGGATACCTTTCCTGGTGCACAGTGGTCTTCAGTTTGGATGCCTTAGAGGAAAAAATACAATCATCTGGGGCAGTGTTCTTCAACTTTGGGGTTGTGACCCCAGTGGGGTCATGAAGCCTCAGTTGTGGGATTGTGGCAACTTACAGGAATGATAAAGGTTGAAGACCACAGGTCTAGAGCACCACCACGTAAAGGGGAAGTCATCTAGTGTACGCCTTCAGATATCATTAGATTGTGTCCCAGCCCTGCTCAGGTTTTCAGCAATTTTGCTTAATTGTGATTTCTTTCTTACCCCAATTCTTGCTCTTGCTTATCTAGATCTAGAAAAAATAAGATCGCAATTGGAATTGTAGCGAAAGAGTGGGGTTGTGGCACGAAAAAGGTTGAAGACCACTGATCTAGGGCATTTGAGTTCGGTAAACAAATGGCTGAATGGGGATATGATAAGGGTTTATAAAATTACATGTAGTGTAATTACGCATCGCAACACATTCTGGGGCAAGCCTGAGAGAACAAAGGAACCTCCCCATGACCTGGAAGTGGGTCTTTCAGTCCTAAAAGCAGCTCTATGGTAGTGGTGCTCAAACATTTTAGTGCCAGGACCCACTGGAAATGATGTCATTAACCTGGAAAGGATGTCATGACTGGAAGTGACATCATCAAATGACAAAATTTTTAGTGCCCCATACGACAAAATCAAATCGATCAATTAAAATGTTTACAATAAGTATAAGTTTAAAAAATTATTTAAGATAGAGAAGAATCCTACTAACTCTCCCAAGTTAGTTGCTGGTCTGTTTTAAAAAAAGTACCTCAAACATCTCAAAGGCTGCAATCCTATCACACCAACCCAGGAGTAAGCCCCATTGACTATCATTGTATATATATCACATACAAGTCTAATATATTAAAAATAAAATAAACATTGAAATGAATGGGATCCCACCTTAAAATGGCTCATGACCCACCTAGTGGGTTCCGACCCATAGTTTGAGAAATGCTGCTCTATAGTCTTGGAAACAGCGTGGTTTAGCCACAGAAAGGTTAAAACATTGGAGTTTTACTTTTTCTATTTGTTTTAGACAGTATGTGTTTTAGACAATGAGTGTTTTCCATTTGGCGTACACAGTGAGTCAAATCCACGGGTGCCAGACCGTGGATCCACTGTATTTCAGTTTTGCTATTTTAAAAATACAGGTGTGTGCTGTTTAGTGACGTTCCACTTAAGGACCAACCACTTTAACAACCACAGTCTCCTAACATAATTACAGTTACAGTTGAACCTCGGTATCCACAGGGGATCTGTTCCCATCCCCTCTCCAGATACTGAAACCCACGGATAAACACATCTGTGGGACCGGTCTATAGGACCTCTGAATGTGATCGGAGATGTTCTCCAATTGCTGCGCAGAGGTGTTCTGAGGCCTGCAGAGGCTTCTGCGGGCCTCAGAAAGGTGTCCGGAGGTACTTGCAGAAAAGGCACTTGCAGTTTTTGTGAAAATCGGAAGTGCTTTTTTGGCACCTCCCAGAGGCCTTTCTGAGGCGGTCTCTGCAGGCCTCCAAAGCTCCTGGACACAACCGGAGATGTTCTCCGGTTTCGTCCAAGAGCTCAGGTCTGGCCTCCGTTGCAGGTTCCGAACCCAGAGTTAGTTAAAACCACAGGTCCTGAAGCCATGTATACAGAGGCAGGACCTGTACTTGCTGTATTACATGCTAGTTAATTTCCGTTACATTCAGTTCCATCTAGTGGCTGAATGTGGTATAGCATCTGTGTAATGTAACAAACTAATACTGTCTAGCACTGAGGTGTCTAAGGCCCAGGGGCCAGATGCGGCCCACGGAAAGCTTTTTATACAGCCCTCAGGCTTTCAGCTGCTGTGTAGTGCTGAGGTGTTACTGCTGAAAGGGCAGCCCCCATGAAAATTGGGCTCTCCCATATCTTGAAATATGATCAAGATTTGCATATTTTCTCTTCTGTCATTTGCAGCTAATGAGTTCCTAAGTGAGAAAAAAGTGTTTGTTGTTGGTTATGACCTGTTTAATGACATCACTTCTTGCCTAATGACATCATTTCCAGCCCTCAGCAGCCATCAAGAATGCTATGTGGCCCTCCGTATGAAATGAGTTTGACACCCCTGGTCTAGCATGTAATACAGTAGGTTGAATGTCCTCATAACGACGGAATTGCTTAACAGGGATTGGAGAACGTATTTCCGTCATTAAGCAATGCCTACCTGTATATTTGATTTTGTGTATAATCAAGCATAAACATCTTCTATCTGTCCTCAATTTCGTAGGTTTCCAGGCTGGAAGAGCAAGTCAGTGGACTAAAGCAATCCAATGAAAATCTGCAGAAACATGTGGAAGATCTCCTAGGAAAACTGAAGGAGGTAAACATCATTTCCTATGTTTTGACTTTCAGTGTTGACAACGTTGTGGCAATGTTAGGGTTCAGTCACATTCTTTTAAGTACATGTATGTTGTTAAGTTATATATGTGTGCACTAGTACCCCAAGACTACAGTCCTCTAACTGTTTGAAATCAGTAAAATTATAGTGTATGTAGAGTCTGAGTTGAACCTTATTTTATTGTGATACCAGGAAACATTTTGGAAATATGCAAACACCCTGGCCAAATACTGCATTTGGGAAACTATGTGGAAGTATAATGCAGAAATTAAATTGTCTTGATACAAATTAATTCAAGCAGTACTAAAAATGGCAGGCTATTATCTATTATTTGTTGTTCTGTTACCTATTTAAGATGTAATGATTTGTTTCTTTAAATTTTTCAGAACCGAACTGCTACCGTACTGTAACAATTTCTTTTACTTTTCCCAGTTGTGAAGTGTTAAGAGGTTGTATGTTAACTATTATTATTAATAATAATTTTAATTGTACTATTATTAATAATTGTGCTATTTTAATTTATCAGGCGAAAGAGCAGCAGTCTAGTATGGAGGAGAGATTTCACAATGAACTAAATGCCCATATCAAGTTATCTAATTTATACAAGGTATGATTTCAGTGATGGTTTCAAAATTTGTTTTGAGCTCAGAGCAAGAGTGTTAAATACTAAGTTTTAGAAGAGGAATAATATGCCAAGAATAGGAGAATAAACTGTGCAGTACTGTACTATGAGAAAAACTGACTTCTATGTTCATTGCAAAACAAATTCAATTATTAATTATAATTATTTTGTTAATTTTGATACTTTCATTCAGAATTTATGGCATATTGAAGGAACAGAATACTACATTTTAAAATGATTGTGTTTAGTTTCTTGAATTTATTGTGTGTGAATTTCATATTTTATATTTCGTATTTCACTTAGTGCAGTATAATTGTGATTCCCAAATTTACCGGGGTCATGGTGCCTGTCGCAAACTTAAGGGGGTTTGCGGTGCTCCGAGTTCTTGGTTCTCGAACCCTGAAGCCCTCAAGGCCCCCCCCCGTCCAGTAGTACTGCCACCACCCTGTATTTACCAGTGCCTCAGTCCAGGGACACTGAGACCCTCTAGGCTTAACTCTAACCCTTGCAGGCACTGAGCTCTTTCTCCAATTAAAGTTTCAGTCCTCAAGTTACTAGACCTCAATAAGCACTTAAGAACATAAGAACAGCCCCACTGGATTAGGCCATAGGCCCATCTAGTCCAGCTTCCTGTATTTCACAGCGGCCCCACCAAATGCCCCAGGGAGCATACCTCATAACAAGAGACCTGCATCCTGGTGCCCTCCCTTGCATCTGACATAGCCCATTTCTAAAATCAGGAGGTTGCACGTACACCTCATGGCTTGTAACCCGTAATGGATTTTTCCTCCAGAAACTTGTCCAATCTCCTTTTAAAGGCATCCAGGCCAGATGCGGTCACCACATCCTGTGGCAAGGAGTTCTCAGACCAACCACACGCTGAGTAAAGAAATATTTTCTTTTGTCTGTCCTAACTCTCCAACACTCAATTTTAGTGGATGTCCCCTGGTTCTGGTGTTCTGTGAGAGTGTAAAGAGCATCTCTCTATCCACTTTATCCTTCCCATGCATAATTTTGTGTGCCTCTTGGTAGCTTGCTGAACAGCTAGGCAGGATTCTGAACCTTTGTCCCCAACAGACAATGAAACAACTTGGTAAAAGAGATTTTAGTTTATTAAGTACATAAGGTTGAATAAAGTTACATAAGGCAGCAAATGCTAGAGGCATAAACATCTAGGAAACACATCAGCAATAAAATAACAAAGCTAACTGGCTATCTCTATTAATCCCTAACTCTCACCTGGGTCAGCTTCTCTTGTAGATCTTTTAGCTCCAGGCTACCTGTGAGGCCAGATGCCCATGTTGGACAATGGAGCTCACAGTGTGCAGGATGTTGCACCCAAAAACTCTGCCCAAGAAGAACCGCACACACCTCTTGGGGCACTCATTATTATACTTCTTATGCTAATAGTACTGAGGTGACTTCATACTTATTTAGTCTGTCCAATCAGAAACTTCTGAGGACAGAACCTTGTCAAAGTGGGCCTGGTTGCTAGCTCTCTTAGTTCTTACCCCTCCCAACTGGAAATCCACAACTGCACTTCATCAGCTTGATAAGGCGCCTTTCTGTCTGCAGAGGTGCTAACATTCCAATGGGTTGTAATTCTTGTTTGTCCTTTCTGGCCAGCAAAGGAGAGACAACAATCTTTTTGTTTGTTTACTCACATTCTTGCAGCTAGGAACCGCTAGCCACTTCTCCGTTACTGACTTAGTTTGGTTCAGGCTTCACATGCTAACCTAGGCCTAACTGTACATATTAATGAAAGCGTCTTTTTCCCTCGTTTGTGAAATCTCACAAGATCCAAAATGGTACCCAAATCTTATGAAACCCAAGAAGGTGGCACTAACATCTTAGATCTTGTGAGATTTCGGTGCCACCATCTTGGAATTTGCAAGATCCAAGAGGGTGACATCCAAATCTTGTAAGATATGTGTGCTGCCATCTTGGATTTCACAAGATTCAAGGTGGTGGCACCCGGGACAGCCACTAGGAGGCACAACTGAGGACATCCCGTGACTCACAGTTTGGGTACCACTGTTGTATAAACTATTGTGTGGTATTCTGCAATTATAAAGGTTAATTTTATTTTTATGTTGTATTTGATTTTGTGCATCAATTGAAATATGTTGAATTTAGAGTGCTGCTGATGACCTGGAGGCAAAAAGCAATGAATTGACTCAAGCTGTAGAGGAGCTACACAAACTTCTGAAAGAAGCAGGTGAAGGTGAGGAACAAACTATTTAAGAACATAGAATTTTTTTAATGCCTTGTTTTCTGTTTGTTTGTTTTTTTAGCTGTAGCATTAGAATTTGAGAAGGAATAAGACTGGGATCCAAAGAGCTGCTATAGGCATACTCAAGAGCTAGAGTATGCCCTGTAGAATTCATACTTTTTTTTCCTTTTAAGACGTGTCTCCCATCAAAACACTGTCTAATTTCAAATTAGAACAAAAAGTTAACAGTGAAAAATATAATTTGTCAGCTATATTAAAACATTGCAAGTTTGATTAGCCTTTGTTCAGTATGAAAAACTGCTTTTGAAACTCCCCTCAAATTAAAAAATAAAGAAAGATTTGTCATGTGGTACTTGTTTGCAGGAACAGATAGCTATTTGAAAATGCAAACTTAGAGCTCCTTTAGGCACAGAACAGTAATTGTGTCATTTGTTTTATCAATGCCTCTTCAGGTCCTTACAAGCTTTGTGATTAAGTGAATGATATTACAGAGGGTATTTCAATCTTTCATTTGTGCAATCCCTGTAAATAAAACTAGAAAGTCCCACACTTTTGGGTTTGAGGAAACCACATGAGGAGCATGGAAAGGGATTCTTTCTCCTACACACTAGGGCAGAGGTGGTGGCTGCCCCATTGGGCTTCCTACAAAAGCTTGATTGAGATTTTATCCATTATATTTTTGGAAGGTGCCAGCAATATTTTTTTTCCTACCTTTTAGCTAACAAAGCGACACGGGATCGTTTGACTGAGGTGGAGCAATCAAAGGCTGCAATGGAAAAAGAAATGAAGGAAAAGATTAGCAAGCTAGAGAAAGAACTGGACAATGCAAATGATTTGGTTTCTGCCACCAAACGTAAAGGTCTGGTAACACCTAGGAAATAAATCTCTTAAAAATGTGGACATTTAGCAGACTTGCAAATCAACTTGTTATGTAGCTATTCTTTTCTATCACTTGAAAAGCATATTCAGAGCAGTTTTGAAAACTAATTACTTTTATGTTCTAGGTCTGTGAAACTTATAGTAGAGATTGCTGTCTTCTTCCCAAATATCACTTGTAGGCCATGCCCACAGCTTTCTTTAGCAATCTGCTTGGATCTTTATTGCTGTGCACACATTAATAATAATTTCAGTTGGTAATTGGCCTGAAGGTTCAGAAGAAGAAACATAATCAGAAATTGAACATATTTTAACACGTAGACTCAGCATTTGGTTACTTAATACGTGCATGTAGTTCAAGTCCTTTGTGTTTGATCACTGTGGTAATCATTTTAGTAATCAAAATGTTTCATGTTTTTCTGTCTTAGGAGCCATCCTGTCAGAGGAGGAGCTAGCAGCTATGTCTCCTACAGCTGCTGCAGTAGCCAAGGTGGTAAAGCCTGGCATGAAATTAACTGAGGTACAGATTAACTAGAGCTGATCCACATATTGTGTGTGCATTTTGCGGGGGAGGAATATTGCAGGTATTTCTGGGGTGATGGTAGAACAAAATGGGACAAAATGCAGATATCCTCTTGTTTTGATGTAGCATTGTTCCATGGGGCATCCTGGTTGATGGATTGTAGGCTGCCAGTAAGATTTATGGTGTCACTATCTGCTGTGGTGTTAAGCAACCCTTTTATTTCCCCCCCCCACACACACACATACACAAAAGCTTCCAGAAATTCACATACCCTTGTAATGCAGGCACTGCTTTTGACGTTCGGACATTTTCAATTTTTGATAGTGAATACCAAACGCTCCTTTGAAAAATGCTCTCTGTGACAAGTGGCTATATTACTTTTTTGCTTCAGAATTGATGAAAAAGATACCTTCCGGATTTTGAATCTTGTCCGAAGGCTCTGTTCTTCATATGTTTTGTTTCTGCCTTGATACTGGTCAAATCATTTGTTCCTCTTAATAAAGGAATAAAGGTGCCCTTCAGGCACAGTTCCCAGCTGCATGGAAGATGCTTTTCTTTAAAGCACTCTTCCCCTGTGTAGACGAGAACTGCATGCGAATGATACAACCACATGGGCTGGCTGATCACGTTGGTTTTTCCTGTAGCAATTTCCTTCAAAAATATAATGGAAAGACAGTAATGGCACAAATAATGGGAATAGGATACACTACAGCATAACTACAAGTCTAGCAAACATGCTAGCAGATAAATTGGTGTCTGACTTTTCTACATGTTAGAAAAGCGCATGTTAGACAGGTTTATTGTTTGCTTTTTTTGTCTTCCAATCCAGCTTTACAATGCATACATAGAAGCACAGGATCAGCTGCTGCTTGAAAAATTGGAGAATAAGAGGATTAACAAATACTTGGATGAAATTGTGCAGGAAGTAGAAGCCAAAGCTCCCATTTTGAAGCGTCAGCGTGAAGAATATGAACGCTCCCAAAAAGCAGTAGCAAGCCTTTCTGCTAAACTTGAGCAAGCTATGAAAGTAGGTGTAAAATGTAACAGAATTTTGGATTCAAAATAAAATGCCCTTTATAGGCATAGTCGGCTCCATTGCTGTGTCTTTTTAATTTTTTTTCCTTAATGCACAACTTTAAAAATTTTAGAACTCCTCACTACCTTTTTGATCTCTTACCAACATTTAGTGGACAGTTTTGTAGCCACTTAATTAACCTTCTGCTTTCCCCTGTTACTTCTCTGATAAAGTTTCTTCAAAGGGCTAGGGTTGTGTGTTATAGCTGCATTACACAGTCAACTGAATTTCATGATGTATTTCTGACTGGATGATACCACTTCATGCTGTGGGTGGATGTTACATGTTTCCCTATATTTTGATCATTAAAACAAAAAGTCTTCATTCAAGTAGGGAATAGCAAACTGGGATTCTTGCATAGTGTGTTCTCTGATGAGCTAGTTTTCTGTGTGCAGTGAGCTTTATGCTGAAGTATTCAGAAATGGGATCTACAGCCTGTTAGAGGTCCAGCCCATCAGGAATGGCACCAGTTAACTGGTTTGTCACAAGTGATGTGATTCTGTTTGTTCTTTGTCTTGTTGACCATGATCTTTCGTTGACTTGTTTTCATTAATGAATGATCCTGTCTTGTTCTAACGTTTGTGGCTAAGAAAATGTAACTGTCTTGTTTTCAAAAAGCTTCCTGTCAGATTTATACAATATGTTGATTGGTTTAAGAATTATGATTATTTGTGATTTACAGGAAATTCAGCGCTTGCAAGAAGATGCTGATAAAGCTAACAAGCGAGCTTCTTTGCTTGAAAGAGAGCATCAGAGGCTTGAAATCCAAGTCAAAGATCTTTCCCAGCAGGTTAGTATTCAGACAGATTTATCCTGTTAGAATCGGCCTAGAGGAGTAGGTATTTGGCCAAAGATTTGGCTCTGCTGGACACTTAAAAAGAGGTGGAGAGAGAGTGGAATTTTGCAGGAAGGGAACAGCAGATGGGAGGAGTGCTCCTTAATCCTTCCTCGGCCCACTGTTCCTTCTCCAGGAGTTTTTGTTTCCAGCTTCCCCACACACACAGCTCTCCAGTAACTATTTAGTTGACTCGTAAGCTCTCAGTTGCAGCCCTGTTTCACTTATATGCAAAGAAAATAAAGCCTTTTCTATCTTAAAGAATCCAACCCTCGTAATACAATTACACATCTGAAAATATAACCAAAAGAAATTTGTGGTATAAAAGCAGAAGAATTGTAAAATTCTTCCATAGACACAAATGAAAGTCTTTGGATTTTTTAACAAAGGAACAAAGAAGTGTAGAGTTGGGTGGGTCTCTCCTTACCCCACTGGTTTCCTTATTATGATAAACTTTTCATCTCCTATAGGAGAGCAGGGTGAACCACACCAGAAGTCCAGTTTGACCAAAAACTGTGCCAGTGAGGTAGTTTTTATCTGATATCCTTTGCATCTGAGACATTTTACATTCTCTGCATATAAAACAGAATCACACCAATAAAATGCTATCTTGAGCTCTTTTCACTTGGAAGAGTATCATCATGCATGTCCAGATGTAAAAATCAGATTTTGTATGTGTGAGTGGTGCTAGGAAATGGGATGGAAATATAAATCTGAAGATTAAAAATACCAAATGCTCTAAACTTCAGCAAATTAATTATTTAAAAACAGAATTTGAATTTCCTAAACGAAAACAATCCGAATACAAACGCGCTAATGAATGCATCTGCAATTTGAAAATTGTCTAATTTTGTGTCAACAAGAGACATACTTCAACCTGAGAATACTACCTTAGCCCAGTGGTTCTCAAACTTTTAGCACCAGGACCCACTTTTTAGAGTGAGAATCCCACTAAAAGTGATGTCATGACTGGAAATAACATCATCAAGTAGGAAAATTTTTAGCAATCCTATGCTACAAAACCCACACTTACCTAGGAGTAAGTCCCATTTACTATCATTGGTAAAAGCATATACACAGTAGCTTGTTAAAAGAACAGAGCTGTAACATTTCCCCAGATTACAGTTGCATACCATGGTCATATCAAATTAACATATTTAAAATAAAATATTGAAATGAATGGGGGCCTACCTGAAATTGGCTTGCGACCCACCTAGTGGGTCCTGGCCCACAGTTTGAGAAACACTGCCTTAATCCATTTCTGCTCAGTCCACATGTGTATGCACTTGATCCCTGCAACATTGGGCAGAAATGGCTTAACTGTATCTCCATGAGTGCAATTTTTTATGATTGGAAGGACTTCTGTTCAGAAGCCCATTCAGAGCACAAGGTTGGGATGCAACCTGCTTGAAAGAAGAAAAAATGTTCTTGAAGTGCATCATCGGAAACTATACTTGAAATACTCTGTTTTCTTCAAGATAAGAGTTCTGTTAATGGAACTTGAAGAAGCCAGAGGCAATCATGTCATCCGCGATGAAGAAGTTAGCTCTGCTGATATCAGCAGTTCTTCTGAAGTAATAACTCAGCACTTAGTCTCCTACAGAAACATTGAGGAACTTCAGCAACAAAACCAACGCCTCTTGATAGCTCTTCGGGAGCTGGGTGAAGCTAAAGAGAAAGAAGAACAAGAATCAACTTCACAGAAGTATGTTCCCCCTTGACAATGTTTTTAAACACTCACAGCCCAATCCTATCCACACTTTCCTGGAGTAAGCCCCATTGACTCTACTGGGGCTTCTTTCTGAGTAAACATGCACAGGATTGGGCTCTCAGTCTTCAGAAACAAGTTTCTGTTCATTTTTATTCTAAAATCAAAATAAAAGTTTTATGTGAAATACTTAACATTTTAATGCCAGCTGTGAAGGTGTGTCAAAAACATCTAGTGTTGCTCCTTATCATGCACACACACACACACACGTACATGTGTGTGTGTGTGTGTAAAATTTACTCCTCTTTGGATATTTTGATACTACAAACAAACTTGAAACAAATGCTGCAGTTTTTCCCTATAGCAGATATAGTATTTAATATGGATTTTTCAGTTTAGGACTCTTGTCATTTAGCACAATAAATTCCCCACTGACTGTCCAGTTTTGATTTCTAAGATTAATAAAATTCCGTTTTTCGCTCTGTGATAGGATTTCTGAGCTGCAGAGTCAACTTGATGAAGCTATCGTTGAGCTAGAAAAGTTGCGTGAAGCCCGGCACCACCAGATGCAGCTTGTGGACTCCATAGTTCGTCAACGTGACATGTATCGTATATTGCTGGCGCAGACCACCGGAGTTGCAATCCCATTGCAAAGTATGTTGGCAACGCAAACATATGTATATGAATTGTGAGATAAAGTAGGGTTTATACTGTCACCACTCTGGTCACATGTAGTAAGAAACTGTCAAGAAATTGCCACCTTCCCAGTGAAAAGAACAAACATTGCAATTCTTCAGTCTAAGGTATAATAATGATTGGACTATATTTTGGAATTGGAAGAGAGGACGCAAATGTTTGGGTGCAGGGAGCCTGGTTAGGTTTGGTGAGTGTGCTGATTTTAGAGCTCTCTCTTCAAGGAAGATGTCAGTTTGAGGACAAATATTTATGAAAATGCAAATTAGAAGTGGAAGTTGATGACTGGTGGGTACACTCTAATATCGATCATTTAGACAGTGTTTTCTGTTTATTTTTTAGAGGATCAGTGTTGCTGTGATTTTAGCTTTACGTTTTGCTAATGACAATGTGTATCTGACTTACAAGAATCCCTTGCCGAAAACATCATTTTCAGCTTTTTTTCTTCTTCCCTTTGAGTTCAGCCATCTATGCTAGACTTTTTTAGTGCTGGGAATTTTTGAGGAGGAGGCTCAGGAGTAGACTGCCAGCTGTTGAGTGTAAACTCAAGAGATTATGATATGACTCAGCCAATGGACCCCCCCCCCCAAGCCCATTACTAGGGAGGAAGAAAGTCATATTCTTACTGAGCTGGTGCTAGTTTTTGCACTGTAAGAGGAAACTTAGTCATGCAGACAAAACAGAATATAGTGGCAGTAAGTTCCCACCAATATGTTCTTATACAGAGTGAAATGTGCAGAATGGTATCTGAGGTCTAGCCCTTGGCCCACCTTTTCTGAACAGAGAATAAGAGGAAAGTTTTATGTGTGTCCCAGGCATAATTTCAAAATATGATGCAGTCACTGAATACAAAGATCAAGATTCTTAACATCAACCCCATTACGAAATTCATATAATGGAATGTTAATGAGAATTCAGCAGCTTGAGCAATACTGTGAGAATATTAACTTTTATCTGAGGGTGGTGGGCAAAAGCAAGATTGAATTTTAGCTGTGAATTTTAGTTAAAACTCTGGGCAAAACTGAACCCTTTCATATACTTCATGTCTTTTTTTCAATTTTTTTATTTCCAAAAACAAATATAAACAAACACACATAACACACACAAAAAAAATAACACACTTCACTACACGCACACAAAAAGGGTGCAGGAAATAATATATCATTATTATATATCACTAAAATTAATAAATCATTGCATATCTCCTAGTCAATTTCCTCTTGTAAATTTACCTCTTAATATCATTTTTCATTTGTCATTCGTCTATCATATCAAATATAATGTACATATATAATATAATCGTCTAAACGCCCTGTCATATATTTCTAAAACTTCATTTTCAACCAAGTGTAAAAGGGTTTTCATTGCTCCATTTGTGTAGGTTTGCGTTGTTGGTCCAAAATTTCTGACAGTCTGTCTATTTCCGCCACATTCATTATTTTCTCTATTAATTCATCTTTCATTGGTATTTTAAAGTCCTTCCAATATCTAGCATATAAAATCCTTGCCACAGTTAAAATCATAATAACTAGGTACACATCGTTTTCTTTATAACATCTAAAGTAATATTAAGCAAAAATCAGGTTTCAACGGAATAGTGAATCCAACAATCTCTTGTATTAGATTTCTTACCATCCTTCAATAAATTTGCATTTTTACATGTCCACCACATATGATAAAATATTCCTTCCATATATTTACATTTCCAACAACTATTTGATATATTCTCTTCCATTTTTACCAGTTTTGTTGGTGTCATGTATCATCTATAAAACATTTTATATACATTTTCTTTGAAATTTGTTGCTCTAGTAAGTTTTATATTATGCTTCCAGATCTGTTCCCATTGATCTATTGTGATATTATGGCCCATGTTTTGCGCCCATTTTATCATACATTGTTTTACTGTTTCTTCTTGCATCTCACATTTTTTGATATATTTTTCTTTTGTTTCTTACAATAGTCTATCAAATGGCGTCTGTTCCATATAGAAACCTTCTTGTTTATCTCTCCCAAATCTTGAATCTAATTGTAGGCGAGTCCACCAATCCATCTCCACACCTTGCCTTGACAATTCTTCTTTTGTCTTTAATTTCCCATCTTTCTTCACTAAATTTTTGTATCTAATCATTTTTGTTGTCTCTAACAAATTTGGTCGGGTATATGCTTCCAACGGCGCCACCCATCGGGGGATTTTCCCCTACATCTGTCTTTGTATTTTAATCCAGATCCATAATAAGGATTTCTTTAATATATGAGTACTAAATTGCTTATATTCATTTGCTTTTCCATACCAGACAAATGCATGCCATCCCCATTCAAGATCATGTCCATGTCTTCTTAACCCTTCATTCCATGTCTTCTTAACCCTTCCTTCATCAAATGTCTTGACCACAAATTCTACAACTCCAAAAACTAAAGCATGAAGGTCTATGAAGATTTGTCCAGTTTGCAGAATGTATTCCCATTGTAAGATATGGACTTGCAAGTCCAGCCTTGTTATACATGAATTTTTTATACACGGATTTGACTCAACACAAATGGCCCCTGCAAATGAGAAGGAATATGCTGATCCCTGGAGAAGGGGAAAAATACACCCCTTTAAAATCAGTTTAAAAAACTGAACAGTCCTTTAACAATAGCCTCCTTAATGAGATGGGGGGGCAGCTGTCTGACAATCCATCAATCCTTCTCTCTCCACGCGACCCCTCCCTTCCCCCTGAAAGAAAGATGATCATTTTGCATTGGTGAAGGGAGGGGCTGAGTGAAGAGCCTTTTGTAAGCTCTTGGAGGACGACTGATTGATGGATTGTCTTCTTAATGACTCTTATCTTACATCACAAAGGTCAGCAAGGCTGTTTTTAAATCACCAGAGCAAAGAAACTTTGTTTTTTAAATTGATGTGCTATAGTGCATTTTTTGCCATCCACGTGAGTGCTTGGTATGGAACCCACGCGAATAATGAGGCTCAACCTGTATAGTACAAATTCCAGGCTTGTGGAAAAGTCACTAGAGGAAGTTAGTGGATGAGATGTGTGTGAATGAAATGGAGACTCTTAGAATTTTCTATAATTTGAACATTTTGCTTTTTAATTTTTTTTATATATAGCTCCAAGCATCTTGCCAGAGGAATTGTCTCTGATGTCGACCCCTAAACGCCTGTCAGGTACACCTCAAGCCATGTCAACTCCAGCTGCAGTGCCAACGACAGAGTCGGTTGAAGCACTGGAGGCAAAAGCTGCCCTTAAGCAGGTATAAAGAGTATTTTTACTTTTGTGTGTAACGTTGATTTCTAAATCTTGTATTTGCATGTTCACATACATTTAACCCTGTTTACAGTTGCAGGAGGTGTTTGAGAATTACAAGAAAGAAAAGGCAGAGAATGACAAACTGCTCAATGAGCAAAATGAGAAACTTCAAGAACAGGTTTCAGACTTGAGGTCACAGAAAACAAAGATTTCTACCCAACTTGAATTTGCTTCTAAGCGGTATGTCGTTCTTATGAATTCTATTAAAATGTTCCCGTACAATTCATACTTATGTTTTTATGGTCCAGTCTTGACTAAAGGAAGTACCAGCAGGATGCATGTTTCACCATTGCTGGCTGCCACAAAATCCCCATAAAGTGCTTTGCAGCAGCGCAGGGAGCTGGCCAGAAGGCTGGAGCCTTCCCGCACTCCACTTGAGTGATGGAGGCACACTGGAGCAGGTAACCCCTGAATAGGGGATGGAACTGGGTGGAAAGGTAGAAAGTTGAAGTGGGGCAAGGGGAAGGGCAGAATAGGAAGGAGATGTGTTGGTGGTGGCCCAGGAGGGGGCAGGTTCAACAGTGTGCCCCAGATCTAAACTCCCTTCCCATGCCTGCTCCACCTGCATGGATCAGCGTGGACTTGCACCAGTGATATCGTAGCATTGTGACTGCTGGGGCTTATCCCAGGGCAAGGGGATAAATGTCCCCTCACCCCTAGGAGACCTTCAGCAGCCAAAAATAGCCTGCATCCAAGCCACTGTGTTTAGGAAGGTTTGGGTTTTTAGTTTAGTAGAAGAATTCCACTGTGGATTGAAGACCCACAATTCTGACCTGATCTCTTATAACTGGACATTAGACAAGTTGTTCACAGGACAAGTGTGGACATAACACTTTCATTTCCTAACCCTAGTTAGAATATCAGATCAGGGAGTATTTTATACCCCTTCTCCCCTCTACCTCGGAGCTATTCCCTGCTTCCATTGTGGGGGTGAGTAATCATAGCTGATGCATATGCTACCTTTGTGTATTGCTCCATCTTTCCTTGCATCTTTCTCTTGTAGCTTCTGTCCCCGTATATTATTGAACAGTGTGGGACCAGCCATTGTCAAATGGCTCCCATAACATTGAAGTAACATTAAGAACATAAGAACATAAGAACAGCCCCACTGGATCAGGCCATAGGCCCATCTAGTCCAGCTTCCTGTATCTCACAGCGGCCCACCAAATGCCCCAGGGAGCACACCAGATAACAAGAGACCTCATCCTGGTGCCCTCCCTTGCATCTGGCATTCTGACTTAACCCATTTCTAAACTCAGGAGGTTGCGCATACACATCATGGCTTGTACCCCATAATGGATTTTTCCTCCAGAAACTTGTCCAATCCCCTTTTAAAGGCGTCTAGGCTAGACGCCAGCACCACATCCTGTGGCAAGGAGTTCCACAGACCGACCACACGCTGAGTAAAGAAATATTTTCTTTTGTCTGTCCTAACCCGCCCAACACTCAATTTTAGTGGATGTCCCCTGGTTCTGGTATTATGTGAGAGTGTAAAGAGCATCTCCCTATCCACTCTGTCCATTCTCTGCATAATTTTGTATGTCTCAATCATGTCCCCCCTCAAGTGTATCTTTTCTAGGCTGAAGAGGCCCAAACGCCGTAGCCTTTCCTCATAAGGAAGGTGCCCCAGCCCCGTAATCATCTTAGTCGCTCTCTTTTGCACCTTTTCCATTTCCACTATGTCTTTTTTGAGATGCGGCGACCAGAACTGGACACAATACTCCAGGTGTGGCCTTACTATCGATTTGTACAACGGCATTATAATACTAGCCGTTTTGTTCTCAATGCATTTTCTAATGATCCCAAGCATAGAATTGGCCTTCTTCACTGCCGCCGCACATTGGGTCGACACTTTCATCGACCTGTCCACCACCACCCCAAGATCTCTCTCCTGATCTATCACAGACAGCTCAGAACCCATCAGCCTATATCTAAAGTTTTGATTTTTTGCCCCAATGTGCATGACTTTACACTTACTGACATTGAAGTGCATCTGCCATTTTGCTGCCCATTCTGCCAGTCTGGAGAGATCCTTCTGGAGCTCCTCACAATCACTTCTGGTCTTTACCACACGGAAAAGTTTGGTAAATTTTTGACCTGTATGTTTAAAAACTATTGTAAGACCTCTTCTGTGTGCAAAGAGAAAGATAAAACATGTATTAAATAAATAATAAAAATAGACTAATTGTGAGAAAACAATTTACAATGAAAATGTGGTCAGTAACTTGCATCAGCTTGCTATCTTTAAGACATTTGTCTTAAGACACAATTGAAAAATAGCTACCGTTCTTGGCAGTTGCTGTAATTCAAAGATTATCAATTTAATCTGCAAAGTTTAAGAAACTTTCTGTTCAACCTGATTATTTCCTATCATTTTCTTTCTCAACTGAAAGTTTATTTAATGATTATTTTCTTTGATTTTGTTATAGCAGTTTGACTGAAACAAAATTTTCTGTCTCTGTTTCTTGTAAAGCTATGAAATGCTGCAGGATAATGTTGAGGGATATCGACGAGAGATAACATCATTGCATGAGAGAATCCAGAAGCTCACAGCAACCACTCAGAAGCAAGAACAGATAATCAACACCATGACTCAAGATTTGAGAGGAGCCAATGAAAAACTAGCTGTGGCAGAAGTAAATAGTGCAGAATTGTTTTGCTTGGTTTCATTATTATAAGATAACTTCTAGTAGAACATTTCTTCTAAGCTGTGTATTCTCTAATGAAAGCCAATGTGATTTGGTACATACTACCCTAAATTAAGTAGCTGGATTCAAATGGCTGAAGGTACTTCTCTTCACACAAAGGTAAAGTGTTCCTGACTTTTCCCATGCTGCTTTTCAGGATTCCCAACCCTAAAATTATTTAGTTGGTACAAGGGGTTGCCGCATGAAGGAAGGTAGAAAAGCCCTGTTCCATGAGAACTTGGTTCTTAGAATTTGACTCAGTGTGAATTTAGATTTCAGACAAGTAACTGGTTTTACTTAATGTCAGTATTGAACTTTGCCCCAATTGAATTGACACAGAATTGGTTATATTTTTTTCAAAGGTGAGAGCAGAAAATATAAAAAAAGAGAAAGATATCTTGAAAATGGCAGAGGTTCGCCTGACTCAGCAAAGAGAATCTTTATTGGCAGAACAAAGGGGACAAAATCTGCTGCTGACCAACCTCCAATCTATTCAGGTACGTCCAACCGTGTGCTCTCCCTTTTTTACAGGCATACCCCGGTACCCACGGGGGTTTCATTCAGGACCTCCCCTGCAGATACTGAGGATCTGCAGACACTTCCTCCCCACCCTTGCGTCTCCCCCATCTGCCCATTACTTCATTTTAAACACTTACGGGGTGAAAATTGAATCAATTTTTGCCCCAGTAAATGTTTAAACAATGTAATGGCCTTGAGGGACAGACCCCTCCACACCCTGTGTGCGCCCCCTGTCCATGCACCCATTGAACTGTTTTAAACACTTAACGGGGACTCCTTCTTTTAACAGGCTGTTTTTGCCAGCCGGGAAAGGGCAGTGAGATCTTCCTGTTGACCTCACAAGTGTTTTCTTTAATCATTCCGGCTACTTAAGGAGAACACCAACTCCTTCTCTTTAAGCAGCTACTGTTCCTTTTCTGGCTGCCAAAGACAGCCTGTTTAAAGAAGAAGGCAAATTATTGTTTAAAATAATCTAATAGGCGTGCGTGGGGCACATGGGGAATGGGGCATTCCCCCTCCCCCATTAAATTATTTTAAAAAGTTACCTGGGTGAAAATTGGCTTAAGGAGGCCTGCACTGTATCCACTGCAGGATTGGAGCCAGAAGTGGCTCAGCTGTAGGCAAAGAGAAATTCTTCCTCTTACCCTTGGGTAAGCCACCACAGCCCCATTGGGTTTCCTTAGACTTGCACCACCTCTGAAGGTGGCATAAGTCAGAGGAGAGCGGAGTGGCTTCAAGCCACTTAGCACTGCTCAGGGAACGGGGTTGGGATCCAGCATAACAGCCAGGTCGCAGTCCTGCCCTGAAATGCTTCCCTACTCCCTCCTTTTCCAGACCCCTGCATCGGCCAAGTTCGGCTGACGCAACCCTCCCTCCCCAAGTTGGTGCGGAGGCTGGATGCAGCCAGCGTGCGTCACTGCGCCAGCTGGGCTTACTCCTGAGGAGGCGCAAACGTACGGCACAGTCAGGATTGCGCCCTTAATGGGCATGCAGTGGGGGCCACATTCACAGATAACTGAAACTGCGGATATAGGATCCGTGTACTTTCTATTAGGTGCTCATGAAGAAAAGTTTGTCCTGGAATAGTGTCAAGTTATTATTTCACAATATTGATAATGCTTTTCTCTCTTGTGCACAAGTAAACAACTTACAGGGGGTTTTGCAGAAATATTTGAGAGCTCACTTCATTGAAATATAAGGAAGCTCACTTTCTTAGTTCCATATCACTTGCCAGAGAGAGTCCTTGTAAAAATGCCTTTGCTTTTTTTATCAGGTAATATTGGAGAAGTCTGAGACAGAAACTAAGCAAAGGCTCAATAACCAAATAGAGAAGTTGGAGCGTGAAACAGCCCAGCTGAGGAAAAAACTGGAAAATGAGGTGGAACAGAGGCATGCACTTACCAAAAATCAAGATGTAAGTATTAGAAATAAAAGAAATAAGTCATTCAGATCATGTGCTCATTCATACACTGCCTCTATTCCTCTTCCCTCTTCTGTTGATTAGTTTTGACCAGAAAGTCAAGTGGTCTCTTGATTTGTGTTTTAGTTTCACTTGGTTTTAGTTTCACATTTTCACTTAGTTATGGATTCAAACTACTGCATGTAGCTTGCTCGGTTTTTCATTCATGTTAACTTATATCAGATTTCTTCAAATTTTGTTGAATTTGAAGATACCCTTCAGGAAATGGAAGGTATCTCCCTGTATTGGAAGGACTGTTTTGTGTCTTGTTTCAAGCAGTGCACCAAAAAGTGCCATTTTTGGACTAAATCCAAAGATGTGCACATTCTTGTGCAAGCAGAGGAACATGTAATAGAACTTTCCTATTAGATCACTGTACAAATTCTTGTAGAGGTGGTTACAAAACTGCACCTGAAACTATTTTCCTCCTGTTTGTGTTTCTTTGGATTCAACCTACGGACAGAAAATATTTAAAGCATAAACTTAGTTTAGTGTTAATCATTTTTAGCGCATATGCACAACTTTGACAGATGATGGAGAACTCATCATAACATTGGGGATGGCAATAAGTATCGTACATTGCATCAGAGAATGGGAGGAGCACTGTTGTATAGAGGAACTGCTTTCAGGTTGGAGATCATGGAAAATGGCTTGTTTATATGTACAGAGATGCCATTTTTGCCATGTGTGTTTGAGAAAGAAGACCATACTTTAGGCTTGGTTTTTGGAACAAAACTAAAAACTTTGTGCCAAACCATGTCCCTGGTTGCAGCTGAGTTCTGCTGGAGAAGTAAAGTGACTGTGATGCATTTGCAGATTCATTTATTGGATGCTAAAAGACAACTAGAGACTGAAATGAGTCTTCATGTTAACACAAAAGAACTTCTGAAGAATGCCCAAAAGGAGACTGCAGCACTGAAACAGCAACTGCATAATATGGAGGCTCAGTTAGTCTCCCAGTCATTGCAGCGAGCTCCTGGTCAAGGTAAGAGAAAAAAAAAATTAACTGTTGCCTCTTCAAACTGGGCAAGTTTTCCAAGGTTTTGCCCACAGAATGTAAACATGGGAGGACAACCTTAGTATTAAAAATTAGTGTAGTGAAATTTAGTATGCTCAGGATGAATGTGAAGGAGCAATTACAGGGCTTGAACTTTCTAGCTTATCAACTGCCTTTTTAAAAATTTGACCCTGGCCTTGCTGTTCCTCCAGGATAGGAAATTTTGGAAAAGACAGGGCTTTTCATGGCATTTAGCAGAAATACTATGAGAGCAACAGTGTGATCCTACACAGGTTTTCTCAGAAGTAAATTTCACTTAGTTCAGTGAGGCCTACTCCCTTGGAAAGAATGCCTCGAGCTGCACTATGAAGAATTTCTGGCTTAAGTTTTCTGCAATTTCAGGTTGAGGTTCTGTTCTTCAAAATAACCTTTCTCAAGCATAGCTTCATCAGTTTGGTCTTTCTGGATCGGTCAGAGAACCTAGAAATCATTTATTATAAAGTTTCTTCATTGTCTAATGCAGTTAGATGTAATGTTTTAGGGCTTCTTCTATGAAGCCCAAAAAACTGTAGGACTTCACTGTAATGGTCAGTTCAGAGGTACATACCTAGGGAGTCAGAAGTATATCATCAGCTTTTCCCTTTAAAGCTGAGGTATTCAATCTGTGCGTCCTGCCTCCCTAGGGAGGCGTGGCTAGCCAATAGGGGTGTCCTGAGACATCTGGGGAGAGAGGTGGCTGCAGCTGATTCTGCAGAGCTCTGCTCAGCTGCCCCTGCTGCTTTTCTTCAGCTGTGAAAGAGGTGGGTGGGGCAGCGTGAGGCTGGGAGGGCATGTGAAACATGGTGCGGGGAGGTGGGAGAGAAGGCTGGCTGGGCAGGCAGAGGTGCCGCATCTCATCATGGAGCTCTCTCCATGTGCAACCTTGCCCCAGGGACTACATTTCCCAGTGTGCCCCTCGCCCTGGGCATCCTGGGATTGGGCAGGGCTGGAGGAGAGGAGAAGAGTGCGGAGGTGCTGCATCTCATCAGCACAGGGTGCGCTCCTGACAGGCTTTAAACTGGGAGGGAAGAGTAAGCCAGCCTGCTCTTAGTGGGGGGTGTCCAAATACCCCAGCTTGCATTCCTCCTTCTTGCCTGGGGGGAATGGGGGTGGCACCTGCATGTTGGGTGTATGTGTGTGACCAGCCCCCATCTACTTTGGGGTGAGTTGTATTCTTGCTCTGTGTGGCTGCAATCTTTTCCACACTTTCCTGGGAGTAAGCCCCATTGACTCAAATGGGACTTACTTCTGAGTAGACCTACATAGGCTTGGGGTCTGTGTCAGCTTAACAAGGATCTTCACCTTTCTCTTTTTCTTCCCCCTTCAGAAAAGGAAAAAAGCCACTCTTGAAGGCTTTGTCTCCAAAAATTGATTAAAAATAAAAATCTCCACTCCTTTTTAGCCATTCCCCTTTTCCCTCCTGCCTCCTTTGGGAGGGGGGTACTCTGTTGGGTGCTATTGTAAGACAAAAGGCACAATCCTAGCTAGGTCTACTCAGAAGTAAGTCTTATTGTGTTCAATGGGACTTACTCCCAGGAAAGTGAATTTAGGATTGCAGCCAAACAGTCTCTAGGTCTCAGTTTGCAATTAGCAGATACACACAAACAAAGTCTTCCCCTCCCCCAGCAAATTCATCATTTACCCCCCCCCTCCTTTTCCAAAACCCTCCAGGTGTGCTGCTAACAAACTCAGGGCACAAGCCTAACCATGTCTACTCAGAAGTAAGTCCTATTTTGTTCAATGGGGCTTACTCTCAGGTAAGTGTGGTTAGGATTGCAGCCTCAGAGTGCTGGCAGCTGTTTCTTTGTTTCTAGTGTAAAATTATAACACCTTCATTCCAATTTTGGGGGTAACTGAGGTGAGGTGTTGTAATGGGGAGCCGTGGCCAGTGGCCACAAGGATCGGGGAGGCATGAGCAGGTAAAGTTTGAGAACCACTGCTTTAAAGGTATTAATTGATAGGTGGTTTTGTGAGGGTGCAATCACATCACTCTCTTTTTGTGTTCATATTCCCATCCCAGTACCATTACTCAGAATACAGAACATTGCTGTGGTTTTCCATGAAGCTTTATTTTAATGTAATGGTTCTTAATCTTTTAGGCCAGCCTAGTACCAGTGAGGATTTGGATGATCTTGCCAGTCAGTTAAGACAGTCTGAGGAGCAAGTCAATGATCTGAAGGAAAGGCTGAAGACTGCCACAAGCAACGTGGAGCAGTACCGTGCTATGGTTGTTAGTCTTGAAGAATCACTCAACAAAGAAAAGCAGGTAAAGTATTATTAGTGCTGCCTGCTATATATAACTTTGCTCTGTGGCTGTGTTTCAGTGATGCTGCCTCACTTTTGCAAGGAGAACTCACCTCTGATGGGGCAAAATGTACCATGTATGCTGTAGTCTGCAGAATGAGTTTCACCCATGCAAGGCTTCCTGAAATTATAGCTGCATATTTAATGGGGCAAAACATTATCATCTATTGGTTCATCTTTATTGGTTCATTTTTTCTGAGGTTTGTTCAATCACATTTCAGTTGTCCTTGCTTTCAAAAGGCTGAAGCAGGTGATGCCATCATGACCCACAGCAATATAGGACAAGTGACTGCATGGGCTTTCTAAACCCCCACCCCCTGGCTTGTGCAAACCATGTGGAAGTTAAACATCTTGTTTTTACAGTCATTTTGCTTCTCTGTGGCCTGTCCTTGGCGATAAGAAGCACATCATTGTTCTAGGAATATCCCAGAGACTTGGTTTATCCTTTGACAAGTTAAGAACTTATCCTTCTCTTTCATTTGAAGGGGCCCAAACTTTTTCTTTTTTCCTTTACATTTAGGAAGATGTAGTATTTGCAGAGCTTGGACAGTTTCTTTCAAATATAGCAACCATACTTCCCATTGTGAAGGAAAACAATGGAATATGAATGGGTCTCTTGTACATTCTGTACTACTTACGGATCTTGTGTTTAAACTGAGTTGCTATTACCATGCAGGTGACAGAGGAAGTTCGTGCAACTGTTGAAGCTCGCTTAAAGGAGTCCGCTGAGTATCAGTCTCAATTGGAAAAGAAATTGATGGAGGCAGAGAAGGAGAAACATGAACAGCAGGATGAGAGACGTAAAGTTATAGAGAGCATGGACCAACAGGTATGAAGCATCATCTTTCTTCTTCATATGCTTCCATTCATACAACTGCTTTCATACAGTCTTCCATCAGAGGAAAAGCATGCATATGTAAATATACCCTACATTTATTAATACTCTCTAATTGAGGGACAAGTCTAGAAAGAAAATGGCAGTCCTACAGATAAGAACTTTGAATTTGGAAAATTCAAAGCTGTGTACCTTGATTAAAACCATTTGTTAAATTTGACCATATGTTGTTCCTATCAACAGTGATTTTAGAACATACCGGTTTTCAAAATGTCTTGATCATTTGTAATTTGATGCTTTCCACATATGCAGCTTACTGAACTGAAGAAAAGCCTTTCCAGCATGAAGTCTGAAGTTCAGGAAGCTCTTCAGAGAGCAAGCACAGCTCTCAGTAATGAACAACAAGCCAAGCGAGACTGTCAGGAACAAGTAAGTTACAGTCTCTGGGCAGAAGAGAGCCTGCTTCTCGTAAATGTACCAATGATACGTACTCTCTGCTGCTACTTGTGTACTAGTATAAAGGACTAACTCAATATTCATATTATTGCATCACTTTAAAGAACAGAATTATTAAAAATGGGAGCTATCAGCATTGTATTCTATAATGATACTGTAGTTCTACCTAAATATAATGTAATGGGTAGTCTCCTGCCACCAAAATATTTATGTTTAAACAGAACTCGAGAGATGAAATGAGGAAGGTTTAACTCCTTATCATGCTAAAAAAAAGCCTGCTGAAACTTTTTTTATATTCATTATGAACATGATTAATCTTCTCACAGCAATAGAACATTTTATTTCCAAGTTATATGGTAGTAACAATTTTCTCTGTAATGGAAGTCATGGAGTTTTATGCTCTGTTAATTTTTCCTGAGAGAAAGTTATAAAGAGAAATATTTGTATTTTCTTCCTCTTAGAATGAATTGTGAAGCTGTATGCATAGAGCAGTGGTTCTCAAACTTGTCAGTCTCTGGAGCCCTTTATACTCCTAAAAGGGAAGTATAAAAGGGAAGTAGGCTGGGAACCCTACTGGTGCACCAGCACATGTGTGAGGTGGCATGGAGCCAAGCCTGGTGCCAAATAGTTGGTGAAGAGCCAGAACAGGAAGGGAATGAGAAAGTAGAGCCATGAACAGCAGAAGTGGATGAGCGAGCAAACAGGGCAGGGAGCCAATGGTGACAACTTATAGTATGTTCATGGAGTCCCTGTATGGTCTCAAGAGACCCAGGGCTCCTTGGAGCACATTTTGAGAAACACTAGCATGGAGCATTGGGTCAGAACCTAAGCTGAGTGTTTGGGGTTTTCATGTGTGATTTAGTTAAGAGAGCCCCTTCTTATTTAGATAAATATTTCACTCTTCCTGTGTGTACTATCGGAAACTGACGATTCTACAGTTTTATCTGATCTAAAAAATGATTGTAACTATTTTGACGGGAACAAGTAAGACCGCTGGGTTTTGTTTCCCCACTATTTGAAATGCCCTCTGTCCTGGTTTGACATATGTGAGCATTGCTAACCTTGATTAAAGGTTTTAATCTTAACCAGGATTGGCAATTGTCACAAAACAGATGATAAAAGTGTAATTGGGGGGCAGCTCCAGAAGGAAAGGTGATTGAGTTTCTTAAAGTAGTAATAAAATAGTAGTAATATGTCAAAATAGTAATAACTGTGTTTCTTATAGGCTAAGATAGCTGCAGAAGCACAGAATAAATATCAACGGGAACTTATGCTTCATGCATCTGATGTTGAAGCTTTGCAGGCTGCTAAAGATCAAGTTGCTAAGAATTCCACTGTAAAACAGCAATTAGAAGAAGCAGCCCAGAAAGCCGAAGCTGCATTGCGAGAAAGCAAAGCCTCGTGGGAGGAGCAAGAGAGGGCGTTAAAGGTACCTTTTGTCACTTTCTGATCTCAGTGACCTTTTTATGCATTATAAATGCATGTAGTCTTACTCATGATAAAAAACAAAAGTTTTTTAACTTTTGTGGTGACCAGCTTTCATTGTCTTTTGTAGGATGAAGCTTCTAAGCTTGCATCTCGCTGTGAAGACTTAGAAAAACAAAACCGGCTGTTACATGAGCAACTGGAAACTCTAAGTGACAAAATGATGTCTTCAGTGAAGGAAAGCATGCCAAGTGCCTTAAATGTGTCTCTCACTGAGGAAGGCAAATCCCAGGAGCAAATGGTGGAGATTATCAGGTAGAGCCACAGCTCATTTATTTCATTAGTCCTATATTCAGTTGGTTTGCAAGGGATGAAGTATGCACTCTGCTTCAGGGCCATCACAAATGGGAGATTCTCTCTTTATTTTCACCTGAAAATGATGTCAGATGCCTGATATTCTGAGATGACAAATTTGACAAAATAAGAATGTCATTGGGCTGGCTGCAACACAGAGCTGCATTTGGGGGATTAGCAGTTGTTGGAGTGGTTAGTGTATGCTCCTGGCTTTTTGGCACTCTACTCCTGCTGCCACCCATCCAGTTACCATCTGTTCTTGCTTTGTATTATGTGTGGCTTCTGCTAACCTTCTTTAAAGATGCTCCTAAATTCAATTTCAGAATTATGATATAAATATTAAGTAGAGTTAACAGTCAGAAACTCATGCAGAGGTACAATAGAGGAGGGAGCACAAGCCCACAGCCCACTCCCACTTTCCATATTGCAATTTTTTGTTAGCTTTTTATTTCTACTATACTGTATAGTGGATGTTTGGATCTGCGTATGGCCCTTTGAACCGCATGCCTCCTTTTCTAACTTTTCTTTTTTTTAAGTTCAGCAAATTGTGTGTGCCACAAACAAAAAATTAAGACATTTCATCTCAAGTGTTCTTTCCCTTACAGGTTTATTCGTCGAGAAAAGGAAATTGCAGAAACTAGGTTTGAGGTAGCTCAAGTGGAGAGCTTACGCTACCGCCAGAGGGTGGAACATTTGGAAAGGGAACTTCAAGAGCTGCAGGAGAGTCTGAATGCAGAGAGAGAAAAGGTGCAGGTATGTGTGGAAATGCTCGCTGTCGCCTTTGTTAGAAGTTAATAAAAGTACAGTAGTTTCTTTTCATGTTACATCTGAATTGTCGTGTAAAAATTGACGATATTATTGGTAATATCAAAACAACACCAGTATCTCCTTAAACCCACATGAGGAGAAATGTGTGGTGTACGTTAGTGGTTTTCATCTGGGATTCCTCTAAAACAGGGATCTCCAAACTTTTTGGCCAGAGGGCTGCATGAGATATCTGGTGCAGTGCTGAGGGCGGAAGAAAATTTAAATATAAAATTTAAATAAATAAATTAGAGATGGAACTTAGATGAGTGAATAAATGAATGAGTGGGCTCATTCACTGAGCCTCTCCGGCCCTCAGAACACCCTCCAGATGCAATCAGCTCTGGTCATGTTCAGTCGGGTGAGCCAGAGGCTTTCAGGGGACAAGAGGCTGGCCACGGGCTGGATAGAGGCTCACTGTGGGCCGCATCTGGCCCCTGGGTCAGGGTTTGGAGACCCCTGCTCTAAAAGAAGAATTAATAATGGTAGTAAAACGTCTCTGGAAGACAGCTTGTCTATCACTTCCAGCCTTTGCCTAGTGCAAAAGCAGGTTGAGTGTGTTCCATGGGGCACCTCTTAATTCATGTGTGATGTGGATGAAGTAAAATATGCCTGACCAGAGCGCCATGTGGGCTGACTGTGCACCCTGTATGATAGATGCACCAAGATCTTGCGCAGTTTGCAGGGGATTTGTAGCAGACATGCAGAAATTCTTTAGCAAAAAAAGTAGATGTTTAAAGAGCTTCCTAAAAGTACATAAGAACAGCCCCACTGGATCAGACCATAGGCCCATCTAGTCCAGCTTCCTGTATCCCACAGCGGCCCACCAAATGCCCCAGGGAGCACACCAGATAACAAGAGACCTCATCCTGGTGCCGTCCCTTGCATCTGGCATTCTGACATAGCCCATTTCTAAAATCAGGAGGTTGCATGTACACATCATGGCTTGTAACCCGTAATGGATTTTTCCTCCAGAAACCCATCCAATCCCCTTTTAAAGGCGTCCAGGCCTTTAAATCATCACCAGACCACATCCATCACCAGACACCATCACCACATCCTGTGGCAAGGAGTTCCACAGACCAACCACACGCTGAGTAAAGAAATATTTTCTTTTGTCGGTTCTAACTCTCCCAACACTCAATTTTAGTGGATGTCCCCTGGTTCTGGTGTTATGTGAGAGTGTAAAGAGCATCTCTCTATCCACTCTGTCCATCCCTTGCATAATTTTGTATGTCTCAATCATGTCCCCCCCAGGCGCCTCTTTTCTAGGCTGAAGAGGCCCAAACGCCGTTGCCTTTCCTCATAAGGAAGGTGCCCCAGCCCAGCAATCATCTTAGTTGCTCTCTTTTGCACCTTTTCCATTTCCACTATGTCCTTTTTGAGATGCGGCGACCAGAACTGGACACAATATTCCAGATGTGGCCTTACCATCGATTTGTACAATGGCATTATATTATTAGCCGTTTTGTTCTCAATACCCTTCCTAATGATCCCAAGCATAGAATTGGCCTTCTTCACTGCCGCCGCACACTGGGTCGACACTTTCATCGACCTGTCCAACACCACCCCAAGATCTCTCTCCTGATCTGTCACAGACAGCTCAGAACCCATCAACCTATATGTAAAGTTTTGATTTTTTGCCCCAATGTGCATGACCTTACACTTACTGACATTGAAATGCATCTGCCATTTTGCTGCCCATTCTGCCAGTCTAGAGAGATCCTTCTGGAGCTCCTCACAATCACTTCTGGTCTTCACCACTCAGAAAAGTTTGGTGTCGTCTGCAAACTTTGCCACCTCACTGCTCAACCCTGTCTCCAGGTCATTTATGAAGAGGTTGAAAAGCACTGGTCCCAGGACAGATCCTTGGGGTACACCGCTTTTCACCTCTCTCCATTGTGAAAATTGCCCATTGACACCCACTCTCTGTTTCCTGGTCTTCAACCAGTTCTCAGTCCACGAGAGGATCTGTCCTCTAATTCCCTGACTGTGGAGTTTTTTTAGTAGCCTTTGGTGAGGGACCATGTTGAACACCTTCTGAAAGTCCAGATATATAAAGTCTATGGGTTCTCCCACATCCACATGCCTGTTGACCTTTTCAAAGAATTCTAAAAGGTTCGTGAGGCAAGACTTACCCTTACAGAAGCCATGCTGATTCTCCCTCAGCAAGGCCTGTTCGTCTATGTGTTTTGAGATTCTATCTTTGATGAGGCATTCCACCATCTTACCCGGTATAGATGTTAGGCTGACCGGCCTATAGTTTCCCAGGTCCCCCCTCTTTCCCTTTTTAAAGATAGGCGTGACATTTGCTATCCTCCAATCTTCTGGCACCATGGCCGTTTTGAGGGACAAGTTGCATACCTTAGTCAAGAGATCAGCAACTTCATTCTTCAATTCCTTAATAACTCTTGGGTGGATGCCATCAGGGCCCGGTGACTTATTTATCTTTAATTTATCAATGAGGTCTGAAACATCTTCTCTTTTAACCTCTATCTGACTTAATTCTTTAGTCAGGAGCGGCCGTTTAGGCAGTGGTATCTGCCCAAGGTCTTCTGCCGTGAAGACAGATGCAGAGAACTCATTTAATTTCTCTGCCATCTCTAAGTCTCCTTTTATCTCCCCTTTCCCTCCCTCAGCATCCAGAGGGCCAACCGCTTTTCTGGCAGGTTTCCTCCTTCTAACATATTTGAAGAAGCTTTTATTATTCCCCTTAATGTTGCTGGCTAGTCTCATTCCTCATAGTCTCGCTTGGCCTCCTGTATCACCTTCTTACATTTCTTTTGCCACAGTTTATGTTCCTTTTTATTCTCCTCATGAGGGCAAGACTTCCATTTACGGAAGGAAGCTTCCTTGCCCTTTACAGCCTCTCTAACTTGGCTTGTTAGCCATGCGGGCACCCTCCTGGATTTAGTGGAACCCTTCTTCCTTTGCGGTATACACTTCCACTGGGCCTCTATTACTGTTGTTTTAAGCAGCCTCCATGCACTCTGGAGAGATTGGACTCTTTTTACCTTCCCTTTCAACCTTCTTCTAACCAGCCTCCTCATTTGAGAGAAGTCTGCCCGTCAGAAGTCAAGGGTTTTTGTGAGAGATTTGCCCGGTATTCTTCCCCCGACGTGCATGTCGAAATGGATTGCAGCATGATCACTGTTTCCTAATTGCTCCGTAACATTGACATCTCTAACCATGTCCTGTGTACCACACAATATTAAATCCAGAGTCACCTGTCCTCTAGTGGGCTCCATGACTAGCTGCTCTAAGGCACAGTCATTTAGCATGTCAAGGAATCCGGTCTCCTTTTTGTGACCAGAACACAAAAGTAGTAAATTCTGATCCACTTTTCTAACATCCCAGTGACTTTATTTTTTAGCAAATGAGTCTGCTTGGATTTTTGTGTGTGTATATACTTGTGCACGTCTGTATACTCTTTGTCTATATGCTTAATAATGCCTAATAAAGGTGTCTGAATCAGAATCCGATCTAGTAAATTCTAAAATAGCTGCATTACCTAAAGGACCAGAGCCTGAGCAACATGGATAGATGGTAAGAGCCATGGAGCTGGATTATGTTAGTTGTCAAATGATATCTTTTAGGACCTTCAGTCTGGGGAATTGCACATGTACATATTGTTTAAGTGTATTCTTGACTCTTCCATATTAATATTGATACAGTAATCATTTCTCAAGGGACTACAGTGGCATTCCAAATTGCATCTAACCTAAAAGCATAAGTAGGTGTTTGCACAAAGGATTGGCTTTCAGTTCTGCTTTGGTGAATTTTAGGTGACAGCAAAGACCATTGCACAGCATGAAGAGCTAATGAAAAAGACTGAGACCATGAATGTTTTGATAGAAACCAACAAGATGTTGAGGGAGGAGAAAGAGAGGCTGGAACAGGAACTACAGCAAATGCAAGCAAAAGTATGCAAAAATTTTAAACCTCACTTTTTAACACCCTAAGACAGATATATCAACAACGCTTATCATTTAAATATTTTGACATAAATTTGTTGGTTTCTGTTCTTATTAGAACCCTAGGTAATTGCTACTCTGTTTAGATGTTTTTGAAATGATAAGCTGGTACCTCTGCTTTAAGTTTTTGGGAATTTAATAGGACCTGATTGTTGGATGATTGAGGGAAGTTGTGCTTGAACTGAATGGTATGCTAAAGGTTGCTGAAAATGTACTCCGGTGTTTGGGACAGTATGACTGAGCTGCCTCTTTGCTGTACAACTCCTAATATACTTACTTAGAAAAAAAGAAGAGATCTTTGAACATTTCATAATGGAAAGTTGTTTATTCACTGGGGGGGAAGGTAAAATTTGCAGAGAGTGGTTTTCACTGCCTCAGGAAACAGTCACTTGCAGTAACTTTTAACAATTGGTTTAGGTGCGTAAACTGGAAGCTGATATCTTGCCTTTGCAAGAATCTAATGCTGAGCTGAGTGAGAAGAGTGGGATGCTCCAGGCAGAGAAGAAACTGTTGGAAGAGGATGTCAAACGCTGGAAAGCCCGGACCCAGGTGAACTCTTAAATTATAGAACTCTTGTAGTTTATAGAATAAACTTTTAGAATGAAAGAAGAGATTCTTACCCATGGCAGCTGAAAACATTGCTGGATGGTAAAAGAACAAATGAATAACAGGCAGTGATTATGCCTGTAGGTAACAGGCAGACACAGCCACACTTCCTTAGAATGTAGCCCAGGTAAAAGATTGTGTTTACAGCTTTCCAGAATATGTTTGAACAGGGAGACCAGTGATGATGACAAATGTTATGCAAGTGACTTTAAATCATACAGGAAAGTTGGTTGAGAAAGAGGAGGCCTAGGATGTGTGTGCTGCTCACAGAGAGATAAGCACATGGTAAAAGGCCACATGTTCCCCTTTTTCTTTTGGCGCCCAATTGCAGTTTTGTCCTTTGTTCCTTGAACACCTTCATTCAAACAGTTTCATCCACTGTTTTTGAAATTGAGTTCTGTTGAAAGCACCTGCTGTTCAAAGAAAAAGGGAAAATTGCTGGGGCAGATATTAGCCTTTGGATCTTAGTCAGTGAATTCTGACCCTGAAGCCCCTGCGTTTCTACTTTCGGTATTAGTTTGCAGCCAGCAGAAGGAACCCTTTTGTGCCCAAACTTTATTGTGCAGACTGGTCAGTTTGAATACCCTGTCTGAATCTCCTTTTGTAGTCTGCAGCTACCTATAGCACACTTGGGCTCTGTAAATTGGAGTATGACCTTTTTGTTAATACAAAAATTAACATGTGTTACTGTTGTATTCTACTTCCAGCATTTATTGAGCCAACAAAAAGATACAGATATTGAAGAGTATCGAAAGCTTCTCTCAGAGAAGGAAGTGAACAACAAGCGTGTACAACAAATGAGTGAAGAAATAGGCAGGCATAAAGCAGAAATTGCAAGGTAAATTAAAAGGAATATCTCAGTGGGGGAGATTCACTAGCTCTAACTTGGGCTAGTTAGATTATATACTTTCTGGTAGAAATAATGCCTCTTGTCCCTCTGTATAAGCACCCAAGTCTTGCTTAGCAGCTTATGTACACTCAGGATACTGTGATTTGGTTTAATTTGGTAAATGTGCACAGTCTTTGCCCATGAAGGTGTAGATTCAAATTTCATGCCTAATATCTGTGCCTGAGTGACACTGTGGTTACAGTTTAACAAAATGCATTTAGCCCAGTCGTATAAAAAGAGGAGAGCTCAAGCAGCATACAAGGCCTGTCCCAGTGAGCGCAACCTGCAGGTCCTCCGAACTGCTCGCAGCAAAGTCCAACAGACTGCCAGGAGATGTGCTAACGACTACTGGCTCCAGCTCTGTTCCGAGATACAGATAGCAGCTGACACGGGCAACATCAAGGGGATGTATGATGGTATCAAGCAGGCCCTAGGTCCAACACAGAGGAAAATTGCCCCTCTGAAGTCTGCCACAGGCGAGGTCATCCAGGATCGGGCGCAGCAGATGGAACGCTGGGTGCAGCACTACTCTGAGCTATATTCCAGAGAAAATGTAGTCACCGAAGAAGCACTGAACAACATTGAGTGCCTGCCTGTGCTGGAAGAGCTTGACAGTGAACCAACCCTAGAAGAACTTCACGTGGCCCTGGACTCCCTTGCCTTTGGCAAGGCACCTGGAAAAGACAGCATCCCTGCTGAAGTCCTAAAATGCTGCAAAGAGATCATCGTCACTGAGCTGCATGAAATCCTTTGTCTCTGCTGGAGAGAAGGTGGAGTACCTCAAGACATGAGGGATGCAAACATCATCACGCTGTACAAGAACAAAGGTGACAGGGGTGACTGCAACAACTACCGCGGCATCTCTCTCCTTAGCGTTGTAGGAAAGCTGTTTGCCCGAGTTGTACTAAAGAGGCTCCAGGTACTTGCAGAGAGCATCTATCCAGAATCGCAGTGTGGATTCCGAGCCAACAGGTCCACCACTGATATGGTATTCTCCCTTAGACAACTGCAGGAGAAATGCAGGGAACAACGACAGCCACTCTTTATAGCCTTCATAGATCTCACAAAGGCTTTCGACCTGGTCAGCAGAGACGGCCTCTTCAGGATTCTCCCCAAGATTGGATGTCCACCCAGGCTCCTCAGCATCATCAGATCTTTCCACAAGGACATGAAAGGCACTGTTGTCTTCGATGGCTCCACATCAGACCCTTTTGACATCCGAAGCGGAGTGAAGCAGGGCTGTGTTCTTGCACCAACCTTGTTTGGGATTTTCTTCGCTGTCCTGCTGAAGCAGGCCTTTGGAACTGCAACAGAAGGCATCTATCTCCGGACCAGATCAGACGGAAAGCTCTTCAACCTCTCCAGACTGAGAGCAAAATCCAAAGTCCAGCTGAAATGTCTGCGTGACTTCCTCTTTGCCGATGATGCAGCTGTCACTACCCACTCTGCCAAAGATCTCCAGCAGCTCATGGATCGTTTTAGCAAGGCCTGCCAAGATTTTGGACTGACAACCAGTCTGAAGAAAACACAGGTCATGGTTCAGGATGTGGACTCACCTCCCTGCATTACAATCTCTGAGCATGAACTGGAGGTTGTCCATGACTTTGTGTACCTTGGCTCAACGATCTCCGACACTCATTCTCTCGATACCGAGCTAAACAAGCGCATCGGTAAAGCAGCTACCACGTTTTCCAGACTCACAAAGAGAGTCTGGGCCAACAAGAAGCTGACGGAACATACCAAGATCCAGGTCTACAGAGCTTGCGTCCTGAGTACACTTCTGTACAGCAGCGAGTCATGGACTCTTCGCTCACAACAGGAGAGGAAATTGAGCGCTTTCCACATGCGCTGCCTCCGACGCATCCTCGGCATCACCTGGCAGGACAAAGTTCCAAACAACACAGTCCTGGAACGTGCTGGAATCCCTAGCATGTATTCACTGCTGAAACAGAGACGCCTGCGTTGGCTCGGTCATGTTGTGAGAATGGATGATGGCCGGATCCCAAAGGATCTCCTCTATGGAGAACTCGTGCAAGGAAAGCGCCCTACAGGTAGACCACAGCTGCGATACAAGGACATCTGCAAGAGGGATCTGAAGGCCTTAGGGATGGACCTCAACAAGTGGGAAACCCTGGCCTCTGAGCGGCCCGCTTGGAGGCAGGCTGTGCAGCATGGCCTTTCCCAGTTTGAAGAGACACTTTGCCAACAGTCTGAGGCTAAGAGGCAAAGACAGACTGCACTTGCTCCCGGTGTGGAAGGGATTGTCACTCCCGGATTGGCCTTTTCAGCCACACTAGACGCTGTGCCAGAACCACCTTTCAGAGCGCGATACCATAGTCTTTCGAGACTGAAGGTTGCCAATACAACATAGTATTTGATTTGCATGTATAAGATCCCAGATTCAATCCCCAGCATTTTCAGTTGTTTGAAAAGGATGGACTGGGAAAGACAGGAATTTGAGACTCTGGGGAGTTGATGCTGCTCATAGTAGGTCTAGAGCAGGGGTGATGAACTTTTCAAATTTGGGCTCCTGGGCCTTTAACAACTGTGTAGAAGAGGGAATTTCAGCAGGTGCAGCTTATCTCACAAATGACAAACTGCACCTGCTGAAACTCCCTCTTCTACACAGTTGTAAAGGTCCAGGTGCCCTAAAGTAGAAAGGTTGACCACCCTGGTCTAGAGCAACCAATGGCAGCTTAATTTGTTCAGGCTTATGTTCATTTAAAGATGAAGAAAATAGTACAAAAACCAAAATATCAACATAGGGCAGGGCTCACCAAACTGTGGCCTGCGGGCTGGATCCAGCGTGCCAAAATAGGTGTCCCTGTTGTGAGTGGCACTTACCATTCTGCGTCTTTCCAGCCAATTTCTGCAACAGAGTGGATACAGTTTAAGCTTTGCATGTATAAGAAAGTTCAGTTCCTGGCTTCTGTGCTTGAAGTATCTCGAGCAACAAGATAAGGAAAGACCTCCATCCAAAATGCTAGAGAAGTACTGTCAGTCAAACAATGGTTTGTCCTGCTATAAGGCAGTTTCCTATGTACAGGATTTCTCAGATGTGGTGGCCACATTTGATATATATATTTTGGTGCAGCCACTACTGCCCTGGTTTTTTTCACTATCTTGTGGGCACAGTGCATTCCAAAAGCTAGAAACCAGTTTGAAAACCACTGATACATGCTGGAAATCATCTCTTTAATTTTTGTATGACACAGTTTTAAAATAGCATGCTTTGCTGTATTGCTTGTACTCAAGGCTGCTTTTTTTTTTTTTTTAAACACTGGTTGGTCCATGTTTTTGTGCAGGAAGAAATGGTAATACAAAAAATACGCCCCCTTTTATTTGTTGCTGTTGTGCTAATGGATTTTAATTTACATTAAGGGCAAATGCATCTCTGACTACAAGTCAGAATGTAGTCCAGAACCTGCGAGAAGATCTATCCAAAACAAAAACTGAAAAGGAAGCTCTCCAGAAGGAGTTAGAAATGAAAATGGCTGATATCCAAGAAAAAGTCAAAACTATAACACAAGTCAAGAAAATTGGACGTAGATACAAGACTCAATATGAAGAGCTGAAAGCACAACATGACAAAGTAGGCTTTGATCTTTGACAATGTAGTAATTGAACAGCAGTTTCAGTTTGTACCCTACCATCTGATTTTCATTTTATCTGCTAATTTTCAGATTTGCATTTATGGATAGTTACTTGAACAAACTTAATGCTAAGTTCTCTGTAGATTCCTCCCTGCATCACAGAAATAAATATCATATACTTCAGTCTAGCTTCATTTTGAATTCATAAAGAAAAGTATTTGTAAGCTAAGATACTTTTTAGCATGTTCTTTTTGGTAACATCTCCTGGGCTCTGTCCTAAGGTTTCAGCATGTTAATTGCTGAGAGGCTGCAACACTGTTCTTAGTGCATGGGTCCCTCTTCCTCTTGTCCTGGTTGCAACTCAGAGATGGTGGTCAGGTAGTGTAAGCACCACCTTCAGCCAAGGCCTAATTCCAGACCCTTGCATGTGGGTTCATTCCTGCCTCAGATAATTTAGACAACCTGGGATAGGTGGTACCTTGGTAGAAGCAGAAGCTCTAGAATTGTTGTGCTTTGGCAAGATGTGTTGCATTGCACTTCCACAGCTGTAGCAGAATGAGACTATATAACTTTGGACTGCCATCAGAACTTTGTCTGCATCACCAGTCGTATTCCGAGTGTAGTTCAAAGTGTTGGTTTTTGCTTTTAAACCTCTCAACAGATTACAGCCTCCACTTTTATGAAATGATCTGTTGTCTGAGGTCAATTGGGTGGAAACTCTTGTGGATTATTGCCAGTGCAGGTCTTGTTGGCAATGACCCAGGAGAATGTTTTCTCTGTGGTGACACTTGATATGTGGATTGCTACCATCAGAGATCAGGTTGGCTCCCACTCTGCCCACTTTGCAACAGCAACTGAAAACACATGTTTTCTTGGCAGAGGAAGGGCATTCCAAATGATCTGGGAAAGCCCCTTGCTTTGTAGGTCAGATTTTTACATTGTGCTACCTTGCTATGTATTCTGTTGTTTGTGCCTAATGCTGTGTTTTCATTGGTTTCCTGTTCTAATTTTGTTTGCTACTTGTTTTACTGTTTTAACATTTTTTTTGTAAGCAGCTTTAGGTACTTTTTGACTGGGGGGAGGGAAAGAATGGTGAGAAATAGTGCTTCAATATAGGGGGCCTGGACAGTGTGTGTAAAGTGTCTGTGCAGCTTATAACTAGTAGTATTCATAAAGTTGATACTCTTCTGCAACACCAACTTTGATGTTATCCAACACTTTAGATGATTGCAGAAACATCAACTCAGTCTTTTGTAGAACAACAAGAGCAGCAGCACCCATCAGATAAAGAAGTGCAAGAGATGAAAGAGAGTCTCAGCCAAGCTGAGACTAAGATAAAAGGCTTGGAAGGACAGATTGAAAATTTACAAAAGGTAAGAGACATTTTCTTGTGAAGTGCATGTGTACCTTTGCACAATTTGGGTAATTTACTACTTCCTACCGAGCCAGAAGCAGATATTGTGCATGGACTTTACTGACATGAGTTCAAATGATGCTTGACTGTGAAGCTTGACTAAGTCAACTTGCTTCAAAGATTGTGCAGATAAAATGGAATAACTACACAAGAACTTCTTGGAGAAAAACCACGATATAATTGTAAATAGTGGTGAAACTGTTACACAAATTAATTCTGTAAGTGCTCTAATATATGTTGTATTGCAGGACAAACTGTCCTGGCTTAATTTTGGTTAATGTCAAACTCTTTATGCTTTTAAGGCTGTAACCCTGTGCACATTGACTTGGAAGTAATTACTGTTGACCTCAATGGGACTTACTTCTGCATAAGCATAAATAGGGTTGCTCTGCAAGTTCTTTGGGTTTTGTTGGATCTTCACATAAGAAATTCACAGTAACCTACCACCTGTTGAAGGGAACTGTATCCTAAAACCTCAGTGCTTTGTTTTCTGTAGACTCTAGGAGAGAAGGAGACTGAGATAAAAAATCTTCAGGAACAGGTAGCCCAGCTGCAGTCAGAGGTTTCCCGTCTTCATCAAGATTTACAAGAAAAAACAACACAAGAAGAACAACTCAGGCAGCAGGTTGCTGAGAAGGAGGAGAAGACAAAGAAAACTCTTCTGGCTGCCAAGCAGAGGATTGCACAATTAGCAGGTGAATTGCCTTACAGATATGAGTTCCAGAATTGTGTCCAGTTCTACTATGCTGCTGCAGTATGGCATAGTCCTCTGGCGTCTTAAAATGGAATGTATTGGGGCACATGCTTCCATAAGCGAGAGTCCATCAGATACATAAAGTGGACTGTGAAGGTACTAGATATATGTACATTGGAGTTCTTGATGTTTCCCCTATTCTAAAACATTCTGTCCTTAACACTTAATTGTAAACATGCTTTAGCCCTATGCAGATTTGTGAGGTGCAGGCATGATGAAGGAATCAGGTTCTCCTGAAGTCCTTGCTTTTGATATCAGTGTTGGAAGAAGGAGGAGAGCAGCAAGGTTGTGTGGATGCAGTGAATAGGTCAGAGTTCTGATGTGTTAGCAGACCCCACTGTCTTGGTAAAAACAGAACCAAAATTGAGAGGTGCTCCTCTTCCAGAGGAAGTTCTGAAAACCTTCCAGAGGAAGGTTTGTATTGGCCCTTCTGCTGGGCAGAAATAGAAAGAGTACTGACAGTTCTTTTGTACAGGGATGCATAGAGTCCCACTGAACCCTGCAATCTGTGCACTCTGATTTGTGCATGGCAGTTTGGCCCTTTGCATGCAGAGCCCTATGCAGACGTAGCATCCAAGACATGGGTGCTATGCACAGTAATGGAGAAGTGCTCCCGGTCCCAGTCCTCTCACCACACGTAGCCCTTGAACACCTGGAGCACTATTGTGTTTAAAAATAAGTGTTCATTACTTCAGAGGCAAAAAAAGAGAAGTTCTTTCTGAAGAAGTCTATTCCTGAACTGCAGTTTGGATAGGTTCAGAATGAAGGTGCTTTCTCTTTTAATTTAGGTGCAAAAGAGCAGCTAACGAAAGAAAACGAAGAGTGGAAACAAAAGAGCAGTGGACTGGAAGAGCAGAAAACAGAATTGGAAGTGCGAATGAGTGCACTTAAATCTCAGTACGAAGGCCGTATTTGCCGCCTGGAGAGAGAGCTTCGAGAACAGCAAGAGAGGCATCTAGAACAGCGAGATGAGCCTCCAGAATCCACCAGTAAGGTAAAATATTTGTGGAGTTTTAACTTTATAAATGGGTTTCAAGTCGACATGTGCCAAAACATGATTCAATTATGTCGCTGTTCAGATCTTACTGTACTACATTTCTTCACTCCTGTAATTAAATGTATTCAACAAGAGTGAAAGTGGTGGAAGGTTGGCAGCTGTACTCTGAGTCAATCATGAATTGTTTAAGATTGCAAATTAATGTGTTCTGTTTTTTACTAGCTTGAATGAGCCCATACTATAAAATGTGTTATTTATTGAAATATCTTCACCCCACCATTTGGCTTTCCAGTGGTGTCGCCAAGGTGGCTTACTACAGGGTGACCCCCCAAAAAACAGAACCCATAAAAATTTTATTAAATCCTACAAAGGTCCAGTAAATTTCAAGAAACTTACTGAAACTTACTGGACTCAAACTTCAATCTGTGTACGATTATTCCCCAAAGTTTCAGTTATCTTGGTCGCTTTTCATAAAAGTCATGTTCTTTCCAGTTTTATTCAAAGATTTGTGAGTTCTGTTTTTTGGGGGGTCACCCTGTATTTCAGTAAATGAGATAGTTGTAGATCTCTATGCATCAGGCATGGTCCTAGTGCCTTTGCTAGCAAAATTATAATAAAAAACCTTGACAGAAATATTTGGATAAAAGTTCAAAGGAATATTATCTCTTGTCAGTTATTTCATAAATATAATAGTGTTGAAATGTTGGCTCCTCTGGCTTACAAAACCATTTTATACATTAGGCTCCAGAACAGCAGAGGCAGATCACGCTTAAGTCAACTCCTGCTGCAGGCGACAGAGGAATGTGAGTTCTTGATTTCTTTATCTGTATATACGAAGGGCTTCCCACTCTTGCAAAATGCTTCTGTGCACAGCACCATCTTTTGTGCCTGGATTGTAGCTTTGATAGCATCCCGTCAGAGTAAAGGCTCATGGCTTATATCAGCAACACATTTGATCTCCAGTATGTTTCCTGTTTATAGGCAGAGAAAAAAATTCAGACAACTCTCTGCACTGCAGCCAACATAAAGAAAATAAGCTATACAGTTGGGGCCTCCGTATGCACAAGGGATCCGTTCTCAGACACTCACCTTTCCCAGCAGATAATGAAAACTGCAGATAACGAAACCTGCAGTTTTGGCCCCTTTAAGCTCTCCAAAGGCAACTGAGGCAGAGCTCTGGTCACCTCTGGAGAGCTTTCTGAAGCCTACAGAGGCCGTGGACACATGCATGTGGCCTCTTCGGGCTTCAGAAATCCCTCTGAAGGCAACCAGAGCGCTGCTCCAGTCACCTTCATAGGGTTCATGTTGAGCCAAGTCAGGCTCCATGCAGGTCCGGGGGACCCACATTTAGACAGATCTGTGGATGGAAAATCCATGTATAAGTAGTCTCAACCTGTATCTGTTTACAGATTTGGATAAAGAGAATCACGCCTCAAGCGTTAACAGAGATGGGTGAAAGCCTCAATCTCAAATTTAGAAGAGCTTATGCTTTCCAGGTTTTTCCAAATACTTCTCAGAAAAAGTGGGGGCTTTATCCAAGAGTGCTCTGAAAGCTGAGAAGAATGAAGTCCAAGTTATTGTCAGTTATTTTAGCAGTTGAGTGCTGCTTTGGGGGCAGACAAGCAGGATAAAAAAATCTCTTAAGTAAATAAACAAACTGGACCATGCACAACTTAAGACTGTGTACATTATGACCGCTTTTATTGCAGACATTCTTCTGCTGCACAGGTTGCATTGCCATCATCTTGATGTCCTTTCAAACTGCAATCCAGCTAATACATACAATTGTGGGTTATTTTTAGTGCTAGTACTTCAGATCCACCTACAGCCAACATCAAACCAACACCTGTTGTGTCGACCCCAAGTAAAGTGACAGCAGCTGCGATAGCTGGGAACAAATCCACCCCAAGAGCAAGTATCCGTCCAATGGTTACTCCTGCCACTGTTACAAATCCAACAACTACACCAACAGCCACAGTGATGCCAACAACACAGGTGGAAACTCAGGAAGGTAAGCTTCGGATCAAAAGGCACATACCCTAAAATGCTGGATAGCAGACAGAAAATACTGTAATTCCTTGGGATTGCTATTCAACTAGATCAAAACTAAACCTGCTGCCCTGACTGGAGAAATATGCAGTATTTAATTGTGCTGTTCCCAAGGCCATTGAATTAAAACAATAAAGAAAGCTACAACTAAAATTGGAATATAAGATAGCAGCATTGGGTAAGGATGTGCATGGTACCTATTACTGTGCTTAGGAAGACAAGTGTATAGGCATTGTGCGAGTAGTCTTGTTTAGACCCTGAGAATATCTACTGTCACTTCCCCTAAAACAGACAAAGTTTCTTGCACAGTTGAAAAAGTAATTTAAAAAGCAATTCCATGGATTTGAAACAAGGAAGCAAAGAAAAGCAAATTGAAATCCCTTGTTTTTGGTTTCTTTATCTGTATTAATGTTTCAACAGCTGTTCAGTGTTTTTACTCTCAAAGTAATGATGGGAAAGGAAGTGCTATTGAAGACAAGTAATTTGTCAGTTGCTAGTTGTGGTTTGTCTTGTTCCTTGTTCAGTAAAATGATACGCAAATTATCAGTGTTGGTGCTGCATAATGAACTGCCTGTGACTGGAATAGACTGTGGGAAGTTGTCTCCTCTGCCAATGTATAAACATGATTAACCATCCAGATATGGTTGTTATTGAAGGAAAGAAACTGAAGTAGATGGACCCCTGGCCTACAGGATGTGTGATCCCTGGCAGGGCATGAAGCACAAGATGAAGACAGCCACTGAGCAGGGGTTTACACAGCTCTACCAGCCACCTGAGCAATGAAGTACATGTCCCCACCAACCAGCTGTGTGGCAGGGCTTGTTATTCTGCCTGCCAAATAGGCGGGAGATCAGCCAGTCATGCCAACCATCTTGGCTGTGCCACAACATGTAGTGATGTCACCAGCTGTCACTGGCTGCAGGAGGGAGGAGCTAGTAAGCAGTGGCTGGGTAAGGCTGGCCTTGGCCCTATAAAGAACCATGAGAGGAGAGAGGCAGTGGAGGAAAGCGAGAGAGAGAGACCTGGCAGACAGGTGGAAAGAGACAGTAGTAAGGGAGGAGTTGTGGAGAGAGAGAGCAGGAAGATTGGAAGTGAAGAAAAAGAGAGAGATGATGAGGGGGCCTCAGAAGAGACTTCAAGAGGTATGGGATAAACAAAACTAACTGCCTGGACTGGTATGTCGGTCAGCTTTTAAAGCCCTCAGAAGGTGGAGATGACAGTTGGGCACACACTTTGCAATTATTTTAAAGGGAATGAGGTAGAATGTATTTGAGATATATAATACCTGAATGCTAAGGGAGTGGTGATAGTCTTAAAAAAAGGGGGGAATGTTGTGCAAAGCTGAGTGGACTTTTCAACTATTTCATTTCAGCTATGCAATCAGAAGGACCCGTTGAACATGTTCCAGTCTTTGGAAGCACCAGCGGATCAGTGCGCTCCACAAGCCCCAACGTCCAGACATCTCTCTCCCAGCCCATCTTGACTGTTCAGCAACAAACTCAGGCTACAGCGTTTGTACAGCCCACTCAGCAGAGCCACCCTCAGATAGAACCAGCCACACAAGAACCCTCCCCAACTATTTTGGAGGTTGTTCAGAGCTCACAGATAGAAAGACCTTCAACATCAACTGCAGTGTTTGGCACAGGTTGGCTTCATTTCCAAGATACAAAAGGTTTAACTGACTAGTTGAAAATCTCTCTCTCTCTCTCTCTATCCTTATCTATCTCTATATCTATCTATCCTTATCTATCTCTATATCTATCCTTGTCTATCTTTTTAGATAGATTTAGGAAGAGCACTATAACATGTTATAGTAACATGTTTTTAATTCATATTAGTTCTCTTCAAAGTACTGCTCCAAAACAAAATCCATATTCTCTTTTTCTTAGACTGTGGTTTAAAGACACTTAGTGCACTGTTTTTGAACATAACAAGAGATTCTTCAGTTTCAGCTACTCCGAGTTCCTCTTTACCCAAGCGTCCACGAGAGGAAGAAGATGAGAGCAGAGTCGAAAACTCAGAGCAAATTCCAGAAGAAATGGTTGACATGCCTCTTACAAAAAAACTGAGAAGTGTGCAGAGAGTTGGACCTGAGGTATGTGAAGATGGAAATAATGCTGCTGGTTTTGGCTGGTTTGTAATGCTTGTTTACAAACACCAGAACTAGCAGAACCGAAGTAAAGGTTTCTTTGTTGAAGAAGCTGTCTTTTGAGAGAGCTAAATGATAGCTGCATACCAATTTTTTTTTTTAAGCAAGGCACATGTGAGATTTGGCATTATCCCCTGACATAATTTGGTGACATATACGTTGGTACCAACCTGTAACCCATTGTCCTGTAAACCTGTAAACCCTTGCTTTATAGGGATTTGGCAGCAGGCTTCTCAACCTTTTAATGTGTAGTATATGATTTTTTTTTCCATATCTTGCTGCTGATCTCATTAAAAATTTCAAACTGTGGTGTCTTTTTTTTTTTCCCTCTGAGCTGGCTCACACATGCATTTTCCTCATTTGAATGATTTGCTATTGTGATTAAGCCATCACAGGTACACCTGTCCAAAAACGTGGTGTCATCCCAAATGCAGTATTTTTCAGTGGAATTCTTAGTGTACATAAGAAAGTGAGTAGCATTCCTGCAATAAAGAAATTGTCAACTTTAACATTCATAACTAATCAAGGTACTATTAGGTTCTCGAACCTCTAAGGAGGTACCTTAGAAGGGAAGTTCATGCAATGATTCCTCTAATGACATACTTTCTGTTTTTCACATAGTTAGATAAAAGCTTTAAGGTCTGACTACAGAGTGAGTCTTGGGATAAGGATAAAATAAAAATAGATTGGTTGTCAAAGATCAGAAGCAATAGAACTAATATTTGCATCTATATGACTGCAGTTAGAAGATCCAGATCAAACATTATGTTCATGACATGCCCTTTTACATGATCTAAGAGTATTCCTCCTAATCTTTAACTTGAATTTAGTGTGATGCATTAATGTATTTCAGGAGGAAGTAGCTGCAGAAGAGAGCACAGATGGAGAAATAGAAGCACAAACCTACAATCAGGATTCACAGGATTCTATTGGAGAAGTAAGCAAACTGGACTCTAACCATCCAAACAGTTCTACATCTCATTCTTATGTCATGGTGGAATCCAGCCAGCAGCTCATCTATGTGGGCCCTGTGGGTGGGGAGAAGGGGATGTGGGCCCTGTGGGTGGGGAGAAGGGGATTTTTTTCTTTCCTGTCCCTCAGGCCCCATGTGGCACTGCTCTAGAGGGGCCCCTTGAGGTTGTGGGAGGTGTGTTGCATTTCCACTGCTGTCAAAATGGAGGCCTAAAAAGTATGCATGCAGTACACTGTACATTTTGCTTTTTATCCCTGTTTCCATGTTTATATTGTTTTTAGAATAATATGAATATGTGGCAAAGTATAAATCCAGATCCATATTTCTGCACAGAAAAGCTACAGAGAACTCCAGGGACTGCTGCTGTGCTTCTCCCAGAAACACTGCAGCTACTTAAAGGCGCAGTTGCAACTGTCCATGGCAAGAAACTTTAGGCTTGCCATGACCTACTTGGTCCAGCAAATTGCTGCAGTAGAAGGAAGACAGCCGTAGCCCCTGCTGTCTCTTGACTACAGTGTGCCCCTAGTTTTCAGGGCTTGGCTGCAAGTGCAGGAGAGGATTGCCCTGACACGTAGAGGAGGTCTTGTGGATTTTTGCCTGCAGTTTTATTACAATTATTACTCTTAGCTAGATTTAGGGTGCAGTCCTAACCCACTTTCCAGCACCAACATAAAGTAAGCATCTCTGAGGTAAGAGAACAAACATTCCCTTACTCTGAGGAGGCCTGGTGAGTGCCACCTAACTGCAGGATGCAGCACACGTCCCATTAGCACCGCTATGCCAATGTTGGAAAGTTGGTTAGGATTTGGGCCTCAGTCCACTAACTTCTGTGTATCTTTGTCTCAACTTGAAGGGTGTTACACAGGGAGAGTATACTCCTATGGAAGACAGCGAGGAGACTTCTCAGTCCCTCCCTATAGATCTGGGACCTCTTCAGTCAGATCAGCAGAATACATCATCATCCCAGGAAGGTCAGGGCAAGAGAGATGATGTCATTGTCATTGACAGTGATGATGAAGAGGAGGAGGATGAAGAAAACGATGGAGAGCCAGAAGTATGTGTACTATGAAGTTCCTTTCCTCGTTCACTCAGAGGCAAAGTTTCTACTGAGAATGAGTTACTAGTGATCTGCATGTTTGCATGTAGTCAGTTAAAACAGAGGCCATCCTTTATATAGTAGTTATAGTACTAATTGATATTAGTAGTGGCTTTTTCACTCACTGTAGAAGCTTGCTTTATACTACTCAAAACTCGTCAGTCCAGCAAAGTAAGCCTTTGAGGTTTTTTAAACTGAACCTACTTCTAATTCAGCCTAGCAAGTATAGTGAATCCCATCAAAAAGATGGTTGTATATTTTATTAAATATTAGAAGCACTTTGTTCACAACTGAGGATAAATGCTTCCTTTTCAATCAAGATACTTGGAATTCTTCTGAACAGTGCAGGCCTGCTTTATTCTTCATGCTCTCTTCCTTTTTCCATGAACTTAGTAAATTTGCCATCAGAATATCCATTTTTGCTCTTTTGACTGCTCTAATAAATTAACAAATTGTGCAAATATCAAAGAAGATTCTGGAATCGGAATGAGTCTTTTGTTCCAATGATCTTATGAAATAATGGTCTTGTTAGGAGTATGAAGATGAGGAAGAGGATGATGACGATGACGACGACGAAGACACAGGAATGGGAGATGAAGGTGAAGATAGCAATGAAGGCACAGGGAGTGTGGATGGCAATGATGCATATGAAGCAGATGATGCCGAGGTAAGAACAGCAGGCAAAAATGGGATACCCTGAGGTTAATAGAACCCATAGCTTTTACTGCTATGAAGGCTCTTCCTGTTTTTTGAAATTATCATATGAAGTTAGGAGTAACTGTAAGGTTTTCCTTTGTTGTAGCTCATTTACCCATCTAGTTTACTAAGGGAGATATATTTTCTACACTGAGCAGATTAAGTTTGCTCAAGCAGCCGTATAACTTGATATCTAGCCCATTGGTTTAAAGTGTAGCAGATAGTGCTTGAAGTGAAAAGGAATCTAAAAAGTTGTAAGAAATGACAGCTTTCTATTTTTCTGCAAAGCATGTTCAAAATTGTACCTTTCCTTAGATTTCCAACAAAATCTTCTGCTTGCATGTTTTCAGGGTGCTGATGGAATGGATCCCAGTACAGAAACAGAAGAGAGCATTGCTGGGGGGGAAAGCAGCCAGAGGGCAGCAGACTCTCAAAACTGTGGTATGGCTAACTTTTTGCATGGTCACTTAAAGTATGTATGTGTTGTGAGATTGTGCAAAACAAGAAGATCTTGCATGTCTTGATCCTGGGGACAGTGTTCTAAAACTCCTTTTAAAACATTCCATAGTGGTTCCATAAGTTAAAGCAGCATTGCTGAAACTGCTGAGAGCAGCGCACCCCAAATGCAGCCCCTGTCCGGACTGCATCTGAGTGTTCTGTGCAGCCCTCATGTGATGTCCTCTCTGTTCGGAGGACAGGGATGTACTGGGCATTTGCATCATCTGCCCAGCATCCCAGAGTGCCGCGCAACAGGACGTGCAGGCAGATGCGACTGCCCAGAATGTCCTTGTCCTCTGAACATGGAGGACATTGCATGGCAGCCATGCAGAACCAAAAGGTCCACTCACTGGGCAGATGGATCTGTACAGCCACCGGATCCAGCCCTCAGGCCACGGTTTGCCCTCACCTGACTTAAAGTAAAACTTGGGGTAGGGGTCGGCAACCTTTTTACTTTAAAGGGCCAGACATTCAGCAGTGGTGTTGTCATCGCCGAACTTCTGGTTTGCTGAACACCTGGAAGTGGCCTGTGCAGAACGTGGCTTGGGAAGCTTTGCCTCCCACCCAGTTTTCCCCATGTCAGGTGGGGAATGGTATTGGTGGCAGTCCAGGCTTGTGGAGTTCCTTTGTCCGCAAGGCCTCCCAAAACAAGCTCCACAAGGGCTGAACATTGGGAAGCAGGCTGGATGTGTCCTGTGGACTTTAGGTTGCTGACCTTTGACTTAGATGATGCACTGAGACCTGATTGCTGAAAGTGTTTTTGCCATTCTCCCTGCTTGTCACCCTCCGAGCAATCCAGAGCTCTGAGTACTCTAAGAAGTCTGCCCTGGAGGGATAGGAGGTAATTTCTACCTGGGATGGGGAGGAGGCGCTTCTCACTTCCTTTCTAAAGCCAGCCTCCCTAGTTGACAGATACAGGTTCTGAGCTCAGTCAGAGGAGCTTTATCCAAAATATATATCCTTTTTATCATAAGGTGAAGGGAGCGCAGGTACAGTAGAATCCACCTTTTCTCAGGAAAGCCCAAGAGAACAGCAACCAACATCTGCTTCCGAAAGACAAACACCACGTCCACCTCGACCGCATCCATTGCCCCCACGATTGACTATTCATGCTGTTCCTGCACCACCACAGGAGCTGGGACCACCAGTACAGGTATGGAGACCTTTCAAGAAAATGCTCTAAAAAGCTCTGATTCTTGTACATGAGGCAAATTCTTTTAGTTGGGTCCTTTTCAGTAAAGGCAAAAAGGCGTTGGGCAAAAAGGCGGGGTACAAATTAATAAAATAATTTAAAAAAAAGATCTCTGGAGAATTGTGAATTGCCATACCTGTGTTTTGGTTGTTGGGGGAGGTGGTGTTAGCATTACTTCTTCCTTAAAGCTGGCAATAGTTAGGAATAGTAAAAGTGTTCAGAAATTGTATTTGGTGTATATTTTGAAGCATTATAAGCCATTCAAAGTAAAAGAAACACCACTACCATAGAAGTTGATGCTAGGGAATTGCCAGGCACCAAATATTAAGGGACTTGGGATGGATCTGGCTAATGGCCCTGTGGGCTCCTTGCCTGTATGTAGATTACAACACTTTAAATTGTTGTCTTTTAATGAACAGAGAATCCAGATGACTCGGAGACAATCAGTGGGGCGTGGACTTCAGCTAACACCTGGCATAGGTGGGATGGTAAGAAGCTGAGTTTTTCAAAATGTTATTTTGAGTGTAGCTATATAGAAGCTAGAATAGTGTTAATGGCGGGCTCCTATGTGCAGACTGCCTGCTCCCAGCATTTCATACATTTTTGAGTTTATCGGGTGGTTATGTTGTGGCCTTCTATCCCAAGCAGAGCAGATGTTCCCATGACTAACTTCAGATTTATCATGTCCTCTTGTATTGGTGTGACTGACCTAATGAGGAATTCTTCAACAATATCCAAGCAAATGGGGTAGAGACTGGGCAAATACAAACTAGAGATAATCTCATTTTAATTTTGTTGGTGGGGAATGTGCAAGAGATAGTTGTAAACAACGTTCAGCAGTTTCCTTGTTAAAATGAAACAACAGTATTGAAATAGCAGTTGGGTTAGCTTGTCATTTTAATCTTTTCTTTAGCAGCAGCACTTTTTTGATGACGAAGACAGAACAGTTCCTAGCACCCCAACACTGGTGGTACCACATCGTACAGATGGGTTTGCAGAAGCAATTCAGTAAGTAGATTCTGAGCTGCGAATATTGAAGCCCTGCCTCTTCCCTGGCACAGCAGTATAAGTCCATGCTGTGAACTAAAAAGAACAGCAATTTCTAACTAGCAGACCACCTTGTTCATGTTTTTGAAGTCACTGATGCAGTTCAGAATAAATGGCTAAAAGCTGGAAACTTGTCTAGGTCCCATTTGCACATAAAATTGAGAATATTGGCCCAAAATCTCGCTCCATCTCATATTGCAGGGGTGGCCAATCTTGCTTTAATATAAGACCCACATATAATAAACTTCAGATGTTTGAGAACTGCAATATTTAAGAAGCATTTAACATTCTTAAATATATTTTTTGGCTATGAAAGTTGAACTTATGTTTTAATCCAGTGGACTCTCAGTTTATATCTGATAAATAATTATAAAGCTTGAAAATTTTTTATTTACGTTTTATATTAATTGTGATTCAAAAAGGAGCTCAGCCAAACATATTTCTGAGAGTAATATTTGGCAAATAATATTTGACACATTATCTGTCAAAGAGCCTCATATGGCTCACAAGCCACAGTTTGGACATCCCTATTATATTAAAATGTCCCTGTCAAGGGCCTGGCCAGCATTTCTTCCAAAGCTTTGTAGGCACCTTTTTCTACTCCCAACTTTTACACCCCTGAAAGTCAGTGAAATGCTGCCACCAAGAGAGAATTTGCAACTCCGAAGCTGGAGCCTTCTTCCTCTTTCCTTCTCCTGTTTAAAATAAGCCCAAGAGCCCAGAGCTCCCTCACCACAGGAACTGGATGGTATAAGAGCTCTCTGGGAAACCTGACCACACCCATCAGGGTTTGAGGGGGCACTGGGAAGCACTGAAGCACTGTGCTATGAACAGACAAACTGGGCAAACCACATGTAAAAATAGTTTGGCTTTTCTCTTAAAGAATGTTAGAGGAGACAGACAATAACAGGCACTTTAAAGGTAATATGAAAACAAAAGTCTGACATAAGTAGGTGTGATCCTGCCCAGGTAAGCATTTACTGTGTAGCAATTTCTTCAGCATCCCCCCTCCCCAGAGATGAACTGAATCCCATAGAACACAGACTGGCCCTGTGAATGTTAGAACCAACAGCAACCTAGAGCATCCTGGTGCTCTGCCTTAGGTAACCTTAGTTTAGAGGGGTTGATTGGAGCTCAAAACCATCTAAGCCAACCTACCTGATCTTCCACCTGATCAGGTGGCTGAAGTGTCCAATAGACTTGTGTATACCAATTTCAGCAAGTGGACTGGCTAGGAGATATTGTTTCCCTGTTGCCAGATGAAGAGGAGTGAGAGACAAAATAGTTAACCAAGGGAGACTGCATGATGTTAAACCTACCTAAGGAATTCCCTAAAGGAGAACAAAAAAGTTTTACTACAATATGCTGGCATAATTCCTCCAGTCAGTATGTTTTGACTTTACCCACAGGAAGAAATTTGCCAAAGATTACTTGCTATGCAGCTGCCTTGTTTGTCCACTTTTTGTTCTCCAAAAAACTGATGGGCAATTTGCCAGGTTGCATTGATTTGTAATAAACCCTTTCTTTTAGCTCCCCTCAAGTTGCTGGAGTTCCTAGATTCAGGTTTGGCCCTCCTGAAGACATGCCACAGACTAGTTCCAGCCACTCAGATCTTGGTCAACTTGCATCACAAGGAGGTACAAATTTCTAACTTTGTCTTTAATATTTATTCTGTTTAGAAAGAATGACTTTACATGGCTGGCTTACCACAAGGTGAGCAACATTTTTGCTCCACCATTGGCCTCTACCCCAGGGGTGTCAGAACTCATTTCATACAGTAGGCCAGATACCATTAATGGTGTCTGCTAAAGTCTGGAAGGGACACAGTTAAGCAGGAAATGATGACATTAAGCAGATATGGACTTTGTTCTTATGCTAATGACCTGCAACGACAGAAGATAATATGTGCAAATTTTGCTAATACTTTCAAGATATGGGAGAGACCAGTTATAACAGGGGCCACACTTTCAGTTGTGCCTCTGCTGCCAAGGCATCACTTTGCACACATCTATGAGCTGCTGAACTGTGAAGTATCACCTTGGCAGAAGTGGCACTGCTGAAATGACAGCCCACATGATAATCGGGCTGTCTCAGCACCATGGCAGCATCTCACTCTCACCTCTTTTGGTCTGCCCTTTTCCCCCATAGTGTTCACTGAGGCCTTCTTCTGTGTCTCCCTCCTAGAGCTCTGGCAAAAGTGACACTGCTGAAAGGGCTGCGCCAGGAAGCCTCAGTTATCATGTAGGCTGGACTTAGAGCTTTCATGAGCCGTATCCAGCATGCAGGCCTTATGTCTGACACCCGTACTCCAAACAATCACAAGCTTAGCAGTGGTTAATCTGCATGGCAAGTTGTCAGGCACAACCTGGCTCACTCCGTAGCCATGCAGTTATTCCTTTATTTCCTCCCCCTTGCAGAAACAACTGAATTTCACCATGTACAGAGTGATGTATTCTTTTAAGCCCCTCTTCAAATTATAAGACCATTTAAAACAGGAGTGTCAAACATAAGGCCTGGGGGCCGGTTGCGGCCCATGGAAGCTTTTTCTTCAGCCCTTAGGCTCTCAGCTGCTGAGCGGTGCTGAGGTGTTACTGCTAAAAGGGCAGCCCCCACGAAAATTGGGTTCTCCCATATCTTGAAATATGATAAAGATTTGCGTGTTTTCTCTTCTGCCATTTGTAGTTAATGAATTCCTAAGTGAGAAAAAGTGCTCATTTTTGGTTAGGAGTTGTTTAATGACATCACTTCCTGCCTAACGACATCACTTCTGGCCCTCAGCAGGCATCATGAATACCATTTGGCCCTCGGTATGAAACGAGTTTGACATCCCTGATTTAGAACTTTCCGTTTATTTACTAAACAAATTCTAGCTGTTAGAATTCATCTTGATGTTCTTTTGCTTTTGTAGAACTATGTGGGAAAAATTAAAGGGTCAAAGGTACTCTTGTCATGAAGCATAGGGACTAGAGTTGAAAATGCATATCTGAAACGGAACTTCCTAGGCTGCACAGAACTTAAAGCCTGGCTAATACAGATAAAATTAGAACTACGGAGTTCTATTAGCTGGTTTGGTGGCTACATGTGTCGTCTTTCCCCAAAGCATTCTCAGATAATGAACTAAAAATTCTTTATAGGGTTAGGAATGTATGAGACACCACTCTTCCTTGCGCATGAAGAAGAATCGGGAGGCCGTAGTGTCCCCACAACTCCGCTTCAGGTGGCAGCCCCGGGTGAGTATTGAAAATATCTTTAATGTTCTGTTGGTTTTACGAATCTTGAATTCATAGTTGGTGATGGCTTTTGTGCCCTCTTCCTGTTGTGGTAGAATGTGCAGCTGACAGTTCTTTTTAAAAATCTCATTTGCCCATTTAGAAACATATTATAATATTTGTAGTTAATTCTTTTCCCAAAGAACAGCTAATATGTGGTTCCCAGCCATTCATTCAGCCAGAGGTCATGGCCAGTTCTATGTAATAAGACATCTGAGCAGACAGTGTTACCATTTTAAGATACCATAAGTCTCAAATTCTCCTTTGGGGCTTTAATTTTCTCTCCTTGTTCCTCAGTTCTGTTAGCTATATATTATTCCACAGATCTTGCCATTCTGACAAAAGAAAATTGAGAATAAAATTATATATTGCAATGTCTGAACAGCTTCTAACCCTCCAAGCTGAACAGAGCCCACCAGCAATGCATTGTGACTTTACAGATGCTTGACAGTTATCCTATTTTTGCAGTCTCAGAAAGGAAGCAAAAATGAGTTTGCTGAGCCTTGCTGAGCCACTGTATATGTCTGACAGGATTATTGTCACAAGCTGTGAGGGCCTGTTAGAAATTGAAGTTGTCCTACTTGTGAAATAAGTAACTTTAAAAAAATTAAGAAATGTATATGTAGCTTCACAGTCAATATGACTGTGTTTCATTCTTCCAAATCTTGAGTTTTCTGATTGCAACAGGGTTTTTTAAATAGAATTCTTGGATTGCTATGTTCTTATTCTCTGTGTCCATCATTGTTTCTTTCAAGTTTCTGTGTTTACTGAGAGCACCACAACTGATTCTTCAGAACATGCTTCTCAGTCTGTCCCCATGGTTACAACATCCACTGGTAACTTGTCAACCACTTCAGAATCTGGAACAGGCGATGATGGTGATGAGGTTTTTGTGGAGGCAGAATCAGAAGGGTAAGTTCATCTACTCACTTGATCCTACTTAGGGTGGAGGCTAAAGTTGCTCCTAGTTACTTCAGCAACTGAATATTGTGCAGGTCTTTCTCTGTAGCCCCACTCATTCATTTACATAGGATTGTTCTGGATTCTGTTCCATGGCCACATCAGATTGACCTGTAATGGCTGACTTGTACGTAATCTTGTTGAAACGTCTTAATTCAGTAAACCGTCACAGAATTTGTTCAGTTTTTCCTCTCCAAGAATACAGTATACGCACCTCAGTAGTTTGACACATTCTGAATTAAGTTGCAAACTGTGACAACAGTCCAGGCCCATCCCAAAGATACCGATATAGTTTTAACCCTCATTCATGCATTGTTCTATCAGTGCTATGGTCCGTCACTGCTTACGTGGCATTCTGTGCAGGAAACATTTATGTAAAGCCCAGCCTGGGTGGAGAAGAGGTGCATGGTACCAGAAGCATAACTCACTGCCCCAGCACCCAGATGTCACTTCTGGGTTCTCCCTGGAGGAGGGAGTGTTTGCCACAAACATCAACAGAAGCCAGGCTACCCTTTCAGGGTACAGGATACATGAGAAATGTGCTTCGTTCATATAGTGAGGAAGAAAGTGAAGAGGATTCCTCAACTTTGGAGCAAGTGCAACATCCTCTGTGTCATGTGCCTTGTGTACACCAGAGCTGCAGGATTGGGTCATTGCTTTCAGTGAAAAACAGTGAAATGTAAATGCTCTGAACCATGAAGTTTCAAGCATTGTCTTAATTGTGCGCTGTATGGCCTTAAACTAGACACTCTCTTTCAGCCTTGATGTATGTATGAGCGCTCGCTCACTCACTCACTCACTCACTGGGTTGCTGAGTGCAACTCTGAACACTCAAAATGCTGTACAAACTTCAAGTATTGTTCAGTCTTATGAACTGATCTTGTAGTTGCCCCTGAAAGGGGGGGGGAAAGGTGTTTTGTAATCACTTTACATTGAAGTGCTTCAAGCTGTAGCCCTTAAATTGAATTGCCATGATGAGAAAGAGGCATAATTGCTCCCTTCTGTATTAGAAATTACTTCATGCAGGATGTGATTCACAAATTAATCCACTCACAGTGGAAACTGGTGTTTAATCTAGTCTAGATTCAGCTGCCTGTTGGTGCTGGAGATGTCATAATTTATAGGCAGCTCTAATTGTGAAGTTTTATATAAACTACTTGGCACCAGTGGTAAGCAGCAGGGAAAGCACTTTAACAAAATATTATGTTCCTCTGGTTGACATTAAGTGTGGCTGATAGCTGCAGCAGGGGGCTACATTTTTCCTTGGTAATGTGTGGTCTGCAGGAGTACTGCTGCTGAGCTTAAGAGATGAGCTCAGTAAATTCACTGCCAAGCGTTCATGCCCAAATGCGTCTTGATTGAGATTTTAGAAAATATCTTTTTTTAATTTAGACTTTTGTGGTACAACACAGCATTTTGCTCAAGCAAGATCCATCTAGGACATCTCTGTAGATACCCACGAAGTAACCAGAAGAACAAACGTGGCTGCAAGAAAATAACAGATCTGCTGTTGATACAGAACAAGGTTTTGCTATTTAGACTTGAATATATTGAAGAGCAGACTTTTAAACCTTACCACAAATCATTGTGCTCCCCTCCAGATATGCTAAAATCTTGCTTCTCCAACCCAAACCTGAAATAGCCTATGTAGGGGCAAGGTGTTATGTATATAAAAGCTAGTCTGCAACATTTTTCACACTCTTACATGACCATGGGACAGAATCCAGAGCAATCCTATGTAAACAGTGGGGCAACACAGAAAGACCCAGATAATTTTCAGTGGCTGAAGTCATTAGGAGTAATGTCCATTCCCTTCAGTTTGTTCCCCACTCATATAAGTGACTGAATGGTTGGCATTTACTCCTTTGGGAAAACAAAGTGCAGCACTTAAGAAAGCTGGTGATGATGAGAGCAAAACCTGCCCCTCCCTCTCCAGCAGTGAGCCCAGCCCTCAGTTATGGAGACTGCATGTTTGTGAGTGCATGTATTCAGAATTCAAACTTGCTGCACTCTGTCTCTGCCTCCAAAGGGAGTCCTTGCAATATACAAGCCGTCTGTTCACACTCACAATCGCTGGCATTTCACTAGTACGTGAATGTTGATCATACCCTTGCGCAGATTTAGTAATCGAAAGGTTTATCTATGGTGTGTTTTCAGAGTTGCTACCTCTGTAAATAAGAGAGCCCATTCACTTTCGTGCTGAGTCATGCTCAAACCATGTCAGATATTTAAACAATTTTGAAGGACAGGAAAGTAATTTTCTTTAGTGACTTCACATTAAGAAAATTCCTGTGCCATTTTGAATCATAGCCTGGAAATTTCATTTCACCAGGGTTCATGTATATCTGTCTTTTTCTAGAATTACTTCAGAGGTTAATCTAGAAATTGATAGCCAGCAGGAAGAAGAATCATCTCAAACACCTGATGAGTCAGACCTTCCTTCTACCAGTCAAGATCCTCCTTCCAGTTCATCTGCAGGTACAATTCAGCATCATCAATTAAAATTATCTGGATCAGTGGTTCTCAAACCTTTAGCACCAGGACCCACTTTTAAAAATAAGAATCCATCAGGACCCACCAGAAGTGATGTCGTGACTGGAAGTGACATCATCAAACAGGAAAATTTTTAACAATCCTAGGCTATAATCCTACCTACGCTTACTCAGGCATAAGTCCCATTTACTATCATTGTTAAAAGCATATACATAGTACCCTGTTCAAAGTACAGATCTGTAACATTTCCCCAAATGCAGTCACATACCATGGTTGCATCAAATCTAATATATTAAAAATAAAACACATAGAAATGAATGGGGATCCACCTGAAATTGGCTCGCAACCCACTTAGTGGGTCCTGACCCACAGTTTGAGAAGTACTGATCTAGATAATCTGTTTACCATGCTATTGATATTGAATTGATAAGGAACTGCCAAATTAGGATAATAAAGCTGTAACTGTTGTTCCTAAGCTAGAAAATGTTTGTGTTTGTTCTACTACTATTGGGCGTGTATTCATAGAGGAGATAAACTAACTGTGCACTGTTGCATACAGAGAGGGACACTCACCTTATCCAAGGATGGAAAGCAAGGACATTCACATAAATCCTTTCAGGGTAAAAGGTCTGAGCATTAGGCAATGCTAGCATCAGCTTGCTGGGGGCTGTGGGGCTAAGTCATGCCCCTGTCCATCCCCTGATTGTGCATCAAGCACTGTCACAGAGCCATAAGGGTTCAGGGGTCAAACAGGACCCCCTGATGGGTGTGGACAACTTCTGACCTCCACCCTGACATCAGAATAGGCATGCATACACATCGGTTTTGCAACAGAGCATCTTTCCACAGTGTCACAATGAAAAAATTAACTCAAAACATGAGTTAATAAACTGATCTTAATAACATAACTCAACTGTTACCCTGCACATGCCCAATCTCGTCTGATCTTGGAAGCTAAGCAGGGTCAGGCCTGGTTAGTACTTGGATGGGAGACCGCCTGGGAATACTGGGTGCTGTAGGCTTATACCATAGTCTTTCGAGACTGAAGGTTGCCAACCACCAGCATAATAAACTGATCTTATGCACTTTAGAGGATTTTTCCTTCATTGTTGTGTCAGTGTCTCTTTTTTTCCCCAACACCTCTGTTCTTGGAAGGTGCTTTCCAAAAGTTTGAAGCTATAGCAGAAGCAACATTATAGAGTAAATTACTCCAGGATTCTCTGTGTGTATGTCCATAGCCACATGAATTTACATATTAAGTATGAAATTAAACATTCATGGAACTTGAACACAAATAGAAAGATGAAAGCTAATTATTCTTTTCCAGTTTGAATTTTATTGATCTGCTGCACCTTCACAGATTAGAAAAAAATCAAGAGAATAGCTTGTGTATTGAAATTTAGCCATGACTCTACTTACTAGCATCAACAGGCAAGTGACTGTCACAACCTTACTTCTTCTTACATCATCTTTCCCTTCCAGATACAAGCAGTAATCACCCCAAACCTTTCCGGCGAGTCAGACTTCAGCCACCAGCATTAAGAACTGGAGTTCGTGGTCGTCAGTTTAATAGGCAGAGGGGTAGGTCCGCAGTGCTAGCACTAGCATGGCTTTTTTATGCATTACATGATTTCTAAAATGTGTTCCTACTTTCTGTTAAAAAAAAAAAAAAGTATGTATTGAATAGTACTGCAGCCACCAGCAACATGCAAGGGACTTAGAGCCATTAGATAATGTAGGATTTCTTACTCCAAAAAACTGTACAGTATATGCTTGCTTAGGTATTTATTTGGCATAAAGGGAAAATTAACAAACCAAAAGATGAAGATCTGGAACAATACATGATTTTTAACAAGGCAAGTGAGTTCAAGTAGCTAGTAAAAATAAATATAACCCATCAGAACTTAAAAGCTTGACAAGGCACTGCTAGTCATTTCTAAATTCATTACCTCATACAAAACCTTAATCACAATTGGAAGATCTTGTCAGAGGCAGTGATGACTGGAACTGTCTAAAAATGATCTTTTGAATGCATGAAGATTAACTCCTTGCAGAGAAAGGAAACAGACATCATATGCTTAAATGTGGATGGAGACTATTAGATTTCTGATTTAAGGGGAGACTCTTCTATACAAGATGGTGGAATTAATCTCCCAAAAGTTTTGTGATAGTGGGAATAGCTCACCAAGGGATCTATTGATGATTACGTTTAAAATAGCAAAATGTGAATAGGTTGTTGTACCAGTATGTAATAAACAACGCTCTACTCTTTCCTTACAGGTGTAACTCATGCAATGGGAGGCAGAGGAGGCCTAAACAGAGGCAATATTAATTAAGTTGTGTAAAAATTTTGGAAACTGTATACTGTCTAGTCTGCTTTTATTCTGTATCAGTGTAATGGCCATCAAGCTTAAAGCAGGTTTATTTTAAATTTGGATTGGTGATTGAACATTTCATTGTCTTTTATTAATAAAAACTAGAGAAATTGTCAAAGATAGTAGCATTTCTTTCAGCTCTTCGAGTTTCCAAATCACTGTGAAGGACACTTATACCAGGCGTTGGACACTGTCTGCCCAGTCTGTAATGTGACTGGTCTAGCTATTCTGCTTCCTACATCCACATTATAGTATTGATCTGAAAAGAAAAAGAAATGCAATTTAAATAGTCTCATTAAATCCTCAAAGTAGGAAAAATTGAGTTACAATACAAAACCTCCGAACTTTAACTACAGTGAAGGGTGGTGCCTTTGTAAAGTCTTCAATAGAACTTGCATGTACAAGTCCTATTGTATATTTACACCAGTCCCACTGAAGCTATTCCTGTAGCAGTCATTTGATGTTTATTCTTCCATTAGATTATCACAAGTATCATTGACTGAGAAAGCGACTTTCTGTAAAAGAGATTATTTTAGCTATCAAGTCATAAGGAGTTATTTGCTAGAAATTCTGAGGCTTTCGGTACCCAAGAATTCATACTAATAGCTTGCTAACTGCGTTGGTGATCTGTTCTGTATTGGTACTAGCACCTTTTATGTACTGTACATTTTTTTTATGTACCAGTACTCAATATATTACTGTGTTTAAGTATGTTGTAATACCTTAGCTACTACTAGCTATTTTTTTTTTAAAGGGTTCAGGAACATTGCAGTAGCAATAAATTTGCCTGTACATTCATACTTCAAACACATGATTATGGAACTAGAATCTCAGTTTTATAAAGTCTGCTTAACCGGATGTATCTTAACTGGATGTACCTTCTCACGTCCTTGATTTTTGAAGTTCTTTTGGCCATTTGATATCATACTAGCAGAAGAGTTAACTGTGACAATTCTAGCATTGCAAATAGCCATGTGCTGATCCGATAATATTTGAATTCTTTCAGTTTAATCTTTAGTATACTTTTGCTACAGTCCAATGCCAATTATTAGGGAATATGTCTCATTGAATAAGATGGAATTTATTTCCAAGGGTGGCACAGAATTGGCAGGAAGGAATCTTTCTCACAGTTTAGTTTGTTCTCTGAATGTATATCCAAATTCAATGACTACATGCATGCTTCTTCTCCCATTAGGACACCAAAGAAAAGCTCTGATACCTCCTGTTAATCATTTCAATGCATTTTGAAGAGAAATGTATCAGAAATATGTTTAACTTTCATAATGTTGTATGTGTCCATTTTGTAATTAACAGTCTAAACTGGGGTATACAATTCCTTGTGAAAAGTCTTCTCATACATTTGCACTGTTAGAGTGCTGTGATGTCCTACCCAAACCATACCTTTAGAAAAAGCATAGTAATCATAACCATCCGGCTTCTGATCGTTAGGTACTGAAATAACAGAATTAACTTCTTTTGGAAATCCTCTCCAGTATGATGTGACTTTGACCTCCTGCTGCAGTGTTCCTGCAAACATAAAACAATTCTTAAAATTAGGGAGATGATGATATAACCAAGTTATCAGAATGTCACACAAGCCAAGAAACTAAAATGACTGAAGGGAATGCATCCATAACCATTGTTTGAAACAGCTGAGCTGCACTACTGCACACAATCTGTTCAATCCTATTGAATTTAATTATAGGCGTGCACCACTTAACAACCATTCGCTTAACAACTGACTACATATATGACAGTGGTCAAAGCGCATTAAAGATGCTCTTAATGAGGCAATCACATTTCCCATAGCCTGCAGCAGAGTGTCTGTTTACTCTGAAAGAGGCTCTTAATGCAAAGAAGATGCAATCAGTCTCCAGCAGCCAGCTAGTGTCTGGCAGGGAGCGTCTGTTTAAACAACAAAGGCAATAGATTGGACCGAATGTTTACTTAATGATCTAATCGCACAACAACAGGGATCAGAGAACGTATCCCCATCATTAAGTGGCGCACACCTCTAGATTTAAACACCCTTAACTGCACCATGGTAGCTATTAGTATTGGGCAATGGTGAGCACACCTGTTGGATAGTGGATGATTCGTGTCACTGGATGATGTCTTATCTTGATGGTGCGGACACTTTGAGGTCTTACTGAACGTTCAAAGCGTCTCCTTCTCTTCCTAGTGGTAGCTCTTGTTTTATAAGCTGGATATTTCACGGTCACAACTTTCTTCTTGCATTTCTTTGTTCCCTCTTGTTTGTAGGTGTACTGTTGGATGTTACCACCTGTTGCAGAATATGTGTTGAATATTGATAAAAGTATTTGGTGGCAAAAAAGTCAGCTTCACAAATCCCGGTCTTGAGCCAAAGTGTGACTCATCCCATTAGGTTAAAGCATTTATACTATTTAATCTCAGCCTGAATATCCAAGGTCCCCACTGACATTGTATGTAAAACTGTTTCTAGTGCTTCTAATATATATTGTTGATATGCTAAACATGAAATGTACCTTTTTTGAAGAAATATACAGATTCTGGCCTGTTCTTGTGTTTAGCTACAGAGAGAGCTGCTGTAATTTTTCCATTTAGTCCTCCAAATCCTTTTATAATAGGTTTGGGATAGCCAACATCCATTACATCATTGCTGAAGCGCCAGTACTGAGAATTCTGAGAATTATGATAGATGAAGTTATATCAGGGCATAAAACATTTACAATAATGCAGTTTAAAAAGTTATTGTGGGAAAATAAGTCTTTCCGTAGCAAAATGTTTTAAAAGTTGAAAAGTTTTGTAAGCATGCAGAGCTCTTACAAAGTTCATGTGGATCCTAGTACAAGTCTTTTTCACACTGCTTTATTAGTTGCCCTTTCACTGCAGGTTATGGCTTTGGAGCAAGGCTAAAATCCCATTGAAAACCCAAACAGATGTAACACAAAAGCAATAAAACAAATGCTGTTAACACCAGAAAAAGGGTCTCCACACTGAGAAAACAAAAGGCAAGAAAAGCTAGCGTCCTTCCTTGGCAAAATAATATACAGCGCAGGAGTCACCATCAAGAATGCCCTATTCCATTTACTGACGGCACGTGGAGGAAAGTATCATCCAGCAATCTTAGAGCACAAGGACGACTATTCCGCTTGAGAGGAAGTGCATGACTATTTGATTTGTGTGGCATGATTTTAAGTTATTTATTCACAAGAGCTTGTTTTAATTTAGTCTGTGAGGTGCTAACACCATCCATTCATCTGTTTCCTCCTCTTTAGTCTAATAGCCCATCAATCCTTTAGATCAGGGGTCTCCAAATCCCGGCCCGGGGCCCAGATGTGGCCTGCAGCAAGCCTCTATCCGGCCCATGGCCAACCTCTTGTCCCCTGAAAACCTCTGACCCACTCAACTGAACATGACCAGAGCTGTGCTCTGATTGCATATGAGGGTGTTCTGAGGGTTGGAGAGGCTGAGTGAATGAGCCCACTGATTCATTTATTCATTCATCTAAGTTCCATCTCTAATTTATTTATTTAAATTTTATATTTAAAAATTTTTCCGACCCTCAGCACTGCACCAGATATTTCATGTGGCCCTCTGGCCAAAAAGTTTGGAGACCCCTGCTTTAGATCCTTGAATTATTTCTGGCTCTTATCTGCCTCTTTCATGTCCAACTGTATCACTATTATTCCAGCAACCAGGCAGTAGTGATAAAATGCCTGCAATGTGGCTGCTACCTTACAGTCTGCATCTCAGAAAAGCAGAGCTACAATGGCAGCACTGAAAGGGATCAGCTTCCATGAAAAGTCCTTTTGATCTAGAGTGAAAAAGCTCCAGATTTGGCCAACAGAGCCCACAGCCTTTCCACACTCAGTCTCTTAGAGGACCCTCTAAGATTGAAGCTGTCCTCCTGCCATCTCATAATAACAGGCCAGTATCTGCTTTGTCAAAGGGGGGCTTTCAGGTTGGTGGATAGCCTGTCAATCTAAAGATGCTCAAAATGACACCAGTGCCGCAATGATGGAGGGAAATGAATCCAGACTGGAAGAAACACACGCCCATGTCCAGGTCTTTTCATGAGTCAAGCAAAGAAAATGGAGCCATCCCTGGCAAATTGTGCAAATATTTGATTCAGATGAGGCAGTATAAAGCGAAGTTGATTTATTTGGAAGCCCCACTCTGTGTTGCTGTAATAACTTGCTGCAGGGGTTGGCTCGTTCAAGTGTTGGCCAAGGGTCCATCTGGCTAGACCAAACCCCTGAACCCTTAGTATTGAGAGCAAATGCAGTGCCCAGTATGTCATCTAGGGTTGCCATGAGTGCAGTGCAGGACTGTGTCTCAGGGCAACCAACAACCTGACACCAGAACTGACTGGTTTAATGTGATACGACAAGTATTACATACACCTCAAAAACTGATGCAGTGTTATAGTACAAAAAGAAATAGTATTTCAATAATACTAAATATATATATAATAAGTAATGATGTAGAAGTGAGATGGTTATTAGAAAATGTCAGAATGGGACACAAGCTCATGTGAGGCTCAGAAAGCTGACCAAGCAAAACATCGCTGTTCTGCTTGCTAGAAGTTCCTCCCATACATCATCTGTGTTCTTGGAGTACTTAGCAGTCACTACAGCATTCCAAAATGACTAGCAATGAGACCCAGATTAAAAAAAACAAGCCAAACTGTTTGAAACACTGAGAACCAGCTTATGCAATTTGTCCTGAATGTGCCCTGTTCATGTGCCATTGCTCTAGCTGCAACCAAACATTCAGGAGAAACCTATGATGACACTTAATAAAAAAATCAACACCTAAAGCTACCCTTTGTGTATAGGCAATGCTATTGTAGCTTGGGCTCATGTCATTAAATGGAAGGAATAAATAGCACAATCCTAGGCATGTCTACTAAGTCCCATTGTATTCAATGTGCCTTACTCTCAGAAAGTGTGTATAGGATCTAACCATTTTTTTTGAAGAGCTGGATATTTTCAATGAAACATGTATAATTTGGCAGTCCAAATCTGTCCCACCCAAGCTGCCAGACTTATTTTACTTATGAGACCTGCTAGGTTTTGTTGAGAAAAAAAATCCTGGCAACAGACATTGGGAACTCTTACTAATAATAGGGAAAGGTAGGATAATGGAATCAGACGATATGACAAAAACAACCCTCTGGAACACGCATTAAGTTGAAGACTTATGTGGATATTGCTACTGTGAACATGTGTCTTTTTAACCCAGTTCGGCCAAGCCCACAGGTGTGCACATTAGATCCCTGTTGCATATATGCAGTGTTGAACAGAAATGGCTTAATTCAAATTTAGTTCAACAAAAACCTCTCAATTTGCACATAAAAGTAAACCATGTACAGCCCTTAAAATTAATGTGGTTGCATCTTCCCAAGCAGGGCTAGCCTAACTGTTGCCTGTGATAGCAATATTTTAGGACACCGCACCAAAAAAGTCACACGTGGTCTGAGTGCTATACCCTAACAAGCTTTGGTTTATCGCAAGGGATTCTGGGATGCCAATCATGGACTGCATGCTGCCTTAAAATGTCTTAGGCCAGCCCTGTCCCAGGAGCCTCTTCAACTAAAGCAGGTCAATATATCTTGGTATAATGCCAGTGGCTGGCATTTCAGGGGGGGTAACTTCTGCTTTTAACAGTATTTCAAAATCCAGTTTAGGAACAGGAAATATTTAATATGAGGTGTGGTGCAGTGCTCTGGTGTTTCTTGGCAGTTACTTACATTCTTCAACTGTTTCCATATTAATGTTAAGATGTTTTTACCAGGTGGCTGAACTCTGGTGGTTTCCTTTAGAAACAGTGGTGTGCCCCAAAATAATTCTGGCAGGGAGTTTAAAAGTGAAACATGAGAAATTATTGCACACAGGGCTATGATATTTAGTTGCTTAATTAGTTTAAACCCCTTTTGAATTATTTCTCGTTCATCAGGAAACTTTTAAAAAATGTTAAGCATTTTGAATATAAGTACTTTTAAAACTGCATATGGCTGGCAGTAGCATAGAAGTATTCTCTGTGAGTGGAAGTGGGACTGCACTTGGTTTTGGCCAGGTGGGCCCTCAGGAGCACCTGGGCCAGGGTCCAACCTGTGATACCAGCTATGGCTTCTTTCATGGCAGCACATGCTGTACCACATGGATCAAAGGAAGCTGGTCCATCTACTGTTGTCACAGACTCTCCAGGATTTCAGTCAGGAAATGTCTCCACCCCACCTGGAGATGCCAGGGATTGAACCTGGGACTTTCTGCTGGTAAAACTGGTGCTGTATCACTGAGCTACATTATAATACAGTAATTTCCATTTTACAGTGGGCTCACAGTGTGATCAAATCACTTTATGATGGACTTTCTGTGGCAAAACAAAGCTCACTATAAGTTATTCACTGCATGATGGTCTTACGATAGCCTCCAACAGAACCTTGTGGGTGACAGATAAGCCCATCATACAGTGAATAACTTATAGTGCAAACATTTAGCATCCCAGCCAACAGCATCTTGTTTAACATCCTAGCGCTCTGTACAGGTGTTTGAGAGGAGAGACTGGAAGACAAAGACTTTGAAGGTGCTCTTAGTCATATTTAACATAACAATGACCCTAAAGAGTACAGCAGGCACTTTTAAAATCACTTTTTACAGAGGGAAATAGCTTAGTTCTGTGGTGGAAATGGAGGTTTTGGAACAAATTGAATTTACCTTATTACAGTATTTTAGCAATATAACGGTACCTTGAGAACAGATTACCATCATAATGCAGGGGTCCACTGCACTTCATCAACTAAAAACAAAGCAAATGTGACTTTTGTTTTAGTCTTCAGGTAAGTGCAGATTTAAGTGGTTGGCAAACAATGCGATTACTCCCAGGTTAAGCCTGGATAGGATTGCAAGATGTCTTGAACAAGGTGATAGCCAACTTCCCCAATTCATGATGTACTTAAAATGTACAGGTGAAAAATGTTATGTTCCTTTGGCACTTTCTACTCCCAATGGCTCCTGTTCAACACAGACATACATATGACCAGTGAAATACTGAATTGTAGCCCAGGCCATTGGTCCTGAAATCTGCATCAACCTGTGGAAATCTTAGAAATTCATGGCTGAATGATTCCTATAGTATATAAAAAAATTAGCATGTCAAAGAGAGAACACTGCTCCCTGACATGCTAATTTGCTTTGTTCAGGGACTTTGCTTATGAAACAGCATTCAGTCATACATTCTCAGTCATACTGCAGTCTGAAGCAGTACAGCTCAGATACAAGTTAGCCCTCTCAAAAGGAGGCACAAGCCTCTTGTGTTTTACGGGTTTCAATCCTCCTTTTCAGTATCTGAACTAAACAGCCACTTATCAAAGTGCAAAAGGTATAATCCTATCCATCCACTCAGGTCATCAGAGGGGGCCCTTCTAACTGTGCCGCCACCAGGTGAGGGAAATGATGGGTAAAAATAGGACCTTCTCAGTGGTGGCACCTCGTTTGTGAAATTCTCTCCCCCTGGAATTAAGAGTGGCTCCTGCTCTGGAGACCTTCCAGCAGAGCCTCGAGACCTTTCTATTTAAGAAGGCATTTGATTTGACATCATGAGCTGGCACTTTTATTTACGTAGTTTTAATAGTTTTATCTAATCCTGCCAGGGCCTAAGAGAGGGGGGTAATTTGTACTTGGGCCGAGGGTCAAAAAGGAGGCCCAGGAGCCAAAGGTGGAGGCCCAGAATTTTTCTGGGATCTTACATTTTCCTATCTACTCAGGCTGGTTGCCCACATGGGATGCTGGGGACACTACCACGAGCGTGCGGCTGTAGCTATTGGCAAGCCATATATGCTGGGCTGAGGAATGCATACATGACACCCCTTAACACAGTGTCCAATCTGGGATGAAACTGGCCTGCTACAGGAGTTCTTTGGCTTGTGGATCTGCTTACCATGTAGAGGAGCTCAGGGACACAGCTGCTGCAGAAGCAGGTTTTGGTGCACATGGGACACTTTCCATTCTATTGTGAGCCTAATATGATGGCGCTAATTTTCTGCAATTATTTTCTATACTTAAAAGATTTTAGAGAGACTTCAAAGTGTGTTTGGTTTTCCGTATTACTCTATGTAGCTGCTAATGCCACATGGGTGGGTAGACCTGGGCTCCAAAGACTTTTCCAGCTGTCTCCACCCTCCCCCCACCCTATTTTGCCCCTTCTTGCCCCCATTCTGCTCACCTGTCATCACCCTCCTCTGCTCTGTTTCACCCCACCCCCTCTGCAAAGAGGCCCAAAAGAAGTTTTGTACCCCCTGATAAAATTCTTCTCAGAGGCCCTGGATCCTGGGGTCTGTTCTGTTTTAGTGTTTTAATCATTTTTATGTTTAACATGCTTAGTATTGTTTTAAATTTAAATTGTATCAGTTTAAATTGGGGACAGGGGGATTTTCAACTTACCTCCTCTGTGCCCAGCCTCTGGGGGGAGGTATGGCTTCTTACTGGTATTTTTAACATTTCTAAGGCTTAGGAAGCCCTACAGAGGTGTCTGCAAGGCTCCCTGAACCACCCAGAGGCTGGCATAGAGGGAGGTGATGACCCCACCCCCAGCAGCAGTACAATCCTGGGGATCACTTCCCTGCCTTCTCCCCCTCCCCACCCCTTAAAGGGCCGGTAATAAGTGCTTCCCAGGCTGGTGAGTCATGACCCACCAATTTGGGAACCACTGCCCTAAAACAAAAGGTTCAGTCAATAGAAGGCATACAGATATTAAGTGACACATATTCGCATACTGTAAAAGGCAATGTTGCCAACACAAACTGCAGAATTTGGTATTTTCTGACTATAGCACCTGAGCTGTGAGGGTGGAGTGGGGTTTGGTTTTCTTTTAGTGTAACATTTCACATCTCCCTGTTAAAATCAGTGTCTACAAAACTTAATTTGCCAATGTGCTGACATCAACATTATGGAAGATAAATTACTCCACCTTGAAAAAGAAGATTTTTCCATCACAGTTGCATCTAGAGAAGACAGTATCGATGGGGGACGGGACACCCCACACTTCTGTGATTTTACGAGGGCAAGGTGATGGTGGGTTTGTTCCATTTAGCAGCCAGTAATAATGACCTGAAAATACAAATGGAGGCAGAAAGTTTGGAAAGAAGGGAAATCCATTAATCTCGCAAAGCAATTTATTTGCAGTCCACATCCTTTTTCATCACAGAGCAGCTCACTATAGGGGAAGTGACCACTTGCAACCTGGCATGTTGATTTGTGAAATCCTGTATGTTTCTCACAGTGTTTTCTTAGGCTCCCTGAGATTTCTTCAGGGGCTCCACAAGCACACCATAAGTGGCTGCCATCTGCCTCCTGCCTGGTTTGGTCATCCGTCTTCCCTGTTCATGGCTCTCTTTCCTCATTCACCTAGTTCTTCATGGGTATTCAGTGTTGGGCTCAGTGCTGCTCCGCTCCACACATGTGCCAGTGCTCTGGGACTCCCTTAGATTCCACACATGTGCTGGTGGGGCTCCCTGAGACTTCTCTTAGGAGCATAAAGGACTCCAGAGACCAAAAAGTTTGAGGACTGCTGCTGTATATGATGCTTTTTGGTGCTTGATATAAAAGGCAAGTGTTTGAGAACACTGCATCAAGCAGCATTATATAAGGTTATCAAAGCATAATAATCTCTCAACTAGCAAGACAGATTCATCTGTGGAAGGAGTCTTGCATTTGTGCATTTCATGTAGCTATGGAAGTACATTCGCTCTGGCTTCACAGTGCTCATTCAAGCACCATTGTATTGAATACATATGCCTTTTGATGTGGAGGGGGATGTAACTCTCTTTGGAGTGTCAAGTGATTGTATATAACTAGATGGAAGCAAGTACAGCTGGGTTAGAGTCAATACAGATGTAACTATATACATTTTACATAATTTGTTTTGTCATAAAAATATTCGGTATGCAAACTCACCTCTGAATACAGCTATTGATCCATTTTGTAAAGGGACAATCCCCTCTGCTGGCTTCTTGTTACATAAATTCATCTCTTCCGGTACATCTGGTACAAAACAATTTTTAATTTTAAAGAATTCGAGTTCTGTAGTGTTCACTGACAAACAATATGAAAGCTCAATCAATAGGCATTGCTATATAGAGACATGAATTTGAAGAAATATGCAAGACTTAACAAATGAACAACATATTACTGGTGTCTGCCATTCTTTTAATTGTACTTTTAATTGTTCTGTAGTTGTACTGGATATTTTCAGACAGTTTGCAAAAATCCAATAGTGTGCACTATACTTACACCGCAAGCAAACTAACTACATTTTCATGTAGGACTGTCCGTTGTAAAATTGACAGCAATATAATCCAAAAATATACTTCTAGTCTAGTGCATAAATAATAATAAGTATTATTTTTAAAATACAGTTGAGAAGAACCTGCATATATGTACTTATTTTGCATTTCCATTACTTGCCATTTAAAAAAATATAGACTACTGATAAAACTAGGAGCAGAGGATAAAAGTTTGTTAAGGGCACAATCCTAACCAGGTCTACTCAGAAGTAAATCTTATTGTGTTCAATGGGACTTACTCCCAGGAAAGTGAGGTTAGGATTGCAGCCTAAGTAATTCATCCACATTATCTTATTACAGACAAGGAACAAGAAGTAGACTCATACCTGCTGACAGGTGCACTTTTGAAGGGAAAAATTTCAAATTATAAAGTAAATGTGACTAATGGGGCACAATCCTAACCAACTTTCCAGCACTGACCTATCCAAAATGCAGCCCCAAGGTAAGGTAACAAACATGCCCTTACCTTGAAGAGGCCTCCTTGTTTGCCTCCCCACTGCAGGATACAGTGCACACTACATTGGCACAGCTATGTCAGTGCTGGAAAGTTGGTTAGGATTGCGCCCTTAGTTTATTTATCTCCCCTTGCTCCAAAACGGTCAAAATGCTGTATGTGGTCCCATCCACCATGTCCTCACCACAGTCTTGTGAAGTAAGTTAGGCTAAGAGAGAGTGTCTTTGTGGTGATGGGTTATTTTATTGATGGTTCTGCTAGAAAGAACTACAGTGTACATGTGTCTGTGTGTTGATGGATAAAAAGTAGGGATTAAAAAGAGAGCCAGTGTGGTGCTGCGGACAGAGGGTCAGATCCAGGTTGGCACAATCTGAAGAGTATAAATCCTAGCTCAGCCACAAATCTCACTAGCAGCCCAACCCTATCTTCCCCCTACCCAGCCGGTATAGCCATACCAAAAAGGCATGCACTATATCCAGTGGAGGGGCAGAGTAGGAGACTTCGGAAGGTCCTCCATAAGCCTCTTGCCCCACAATGTGTCTCCTCAGACCTGTGACAACAATTTCCTTCCCCACCTCCCGCACCATCTTACCTGCCATAGCAGGTCCTTCTAGGTCTACTGATGGCAGGAAGGCTCTGGCTACTTAATGTGCTGCCAGAGAGCGCTTTATGGTCATTTTATGGCAGTTGCTGCCAGCAGAATGAGCATTCCATTGGCAGCTAGACCCAGTAGGATTGGGCCATAGGTGATCTTGGATGATTCACTCTTCCTCACTCTAATGCCACAATTTCCCAAACTGGGGCATTGTGATACCCCAGCCAGGGAAACCTGTCACTACCCCCTGAAGAGGAGTGGTGACTTTGTGGCGGCTATGACAGCGCTCCCGAAAACCAGAAGTGCGATCATATTCAGCAGCGGTTCTGAGGTACGGGGGAGGCATGCAGAGGGGTATGTATGTTCCCTGAACTTTCTGGAGGACCAGCACATTCTCCAGTCAGTAAAACCCTTTTCTGCCGCTTTCATGGCGGTGCAATCATGAGAGACTTACAAGGTCATAAAACCCCTGTAAAGATTTACAGGGTCTAAACTCTCCCAGAGTTTGGAAACCTCTGCTCTATCTCACTGGATTGCCATTAAAATAAATAGGGGTGGGGAGACCACATAGACTGCCTTGAGCTTTTTGGAGGAAGCATGGGATATAAAAAATGCTTGGCAACCTTCAGTCTCAAAAGACTATGGTATAAGCCTACAGCACCCAGTATTCCCAGGCAGTCTCCCATCCAAGTACTAACCAGGCCTGACCCTGCTTAGCTTCCGAGTTCAGATGAGATCGGGCATCTATTAACAATGCAATAGGATTTCAACATATTAAAAACACAGGTGAGTTCAGCCCAATTTTCCTGAGGCTATCTAGCAGTCTCTATCTCTGGAAGTGTTTGAAATTATTGGTTCCCCATCCCACTCCCTGCAGTCACTTATTAGCTTTCAAGACTAAACTGAAAAAAAAACAAAAAACTTTCCTATAATAGATTGTTAAGATACAATATTGTTTGATTACATGTTGCTATTAAAGTCATGCCACCAGGTGATCCAGGGAGATGTTATTCCATCAGGCATGGGGGTGACCAGATATTTCTACAGCCTTTTAAATATTTTGCCCAAACTCAACCTTTAGCTGAATTTTCTTTTATTATTATTATTTTACAGAAATATGTGGGCAAAAATAATTATTCTCTGTTTTCTCTTCTGCAGTGTTTCACATTCCTGTGCTCTTCCTAGTTGAGCATGAAATAGAAAAAGGGGGAAATGTTAAGAAATTCATCAGCTAGAAGATATTTCTAAACTGTATACATACAACCCCAGCAGGGCACTTCCATACCACTCTAGCTGGTACCTAGAGATACACATCATGGTGCAACACAGTCAAACCTAAGGAGCTGATTACATCAAACTTCCTTCATGATACCAATATATTGAGTTCAGTGGCAAGTGGCCACCTCAGATTCATTTGAGTTAAAAGTGCATACAGATGCATGGAAAATGCACATAGATACTCCTGAACAATAATCATATGCGGTCTGAAACACAGAACCTCTCCCCCTCACTGAAGAAATGGGTTAACCCAAAGCCCCCATTGACGCCACCCCTAACTCACTGCTGCACTCTGCCGTCAAAAACCAGCAAGGACAGCAGTGATCCAGCACCCACTTCTAAATGTTGCTCCTTCCTCATATAGTTCCTTTAAACAAATCAGAAAATGTGGGACATGCCAGAAGTCCTCCTAAGTGTTCCGAACTTCCTGTTTTCTTGAAAGGGGAAATACAGGAAGGGAGCAAGATGAGGAGACAGGAGACTGGATCACTGCCTTCCAATCCACTTTCTGCTTTCTTTTAGCAAACTGAAAGGGAATTTGTCCATGGTGGGCTAGAGGAGATGACAATAGACACAGTGTAAAATGCATCCTGAATCTGTTTGCTGCTCCCTACAATGCATCACTTGATGCAAGCTGCATCCATGCCTCCCTATATCACACCTTAGCCTATGATCAACTGCATAAATTGTGTTCATGCAAAACCTACATTTTCTCTGGATAGTGTAAATAAATTAATAGCCAAATTGAGTGGCAGAGTGCCTGTCACTTTCAAGCAAAACTGGGGGTCCCCACAGAAAAGGTAGTGAATTTTACATACTCAGGGGGAGTTGATTCCTTTGTAAATTTAAAAAAAAAAATTGAAAGAAGGAAAAAAAAAAGACACACACAATAGCCCTGATGTGGATTGAGCATGCTCAATAGCCTCAGAAGCCATGGAACGATGAAGAAAACATCAGAACACCAGGTGATGGCGGGATGTGGGGGAGGAGGGAATTGTCCTGCGTGAGATAAATAAGTTTGCGAATTAAAAGCAAATGGAAAGGAAAGAGGAAGGGAAGCAAGCATCCCAACAATAACCGAGCTTGGTGGCCACCTGGGAGTCATGGAATGTTGATGGTGTCTATAGGAAAAAACAGTAGAAGAGCACAGTGGGGTAGGTGGGGAAAGTACATTAGCCTGCTAACAGTTTCTTACAGTATCCTGAAGGCTGGCAACATTAAGGCTATTAATATTTAGCTGCATGTCCCATTTGTGTAATATGACAAACATAATGCTACCTAATGGGACTGATGGAAACCATATAAAGGAATAAATATACCTTGGTACAATAAAGGTGAGACAATCCTTTCTGGTCGAACATACTCTGTGGTTATGTTGGTAATTCTCTCAGGAAGTCTAGTTGTAGTATATATTGTAGTGGGGTAATTTGTCACCCGTCTTCTTGTTGTCGTTATAAGCGTGGTGGGCAAAGTAGAGCTGTCAGCTGTAGAAGGTGGAGTGTTGGGACGTTTGGTTGCTTTTGATGATGTAGTTACCTGTGTTACTGTAGTATTTGTATTCTTGTTACTTGGATTTTCCTTGATGGGTTCTCTATCTGAAACAAGATCAATTTTTGTATTAGTTGTAACATCACGTGTGGTTGTTTCTGGATGTTCAGTTGTATTTGTTTGGGTGGTGGTGGTTGTAGTAGTAGTTGTAACTGTCCGTACAATTTTAGTGATGACTTCTGACTTCTCATTTTTATCATTGTCTTTCGGGAGAGGTGAACTAGAATTTGATTCTGTAGTGGTGATTTTAGTTGTTTTTGTGACTATAGTGCTACTGTTCGTGCTGACACTTTCATCAGGAATAGGGGAATCACTCAATGGACTGGATTCTGTTGTGATGGTGGTAGTTGTCTGTGTGCTTATAGCTGTGTTGTCTGGCTTGTCACTTTGATCAGGACTTGGTGTCTGTGTAATTATTGTTGTCTCTATGACTTTCGTAGTATCGTTTGGTCTGTCACGGTTATCACTGCCACGGGGAATAGGTTCATCATTTGGTGGCTTCGTCTGTGATGTTGTTTCTGGTGTTGATGGATTCCGTGCTGAAGGAATACTTTCATCAGCACCAGTAGGACTGTTTGGATCAGTCTGTGTTATTACTGTCTTTGTGACCGTAGTTGTTCCTTCTGGTCTGCCAATTTTATCAACAACATCAGGGCTCGGAGTGCTACTTCTTGGATCGGACTCAATTATTATTGTCTCTGTGACTGTTGTAGTCCCTTCTGGTCTGTCATTTTTATCAGCAGAGCCAGGAGTAGGTGACTCACTTGGGGTATCAGTCAATGTTACTGTCTCTGTGACCGTTGTAATGTCTTCTGGTCTGTCTATTTTATCAGTACCCTCAGGACTCGGAGTGTTGCTTCTCGGATCAGACTCGGATATTAATATCTCTGTGATTGTTGTAGTCCCTTCTGGTCTGTCATTTTTATCAGTACTACCAGGAGTAGGTGAATCACTTGAGGGATCAGTCAGAGTTAATGTCTCTGTAACCGTTGTAATGTCTTCCGGTCTGTCAATTTTATCAGTACCATCAAGGTTTGGAGTGCTGCTTCTTGGATCAGACTCAGTTATTATTGTCTCTGTGACTGTTGTAGTCCCTTCTGGTCTGTCATTTTTGTCAACAGTGCCAGGAGTGGACAAATCACTTGTAGGATCAGTCAATATTATTGTCTCTGTAACTGTTATAATGTCTTCCTGTCTGTCAATTTTATCAGTACCCTCAGGACTTGGAGTGCTGCTTCTTGAATCAGACTCGGATATTGTCTCAGTGACTGTTGTAGTCCCTTCTGGTTTGTCATTTTTATCAGTACTACCAGGAGTAGGTGAATCACTTGAGGGATCAATCAGAGTTACTGTCTCTGTGCCTGTTGTAATTTCTTCCGGTCTGTCAATTTTATCAGTACCATCAAGGCTTGGAGTGCTGCTTCTTGGATCAGACTCAGATATTATTGTCTCTGTGACTGTTGTAGTCCCTTCTGGTCTGTCATTTTTGTCAGCACTGCCAGTAGTGGACAAATCACTTGAGGGATCAGTCAATATAATTGTCTCTGTGACTGTTGTAATGTCTTCCGGACTGTCAATTTTATCAGTACTGTCAGGACTTGGAGTGCTGCTTCTTGTATCAGACTCAGTTATTATTGTCTCTATGACTGTTGTAGTCCCTTCTGGTCTGTCAATTTTATCAGCACTGCCAGGAGTAGATGAATCACGTGAGGGATCTGTTTCAATTTTTACAGTCTCTGTGACAGTAGTTGTCCCTTCTGGCTTGTCAGAATTAGACGTGTCACCTGTCTCCATAATTTCAGTAGTCCCTTCTGGTTTGTCAGTTTTATCAACACCATCAGGACTGGATATATCACCTAGGTCTGTCTGTGTTGTTTTTGTTGTTTCTGTCATCCCTGTGACTGTTGTACTACTTTGTGGGTCTTTGTTATCACCACCATCAGCATTGGTTGTGTCACCTGGAACAGTCTGTGTTGCTGTTGACCCTGTGACTGTAGTGCTACTTTCTGGGTTTTTAATGTAAGCATCACCATCAGAATTGACTGTGTCACCTAAATCTGTCTGTGTTGTTGACCCTGTGACTACAGTACTACTTCCTGAATTTTTCTGACTGTTATCATAATCAGGAGTAGATATGTCACTCAAGCTATCTGTCTGTATTGTCACTGTCTCATCCACTGTAGTAGTCTCTTCGGGTTTCTCATTTTTAACATCACCATCTATATTAGGACTCAATATACTACTACTAGAAGAATCTGTCTGTGTCATTGTCACTGTGCTAGAAGTTCTACTTTCTGGTTTGTCAACTATATCATCAGCACCAATGTTACTTGCATCATTTGTTGGATCAGCCTGTGTTATTGCTGTAGCTGTGACTGTCATGCTCTTTTCTGGTCCATCACTTCCGTAATTATCTTCAGTTTGTGATGTACCTGTGAACACAGTGCCAGAACTTGGGAATAAATCTGTTTGTTGTTCTTTGGGTTTGACCGATGTAGGAGGATTGACATATTCATCGAGTTCTTCTAAAGGGTCTCTGACAGGACTGTCTGAAAAAGTGGTAGGTGGTGTGAAATCTGAATTATCTTGAGCTGTGAGTGGTTCTGATATAAGTGGTTCATTAGTTGGTTTCTCAGTTAGGTCAGTCTCTCTGATGGTCCTGGATGTAATTCCCAGTTTTATTGGGTTTGTAGTATCTCTGTGGTTTGTGCCTGATGATGGAACCATATCTTTTTCAGAGCCATCAGCTACAGTTGCCAGTTCTGAAGTCAGCATTCTCTTAGTAGTAACAATTGTACTTGAATCTTTTTTATTATCTGAAGGTTCCATTTCATCAGGAGTATTTTTTTCTTTGATTCTAGTGGTGATCTCTTTACTGGTAACGGATGTCTTTTCAGAGCGTGCTGTCTCTTGATTATCCTCCTTAGCTGACTCTTGATCGACAGATATGATTGTCTCTTTATCAGAGCCAGCAGTTTGATTTTCATCAGTTGTAGCTGAATTTGTGGAAAGTGTAGTGTCCTCTTTTCTGCCAGCAGTGGAAACACCGGTGGCTTCATCAGTATGACTGTCTTTATTATCATCCATAGTTGCCACCTGACTAACAGATACAGATTCCATGCTTTCCGCAGAGGAGGTTTTTTTACTCAAAGGTGTCTCTTTGAGATCTGCAGTGTTAATCTTTGTGCTGATTGTTGTTAGAACATTTGCATCTGGGGTTACTAAGGTCTCACTGCCTGCTGTGTTTTCGCTTCCTTTTTCTGTTGTTGCAGTCTCTCCAAGGGTGGTAGCAGTGTCTCCTTTATCTGGTGTTATGTTGTCTTTTTTATCTGTGGTTGTTTTACTCACTTTAGTGGCTCTGTTTATGTCAGCTACTTCTGATTTATCAGTTGTTACAGTCCCTATGGGTGTAATATCTGCTGTTGCTATGGTAGCTGCAGTATTTGAATTACTGGTTCTGTCTTTAACGTTTGTTGTTGTTTTATCAGTTTCAGCTTCACTTTTTTCTATTGTTGTTGCAGCCTGACTGTCTGCGTTGGTTTTGACTCTATTGGTTACTGTTGTTGCTTCCATAGCTACAGTAGTAGTGTCTCTTTTGAATATTGTTGTTGTCCCTTTAGCTGGAATAGCTGTGGTTTTCACAGCAGCAGAGCTTGTGTCTTTGTTTATACTGGCAGTAGCAGCAGTTGATAATGTCAGTACATTACTGATGCTTGAAGTAGCACTAGATGGCAAGCTAGTGTGTGGCCTTAATGGTTTTGTAGTAGTAATTCCAAAGGATGTGGTCATTTTTGCAGATAGGGGAGATGGGGTTTGGATAATATGATCTTCAGACAAAGAAGTTGCTTCAGTACCTTTATTTCCTTGAGTTGTAAGCTCCTTGCCAGGTTGCTTTGTAGTTGTTGAAGGTGGTGTTGTTGTGGTTGTAGTAGAAGGCTGCTGTGTTGTGGTCGTAGTAGATGGCGGCTGTGTCGTGGTTGTAGTAGATGGCGGCCGTGTCGTGGTCGTGGTAGATGGCGGCCACGTCGTGGTTGTGGTAGATGGCGGCCGCGTCGTGGTTGTGGTAGATGGCGGCTGCGTCGTGGTTGTGGTAGATGGCGGCCGCGTCGTGGTCGTAGTTGTAGTAGATGGCAGCGTCGTCATGGTCACAGTAGATGGCAGTGTTGTTGTGGATGTAGTAGACGGCAGTCGCGTAATGGTCGTAGTAGGTTGTTTTGTTGTGGCTGTAGTGGAAGGCTTCATGGTTGCAGTAGAAGGTTGATTTGTAGTAGAAGTTGTAGTGGTTGTGGTAGGTATCATTGTCACTGCATTGTCTACCCCACTGCCATCTTCCTCTGAAATCACTCTCACTGCTTTGGATTTTGAAGACTTTGATAATTTCTTTGATGATTCTTGAGCTAAAACAGAGAAAGGTAGACATATCTTGATATCCATATTGTGTCCTCAACCCACACTCAATATTAAACTCAAAATATTTGAATGGATTCACATGACCAGAACAAATGGAGATGGAATCATTTTACCACCACTGTGTATATTTTATCTAAATCAAACATGTTTATCCCATCAGATCTAACTCAAACATGATCTAAAAGGTATTTAGTGAAGGTAATAGGTTACTCTAATTTGTTTCTAGTCCTTGGATGTATTACATTTAAATTATTTTTTAAATAATTGGTTACATTATATTATCAGGAAAATAGCAAATAACCATCCTTGCTCTGAAATATACTCTGCAATAAGGATACCCTAACCCGGCAAGAGAGTTCCTGTGGAAGAAGGGTTCCTCACACACAGCCAAATGGATAGAGATGTGTATCCATGCACATTCACATCTGCAGTGCAATGCTCATCATTTTAGACCCTGTTGAACAGGTTCAGTTCATCTCTTAGTACATAAGAACATAGAAGAGTCCCACTGGATCAGGTCACAGGCCCATCTAGTCCAGCTTCCTGTATCTCACAGTGGCCCACCAAGTGCTTCAGGGAACACACAAGACAAGAAGACACAACCTGCGTCCTGGTGCCCTCCCCTGCATCTGGTAATCTGAGGTAGCCTACCTCTAAAACCAGGAGCTTGCAAATACCTACCATGACTTATAACCTGTAATGAACTTTTCCTCCAGAAATTTGTCCAATCCCCTCTTAAAGGCATCTAGACAAGATGCCATCACTACTTTCTGTGGCAAGGAGTTCCACAGACTAATTACATTCTGGGTAAAGAAATATTTTATTTTGTCTGTCCTAACTCTCCCAACACTCAATGTTAGGAGTACAGTTGGGGATATGCACCTCCATTCAAGACCATTATTAGTTGCATGTGTGGTGTTCAAAACTACAGTTGGATCAGCACCAGAGAGTTTATCTCTTTTACATTGATATAAGCCATGGCTTTCCAAACCCCGGACTATGGGCCGGATCCAGAGTTTAGAAAAAGCCACACACACACACCCCGTGAATGGTGCTTACCGTTCTGCCACATTGCTGTTTATCTTTCCAGCCAATCTGTGCACAGGGATGCCCTGGGCAGTCACCTCTGCCTGGACATCCTGCTGCACACCCTGCTGGGATGCTGGGCAATAGATGTGACTGCCCAGAGCGAGCCTTTGCACAGATCAGCTAGAAAAATAAGTGGCGATGCGACGGAACAGTAAGCGCAGCTTGGGTGGGGAGGGCTTTTTCAGGATACAGTGGTCTGCTGATCTAACTAATGCAGGACAGTGTGTTGGCTCTGGATTAAATCTTTTGAGTTTAGTATAGTATATCCTATGGACCACTTATGCAAGCTACTTTTCAGTTCCTTCCTCCCTATGGTAGCTCCCCAAGCCCCCTGAAAAGCCATTCCTGAGGATTGGGGACACTTGGGAATTGTGTAGGATGTGGTATGGTGAGCTGCTATGGGAGGGGGGATGGCTGAAAACAGCGCAAAGGGCAGTTTTCATGAGTTCTGTTTCATTCATGGTAGCTCCTTTCTCACATGGTTTTTGGTGATTACGCCCTCCCACCACAGCCCCCTATGTCTCATCCTCCATCATTTCCAATTGTCTGTGACCATGGGGGTGGGGAGAGGGCAGAGAGGTGTAAAGGGGCAGGGAGAAGGCAGAGAGGGGGCAGGAGATGGTTTTTCATGTGGCTTCTTCATGTGCCATGGAAAAAGGGAGTGGGGTAGATGGTGCATGTGCGTGCCTTTGTGCAACCACTCTTTAGAACACAACCCTTTGTGCATTATGGGCAAAATCTAGCCAAAGCTGAGCACTAAGTTCTATTAACTTCAGTAGGAGTACTATAAGTATTTAGCTCTCCTACTGAAACCACCAGTACTTATATGTACTTAGCTGTGTCTGGATCTTAGCCTCTTAGGGTAATTCAGGATAGCCTTTTTTCCAAATTGTTTTCAACAGATGAAAATGCATTAAATTTGACTTACCATAATTTGTTTCACTTTATTTTCAGTTTGTAGTCATGCAAATTTAAAAATGATCACAAAGCATACCTCTCTTTTTTTCTTCTTCTACATCCTTATCACTTTTATTATTTGTCTTCTTCCTGCGCTTATCACCAGAATTGATTGATGAAGCCATAGTTCTCCGAATTTTTGAGGAAGAGGAGGAAGATGAAGACTGCTTCAAATGTTCTGCAATCAAGTAAAATAATCAGCAAAAAGAGAAAGCTGTACAGAACATTGTGCAGGGCTGACATCTTCATGGACGGAGCCTCTGTAGCAATTTTCCCATGAAAGCAATCACTATGAAAGAGACAGGGCGGTTCATCAATGAGGCCAGCTGAGCAGTTGCCTCAGACAGCAGGCTGGCAGAGGGTGCTCACTCATTTCCACTGCTCATCCTCCTACTCCCTGAATTGGAAATGGAAGGGGGAATGGAACAGAAGTGTGGAGGATAGGAGACTAAGGGACTCTTCTGTTCCCCTATTTCTTTTCCAATCCACGAAGTTGGAGGAACAGAGGCTGGTACCTCATTAGATGAGGGGCAAGTATTTGACACAGTGCCTCAGGTGCCAGGAAGTCTTGGGTGGATCCTGGGAAGGGGAGAGGCAGATTGTTCAAACCTTATTGTTTTACAGCCTAAATTATTAATTTAAGAAGCCTCAAACATAGTTTTGAATAGTTTTGGCAAATAATGTGCAAAAGTGATATGAAACTCAGCAGTGGACCTGAAGCTCAGAGTACCTTTTTATCACGGGCTGCCACTTTGGAAAAAGTTGACGCTCCTAATCTGAAAATGTCTTCTGTATCCACAAATACTGATACCTGCTGCACTATCACATCCACTTGTTGCAATCACACTTATATTCTCTGTCTTTTAAAAATGTTCTTTATTTTTTCTTTTAATGTTATTTTTTACACATATAATAGTCCCACATGTACACGCTCAGTGAATACACCCCAGTGAAAATTACAACTGGTTAGGATGTTCTCATATACAATTAGTTCAGGTGGATATAAGCAAAAGTCTCCATCTTAAGGAGACTTTCAGCCCAATCTACTTACATTCAGCATTGCAGCAGCACCAACCTAGCACTGGCTGAATCCGGCAGGAGGTACTAGCCTCTGGAGGCCTCCTTGGGGAAAGGGAACATTTGTTCCCTTGCCCCAGAGTAAGCCAGCACTGGCCAGCTGGGTCCACTTGAACTTGTGCCAGCTCTATAGTTGGCGCAAGTCTGTGAAGAACTGGATTGGGGGATCAAGGCCAGGAAGAAGGTTAGAATATTGGTGTGCACCACAGCCAACAATACTGCCCCCTTCCTGACCCAAATCCACTTTCTTCCTCACCCCATTCCCCCCTTTCCTGCTTCCCTCTTAACCCCCTGTGCAAATTTGCTTGCCCAATGATTCACCATTTACCATGTCACACCAAATGACTTGTTGCCTTTTGCAACAGCTGTAAAGGTTGCCAGGATGAGCATTCTAGTGGGGCAAGTTCCTGTTTGGCCATTTGTGATATAACAAGCTATGTAAATTTCACATATTACTTTCTCTGTCGAAAATCAGCCCCTACTGGATTTTTTTTTTCTTATGTACCAAGTCAGCAATAAAGAGACCTTCCATTTGAAAGCTAGAATCATTTTCAAGTCAGAAGTGACATCAAAATCATTTCCTTCTGCTGTTAAAGTAATGGGTAATTGTCAATCTTACTGGAAAAAAGATCATGATAAAGACAACACACTCCTGTTCCATATTCAGAGAGCCCAGAGTAAAGAACAAGTAGAGTAAAGAGCCCAAAGAGCAAAGTTTGCCTTCTATGCAGCAGAGGATTGTCCTATAGTAGGGGCTTCCATTTGGCAGGGGCCCAACATGGTAGTGTACTAAGCATGATTGTCAACTAGGATCTATGAAATTTGTCAACACAGGTGGATTTTTAAAAGTATTCAGTCCCATGCTTGTTTCTTTCTTCTGCAACCCTGCCCATCATTCCCAAAGCTCACACAATAGTAGAAAGAGCCAAGACACAAACTGGAAAAATAAATAATTTAGGTGGAGCACTTACCCATTCACAACATGAACATTTTTACCTACCTTCCATAACTTCATGAGATATTTTCTTTTGCTTCTTTTTCTTCTTTAAAAGCTTCTGTTTGAGTTTAGGTTTAAATTTGGGCTTGGGTTTGGGTTTAGGTTTCGGTTTGGGATTGAGTTTGGGTGAGCGTTTGGTTGTCGACTTTGGTTTTGCTATTGTGGTTGATGGTTTGGTGGTGGTCGTCATAATCGTTGTTGGTGAAGTAGTGTTGGTTGGTGGTGGGATGATAGTGGGATCTGCAACCAGACATAAAGTTCATCTCAGTTGGGGGTTCTTTGAACATGATGCAAACAAGCATAGTTGCCTTACAATTTGAAACTAAAGTAGCTCATCTTTTCAAAATGGCTTCTTTGCCACAGCTAATTTCCATAAACCTTTCACCATGTCAAACACTCAACTATTAACTCTCAGGCTCCGTAACAGCTTTACCCAATCTGCTAGGTGCTGCTTTGGCTCTGCTTCTTTGCCTCACCTAGGAGCCGATTTTTTTTACAGCAAAAGTTGGCAACCAAGCTCTAATCTCTCATCCATATATTGCTCTACAGTTATAGTATGCCAATTTCAGGTTGCCATGTAATAAATCTCATAGGATCAGCGTAAACAGGGCAACAGTAAATGGATGTAAAAATAATGTCAAAATGGATGTCAAAAACCTCCTGAAGCATTCTGGAACTAGGGACTCATCATACTGAACTAAGGGCTAGTGTTCAATTTTTGGCAAATGAAACATGACTATCTGTTTTCATTTAATCTCAAGTTGGGACTTATTAAGATAGCATAATATGTGTTCTAACAGCACAATCCTACACAATCAGCATATCTACTGAGAAGCAAGTTCTATTGTGTTCAATGGAACTTACTCCCAGGAAAATGTTCATAGTTTCACCTCCTAAGGGTGCAATCCTAACCCCTTATGTCAGTGCTTTCCAGCACTGGCACAGTGGTGCCAATGGGATGTGTGCTGCATCCTGCAGTTGGGTAACGCTCTCAAAGTCCTCCTCAAAGTAAGGGAATTTTCGTTCCCTTACCTCAGAGCTGCATTGGCTTTATATCAGTGCTGGAAAGTACTGACATAAGGAGTTAGGACTGCACCCTAAAAAGGCATGTCTTAGAAGAGAGGGAGGGAGAAGCCTGCATACTAATCTCAATAGACCTTACGGTCTATTATATTATAATAACAGTGTCTAGTATAACAGTGATTTTTGCAGTGGTTTGTTTCTATGACCCACCACTAACTCGCAGTCCATATTTACTTTTAAATCATCCATCACTTTCATCACTAAAGTGTTGGGTTTGTTTGTTTTCTTTAGCAGTAGTGAAACAGAGACAGTGACATAGAATATGTCTAGAACAGCAGGAAGGAACAATCATTCCAGGACTTCAGTCAATTTAAGGAAGCGGGCAGATGATTGGCAGCTCTAGGTCCTAAAATGTGCTTCCTGTTTACTTCAATTTGGCATTCCAGTAAGCTGTGAGACTGTTCAGTCGTTAGTCCTGATGCCACGAATGGCCTATACATGGAACAACAGCAATGCCATTTAAACAAAAAAACATGGTGTTATACAAAGATAAATGACCTGGCATATTCAAGTACAGGTCATCCCTCGTTATCCACTGGGGTTCTGTTCCAGAACCCCTGGTGGATTAAAAAAAAAATCAATGGATTAAAAACAGTGGAAAAATAGATTTAAAGACCCACTTCCAGGTTTCTTGCCTCTCCGTTGCTCCTAATGGAATAAGGTTCATGTCTCAACATTCGCAGGGGTTTGATTCTGGGATTCCCCGCTGATACCATAATATGTGTTAAATAAAAGCAGTTTAAAAAATTAAAAAGTGTGTCCCTTTACAATTGTGGTTTAAAAACAGCTTTTCTTACTGTTGTAGAGAGGCAGTCAGCAATTAGAAATACAAAGGACCCTCTGCCTTTGCCTGGCTAAGTTGAAAAATGGAATGATTGTTTGCATGACTGTCTCTCTACAACAGTAAGAAAAAGTTTTTTTTTAAACTTTGATTTTAAAGGAATGCATTTTTCCCCTTCTCCAGGGATCAGCACATTCCTTCTCATTTGCAGTGTCTTGAGTCTTTTGTCTTGAGTCAAATCCATGTATACAAAATCCATGTATAACAAGGTTGGACCTGTATATTTTGTAGTATGGTATATTTGAAGTAGCCATGCTCCATTCCTCCCCCATCTCCACCTTGGGCACTTCCAGACAGGGGTGACTTCACAGTTGGGGCCCGGTGGGGCATAAGCTGGCCCATGCAATGGCTCACAGCCATGCCTGGCAAGCCCTGAGGCACCAAGGGCTCAATGGTGAGGCTTACCAGGAGGTGGTGGGGAGGAGACAGCAGCAGCAGATGCAAGTCCTCTTTTGCATCACACCCATGTTTACAACAGCAGCAGTGAAGTGACCATCACCCAACCACTGTCTGTTTAGCTTCCCCAGTCAAGCATCACCAGTGCTCATCCAGAAAAGCTAATGGGGAACCAGACAGTGGAAGGGTGAGAGTTCTTCACTACTGCCTCACTACGGCAGCATGAAGGAGGCTTCACATCTGTCTGCTACATGGTTCCTGGGCACCATGGGGAAGGGGTAGCTGACAGGAGCATGTGCTTTCCAGAGCACGGGGGCACACCATTGGGAGGCTCTTGCAGGGCTTTTGTCCTAGCCCCCCCCCCCCCAAAAAAAAAAAATTAGAGCTCCCATGGCTGCCAGCATGCTCCTTGTAGCACCTGTCAGTTGCTGCATTTCCACTTGCAGTGACATGTGGAATTGCATAATGTTCCTTCTACTACAGTAGAAGGAAAAGTAGAAGAAGATTCGGCATGGAGAAGGGTGTGTGATTTTCATAGGATAAATAGTGGGTGGCTGATTCCAACTAGTCCCCAACTCTGAGCTGGTCGCTTTCAGGACCTCAGTTTGAGGAAAAGCAACTGAGACTGAAAGGATGGCAGAAGCAAAGGGGCAGGTGGGGGAAACAGCCCTCCCCTGCCTGTCACTTTTCGACTGCAAATTGTCTGTGCCCCCCCCCCGCTTTGTTCAACAGAGGCCTGGGTTCTCAGAGTGGGGTCTGCCACTGAATATACAGTTGTGTGTTTATTATTCTTCAAAGAAATGGTCCTTTATTTTAAAAGGCAAGGTTTTTCTTGTCCAGAATGGAAACTCATTGAGCATTTGTTCCATCTGTACTATCTTGGAGATGAGCAAGGCAGGTTTTCCACAGTATTCTGCCATGGCACTTTTATTACCCCTTTATGACAAACCTTCACAGGGACCAAATTCTACCCTGGCATAACTCCACTGCAGGCAAATGAAGTTACGTCTGATGAAAAGCTAGACTCTGCATAATAAACAAGAGGCAGTAAATGTGGGTGTGGGTGGTGGATATAAAGACTAAAAATAATTTAAAAATAAACAAACAATTCTCTACACACTTGTAATTCTCTGTTGGGCTTTGGCACTTCCTGCGTTTATTTTACATTAAATGCACATCCTTATAAGGGGGAAGACTTGTGTGGAAAGGCAACTTGTATACCACAAGGCTCCCTGGAAGTGTGTGTGTGTGTGGGGGGGGGTATTGTGTCTTTATATGTTCTGTACGGAGACACATTACATCTTCCTGCAGGATCTAAGAGTCTCCAAACTATGGCCCAGAGGCCCCACCACAAGATTTAATCCAGCCCCCAGCAACTTCTTTTTGTCAGAGCATTTGC